>NC_081847.1:18917271-19217271 GCF_963259705.1 Myotis daubentonii | reverse complement strand
TCATAGCCTTTTGCTCATTTTTGTATCAGTTTTTTTCCTCTTTGTAGCTGACCTTTACATGTTTTGATATTAATCATTTGTTTTAGTTGTGCTGCAATCTGTGGTTTCTTTTCCAACCAATGTATAATATATCAACTATTAATTACACTATCAATGTAGTCCAATTTACTAATATTTGCCTTATGGTTTGTCATTCTTGTTTCATAGCTACTGCCTCAGAGTCATAAAGAGAATGTTTACTTTTTTTAAAAGAAAAAAGTGTCACTATCCTTCAAATTTAAATAATTACTCATTTATGTTGGATAGAAGAAATAAAGGGTGTCCCAAAATTCACGCAAGAAGTAATTTTGATAGAAAACACAGGTTTATAATTAAAAATTGTAAATTTTTTATTGATTCATAAAGTATACAGTATAGGGTTATGTATGGAATAGCACATCGGGTAAATGGCCTCCACGGCTTTGCTGGCACATACGCAAAGCCGTGGTCTTCATTGTCCCTGCTCCTGGGCCATAATTGGTACTTGGTAATGTTTATCAAATTGAAGGGATTGAAATCAAAGGGCAACAGATATTAGAATCTGATCCAATAAACCAAGTAAAATTAGGCTTTTATTTTTTGTTGTTGTTGTTAATGCTCACGCAAAATTCAAATCTTGCTTGAATTTTGGGACACCCTTTACATTTCTATGAGTCAAAACTCAATACAACCCGGGCCAATGTGGCTCTGCTGGCTGAAGCATCGCCCTGTGCACCAGAACGTCACAGGTTAGATTCCCAGTCAGGGCACATAACCAGGTTGCACATTTCACCCCGTTTGAGGTAGGTTCGGGAGGCAACCAATCAATGTTTCTCTCTATGTCTTCCTTCCTCTCTCACTAAAAAAACCAACAAAATAAAATGAGAAAACTTTCACGCACACAAAAAAACTCATACAAAGTGAAAAATCTCCCTTATACCCAATCCCCCAGCCACTCAGGTTCCAACCATTGGGATGGGAGACAGCCACTATAACACAAGTCATTTTACTATTTAGAGTTATTTTTTTCTAAAATCCTCAGTAATGCTTTTCATAGCTAGTTTTTTTAATCACCTGGGATTTACTTTGCCATATGACAGGAAATCATGATAAAACTTTTCCCCATCAGTTTAATTATCCAGCACCATTTCCTGGCTGTTCTATCTTCCTCCACATTGCTCCCCATTACTTAAATGCAACCTCTGTCCCATCAAGTCTGAAATATGCCGGGATCTGTTACTGGACTCACACTTTGTACCACCAGTATATTTATCTATGCCCTGCATCATCACACATTTTTGGCCTATGCATTCCCTTGAAAAAATTCTACTATGATTTTTATTTGAATCTGAATTTATAGATGAACATAGAGAGAACTAATCCTGCACACTATGGGAGCTTCTCATAAATGAATATAGTATGGTAAAGCTCTACATTCTTTCAAATTTGCAAATAGCTTTTTAAGGTCTTCCCTATAAGTCTTACCCATCTTTTCTGTTGTAATTAAGATTATTGTTTTTTTTTAATGTACTAAAAAAGATAGCTTTTGTAAATTACTTTTTCTACTTCTAGCTATAGACAACCAGCAAAGTTATTCATTCCTGCACTCATTTATCCAGATACTATGCTAAACTATTGTCAAATCTAGGAGTTTGTAGGTTTTCTTGAATTTTCTTAGTTTAAAAAACAATCACCTATGAAAAAAGAAAATGTTGTTTCAAGCCATACTCTCCCTCATCTTTTTTGTCTGAGAAAACTCTGCAGCAGTGTTGACAGGGTGGGAGAGGGGGCTTCCTGGTCTCATCTGTTTGCCATTTCCTAACATTTCACTATTAGACAACAGCTTTTTGGTAGAAGCGTCTTCTCAGGCTAAGCTATCTTACATTCCTAGTTATCTTTTTTTTAACAACTGGTTACTAAACTTTAGCAAATGCTTTTTCTTTACCACTTGACATTTTCTCTATTCTGAAATGGACTGCATTACAGTAATACATATTATGTTAACTCAAAGACTGTTCTTATGCTATAAACCCTTCTTGATGGTGAGCCCTTTTTAATATATCACTAGATTTGTTTTGCTCACATTTTTATATGGGATTTCCATGTGTTCCCTTTAAGTGAAGAGAGTTAGAGGTCATTCTCAGACTGTTCTTATATAGTCTTGGTAGCAAGGTCACTTGAGTCTCATAAAATGAGCTAAAGATCATCCCTTTCACCCTGTTCTTGGTAGATTTAGAAGAACTTTCCTGTATAAAAACTGTCAGATCTCTGGTGTTTCAACATCTGTTTTGGGGGGTAGGGGGAGTTAGAGCTCATTTTTAACTGATTCCATTTTTTCCCATTTTTTGAGATATAATTGAAATAGATCACTGTGTAAGTTTAAGGTGTACAGCATGATGATTTGACTTACATACATCATGAAATGACTACCACAATAGGTTTAGTTAATATCCATCATTGCATATAGATACAAAAACAAAACAAAAAAGAGGAAAAGGGAAAACTAAGATGGCGACATAGGTAAACACCTGAAATTGCTGCCCCAAACAACCAGTTCAAAACTACAACTAAAAGACAAACCAGACATCATCCAGAACCACAGGAAGGCTGGCTGAGTGGAAATTCTACAACTAGAAGGAAAGAGAAAAGCACACTGAGACTCAGAGGAGGTGTGGAAGTAAAGTGCAGAGGTACGGAGGCTCGAGCGCGCGGAAAGGGGCTGGCAAGGGAGGACGCTCGTGTCTTTCGCAATCTGGAGGGAGGCACAAACTCCCTATGGCCCTGACTCCAGTTCCGGGCGAGTCTCTGGGGACCCAGACTCATACGGGGAGAAACTGGACTGTCTAGCAGTGGGCAGAACTCGAGGGCAGCTTTCTCTCTGAGGTGCCTGCAGCGATTACCAGGACACTGAGACCCTGGACCTCTTAGGGCAGAACTGAGGATCAGCCATAGCTGTTTGCTCTGCCCTGTTGATTCCCTGAGACCCCGCCCCACCCAAGCTGTGAGCAGAAGCTTCTGCATATGAATGGGCTGGCCCTTTGAGATCTAAAATTACCTAACAAACGGCAGCTGGGTCAGAAAGACCCACAACATCCAAAAGAAGGCCTAAGGCCCCATCGCAGCTTGCACTGCTTCACAGCTGGGCCTCATCTGGGCACCTCCAAACCCAAACAAAGAAGAGGAACCTGCAGATCTCTCCATAGCTCCTGCTGCGTAGCCTCAGGCAGAGGCTAAATTAGCACCTCTTTAGAGATCCAAGAGCCTGTGTACCCAGTGGTCAGATTGGGACCATCCAGATTACAACTCCTCAGATCCATAAGGGACACACTCAGGGGGCAGACTCAGGGAGCACCAAAGCCCAACTGAAGCAAGTCTTGCCCCATAAGGGTGTCTTCAGCACAGAAGTCCTCCCACTGTAGACACAGCTGATTCTCACAGACAATTGGCCTGGAGGTCAATTCCTCCCAGTAATACCTACAACAATCAAGGCTTAACTACAACAAGATGTGCACACAGCCCACAAAGGGGTGCACCAAGAGTGTCCACCTCAGGTAATTGGGGAGGCTGAGCCACTGGGCCTTATAGGACACCTAGCACAGAAAGCCACTCTATCAACACAGGAAAGCATAAAAAATGCGGAGACAAAGAAACAGATCACAAATGACAGAAATGGAGGAAAGCAAACGACTGGATATAGAGTTCAAAACCACGGTTATAAGGTTTTTCAAGAATTTTCTAGAAACCACCGATAAATTTAGTGAGACCTTCGAGGATATGAAAAAGGACCAACTAGAAATTAAGCATACACTGACTGAAATAAAGAATAATATACAGAGATCCAACAGCAGACAAGAGGATCCCAAGAATCAAGTCAAAGATTTAAAATATGAAGAAGTAAAAAACACCCAACCAGAAAAGCAAAAACAAAACAGAATCCAAACATATCAAGATAGTGTAAGGAGCCTCTGGGACAACTTCAAGCGTCCCAACATCCGAATTATAGCAGTGCCAAAAGAAGAGAGAGCAAGCTATTGAAAACCTATTTGAAGACATAATGACAAAACTTCCCCTACCTGGTGAAAGAAATAGACTTACAAGTCCAGGAAGTGCAGAGAACCCCAAACAAAAGGAATCCAAAGAGGACCACACCAAGACACATCATAATTAAAATGCCAAGAGCAAAAGACAAAGAAAAAATCTTAAAAGCAGCAAGAGAAAAAAAAGTTAGTTACCTACAAGGGAGTACCCATACGATTGTCAGCTGATTTCTCAACAGAAACTATGCAGGCCAGAAGGGAGTGGCAAGAAATATTCAAAGTGATGAATACCAAGAACCTACAACCAAGATTACTTTATCCAGCAAAGCTATCATTCAGAATTGAAGGTCAGATAAAGAGCTTCACTGATAAGAAAAAGCTAAAGGAGTTCATCACCACCAAACCAGTATTATATGAAACTAGAGGCCCGGTGCACAGTCTGGGACCCCTCGGGAGATAACAACCTGCTGGCTTAGGCCTGCTCCCGGGTGGCAGAGGGCAAGCCCAATCCCTAGGTGCAGCCCCTGGTCGGGCTCAAAGCAGGGCCGATTGGGGGGTTGGGGCACCACCCCGTCACACTCAAGGCAGGGTCGATGAGGAGGTTGCGGCGCGACCCCCTGTCACACACAGAGCAGGGCCCATCAGGGGGGTTGGGGCTCCGTACCCTGTCATGCACAGAGCAGGGCCCATCAGGGGGTTGGGGAACTCCCTCCTGTCACGCACAGAGCAGGGCCCACCAGGGGGTTGAGGAGCTCACCCCTGTCACTCACAGAGTAGGTCTGATAGGGGAGTTGGGGCACCGTCCCGTCACACACAGAGCAGGGCGGATCAGTGGGTTGGGGAGCCGCCCTCTATCACCCACAGAGCAGGGCCAATCAGGGGATTGGGGCGCCACCACTGTCACACTCAGGGCAGGGCTGATAGGGAGGTTATGGCTCTACCCCGTCACACACAGAGCAGGGCCCGTGGGGTCGGGGAGGGGGGGATGTTGGGGCACTGCCCTCTATCACCCACAGAGCAGGGCCAATCAGGGGGTTGGGGCGCCGCCATTCTCACACTCAGGGCAGGGCCGATGGGGACGTTATGGCTCTACCCCGTCACACACAGAGCAGGGCCCGGGGGGCGGGGGGGTGGGCTGGGGTGCCGCACCCTGTCACACACAGAGCAGGGCCGATCAGGGTGTTTGGGCGCTGCCCCCTGTGATGCTGATCCCGGTGCTGGGAGGCATATTACCCTTTTACTATATAGGGTAGAGGCCTGATGCATGGGTGGGTGCCAGCTCGTTTGCCCTGAAGGGTGTCCTGGATCAGGGTGGGGGTCCCCACTGGGGTGCCTGGCCAGCCTGGGTGAGTGGATGATGGCTGTTTGCAGCTGGTCACACACCCTTCAGGGTCGGTGTCCCCACTGGGGTGCCTGGCCAGTCTGGGTGAGGGGCTGAGGGCTGTTTTCAGGCTGGGGGTGACTGAACTCCCAAACGCTCCTTTTTTCCTTTTTTTTTTTTACTCTGGGCCAGCTTTAGCTTGAGGCTTGGCTCCAGTTCTTAGGCCTCTGCTCCTGAAAGTAGGTTTCTGGCCTTTGCATACAATGTTGCGAATCTGCTGGCTGAAGTCAGGCAGTATTTGTTACCATGTTTGAAACTGCAGGTTCAGAGGCCTGCAGCCGCAGGCGGGGAACGTTGGTTTCCTCCATCACTGAGGCAAGCAAGCCTCATGTTAGTTTCAAGCTGCCTGGCTGCCCGCCGCCATCTTGGCTGACAGTTAATTTGCATATCTCGCTGATTAGCCAATGAAAAGGGTAGCGGTCGTACGCCAATTACCATGTTTCTCTTTTATTAGTGTAGATGCTGAAAGGTATTCTTTAAGAAGAGGAAGAAGAAAAAGGTAAAGATAAAAATTATTAACAACAAATACACATCTATCAACAAGTGAATCTAAAAATCAAGTGAATAAAAAATCTGATGAACAGAGTAAACTGGTGAATATAATAGAATCAGGGGCATAGAAAGGGAGTGGACTGACAATTCTCAGGGGGAAAGGGGTGTGGGGGGTGTAGGAAGAGACTGGACAAAAATCGTACACCTATGGATGAGGACAGTGGGGGGTGGGGTTAAGGGCAGAGGGTGGGGTGGGAACTGGGTGGAGGGGAGCTATGGGGGGGGAAAAAGAGGAACAACTGTAATAATCTGAACAATAAAGATTTATTTTAAAAAAAAGAGGAGAAAATTTTTTCTTGTGATGAGAACTCAGGTTTTACTCTCTTAACTTTCATATGTATCACACAGCAGTCATCATGTCATTGTGTTGTACTTTACATCACTAGTACTTATTTACCTTACAACTGGAACTTTGTACCTTTTCACCACCTTCTTCCAATTCCCCTTCCTCCTCCCCTCTGCCTATGGTAACCTCAAATCTAATCACTTTTTCTACAAGATGAGATTTTTTGGTTAAGATTTGGAGATCATACAGTAATTGTCTTTTTGACTTATTTCACTTAGCACAATGCCCTAAAAAAAAAGTCCATTCACGTTGTCACAAAAAGCAGGAATTCTTCCTTTTTATAGCTGAACTAGAGGCCCAGTAGTACATGAATTCGTGCATGAACAGTGGGGATGGGAGGGTGTCCCTCAGCCTGGCCTGCACCCTCTTGCAATCTAGGACCCTTTTGGGATGTCCGGATGCCAGTTTAGGCCCGATCCCCGCCTGGCCTGAGGGACCAGCAGTCAGACATCCCCTGAGGGATGTAGCAGTGTGCCAAGTGGCAGGTAGCCAGGGAGGAGCCCAAGCCGGGGCTGGGTGCTGTGCCACTCGCGCTCATCCCAGCCCATTGCGCATGCCTGCCACCACTGCTAGGTAGCACTGGTGGAGTCAGGAGAGGCTCCTGCTACTACAGCAGCTGCGCTGGCCAGCCATGAGCCCCGCTTCTGGCTGAGTGGCACTCCCCCTGTGGGAGCGCACTGACCACCAGGAGGCAGCTCCTGCATTGAGTGTCTTCCCCCTGGTGGTCAGTGCACATCATAGCGGCTGGTCAACCAGTTGTTCAGTCACTTAGACTTTTATATCCTATATAATAAAAGGGTAATATGCAAGTCAACCAAACAGCTGAACGACTGGTCACTATGATGTGCTCTGACCACCAAAGGGCAGACGTTCAATGCAGGACCTGCCCCCTGGTGGTCAGTGCACTCCCACAGGGGGAGTGCCCCTCATCCAGAAGCTGGCTGACCGGGAGTGGGACTGAGCTGTCAGTCAGACACCCCCTGAGGGCTCCTGGACTGCAAAAGGGCGCAGGCTGGGCTGAGGGACCCTCCCCACCCCCAGTGCACGAATGTCGTGCACCGGGCCTCTAGTATATAGATAATATTCCAGTGTGTGTGCGCGCACGCGTGTGTGCGAGTGTGTCCCACAGCTTCTTCATCCATTCATCTGTTAATGGACACTAAGGTTGTTTCCATGTCTTGGCTATTATAAATTGCTGATTCAATATCAATGTCAACTCCCAAACCAGCTTTTGGGTTTGTGATCCAAGCTATATAAATTCTCATTATTCCTTCCTCCAGCTTCTATTGGTTTATTTTGTTCACACTTCTTGATATTACATTTAATCATTTTTAGGACTATTTTTTCTGTAGCAAATCTTTAAGGCAATAAATTTCCCTTTAAGTACTATTGTAGCTTCACCCTAACAAGCTCCAGCACACAGTATTTTCATTTTCAGTTGTAAGTATTTTCTAATTCCCATATGATCTTTTAGACTTGTGTGGTGGTAGTGTCATTAACTTTCTGAAAACATGGAGAGTTGAACTATCATAGGTAATTCCTCATTTAACTGCACTGTCATCAGAGAATTTGTTCTATATGATCCATAAAAATAACTTCTTATGTGACCCAGGATGGACACACACACACACTAGTGTATTGGGGGGGGGGGGGACATATGTAATACTTTCAACAATAAAGATTAAAAACAAAAACAAAAAAACGATCACTTGAGAAGGGGACTTAGCCCTCAGACCCTTTTCCAGGCAAAACTCTCACTGTAGGAAATGGTTTCTTTGCATACAACCTAAACCCTTCTTAAGTGTTAAAGCTTATATCTCCTTAAGCAAAAAAGAGACAGCATCTGCTCCATGTTGTGTAACAAATATCATTTGAGGCTAGTAAGTCTGTCCTCAGACAAAATCATTTCCATTTCTTTAAATTTTCTCCTGGGTGTTTGTAATGTGGCTCTTCTTCAAGTTCCTCTAAACATGGACTACACAACAGCAGGGCTTGGAATTAGAAATCGAATACCAGATTAGAAATGAGGCATCTGTTGGCCCTGCCACTTGCTGGCCTTGTGACTTTGGGCAGACAGTGACTCCCTGGGCCTGTCTCCTATACGAGGGAAAGGATACCTCTGCTCAGGAACAAGGGAAGGGGAAAGAAGGCGGGATTATCTCAAGCCATCCATGAGCAATACGTGAAACAAACTTGAAAGAAAAATATGGAAAACTAGACTTTGCATTCGAAATCCCTAGGTCTTCTATTTCTAAATGAAGTAAACTGTACTTATCAAAAGAGCCCCTTCACGCTCCAACTCCATGGGTGTGTTGGTTGTTTCTGAGCTTGTTATATGTGGCTTCACAAAGTCCAAAGGTGTGTGCTGAAACTTGTTGACTAAAACAAAGGGTATGCAAACGTATATGTGCCTCTGAATGATGGAAATTCCTGGAATGTTAGCACACACATATACACACACACACACAAACTGTATCTGTAAGAAGTTAGGTCTTTTTCTTTATATACTTCCAAAATACTCAAAAAAAATTTTATCATAAGCTGAATCTAACCAGCTGTATAATCAGTCCTTTAACTTATTCTATTTGTTTAAGTTATTAATGTTTTTTATTACCTACTTTTATGCCTTTAATAATGATTTTGTGTCATACCTTTAGTGGGACTTTAATAGTGGCAATCCTGTCGGGGCTTAGTCGTGGAGCTGTTTCTGCAGAGCTGTTCTATCTTTGCTTCAACCAGGGTCTAGACTACTTTTTTACAACCAGCATGAACCTCCTGTTAATATTCTCAGGGGACTTTGCCTCCCCAGCTTCGGGACAACACAGATAAGCTCCACAGGTTACCACCCCTTGCTACCAGTCAGTCCTTTCATTGAGGGTGTGGACCTTCAAGGGTGCAGGGCCCAGGAGTCCTCAAACTTTTTAAACAGGGGGCCAGTTCATTGTCCCTCAGACCATTGGAGGGCTGGACTATAGTTTAAAAAAAAACTATGAACAAATTCCTATGCACACTGCACATATCTTATTTTGAAGTAAAAAAACAAAATGGGAACAAATACAGTATTTGTATTTGCATGTGGCCCGCGGGCCGTAGTTTGAGGACCCCTGGTGCAGGCTTTACTTGGATGTATGAAGGGAAACTCAGGTCCCACTCCCCCCCTTAGACAAACCCCTGTCACCACCTGGACATTAAAGCCAAAGGCCTAAGACCCAAGAAAACTCTGGCTGACAATATCCCACCCATACCCCAGGGTTAATTTACTCTTGGGTCCCAGTCACTCCCCTCACCCTTGGTTAATGGCCTCTGACAATCTCTTTTACTACCTTATTAGCTCAGCTATGTTTTTAAAAGCATGTTTATTCACTTTATTTAACATTTCTAAAAAGAGAAGATAAATTTCAGATCTGATTTAAAATTTTAAGTATAATCTCTGATTTTTTTAACCCAAAGAAACTAAGAGAAATACTGTAACTAAAAGATGTGATCTAAAATAATTTATTTCATGCTTTTTAAAAATATATATTTTATTGATTTTTTACAGAGAGGAAGGGAGAGGGACAGAGAGTTAGAAACATTGATCAGCTGCTTCCTGCACACCCCCTACTGGGGATGTGCCCGCAACCAAGGTACATGCCCTTGACCAGAATCAAACCTGGGACCCTTCAGTCCGCAGGCCAACTCTATCCACTGAGCTAAACCCATTAGGGCTATTTCATGCTTAAATAGGATGGAAATAGCTTTCTACTTTAAAGAAACAATGCTACTCGTTTTAAAGAAAGGCTTAAACACTAAAAATAGAAATGTATTCTATTATAAGCCTTTGCTTATTCATCGGCCATTTCAGATGAATGGTTCAATTTCTATGCCTAAGGGAAAAAAATAATTGACATGTTTTTTGTACTTATCCACAATAACAGTCTTTGGGAAAGTAGGTACTTAAATAGACCTAAATCTGAGAGCTTATAAGAAAGAGGCTTACAGGCTCCACCTCATTTATGAAAACAACATGCCTACAAGTTAGAAATCAAGAATCCTGACTTTTCGAAATGGACATGAACAGTTAAGATGTGCTGGGCCACGACAGAATTCCTACTGCAGTAGATATTAGGGTCCCAGAAAGAAGAGATCAGTCTCTTCCGTACTGTATCCACCAAGCAAATCTCAGCATATCAACTGAACGAAGGCTCTACTAAATGATATTGGGATAGGAGTCACTCATTTATATGGTTATAAGGACCAGATCCAACCAGAAAAACACAAGTATCCTGGTAAAGGAAAATAATGCACTGCGGTGACTTACATACTTTTGGAAAGAGTTATTTCTTGGTTCTTCATAGTTCCTACACTATTGCCAATGGTTTCTTTTTTATAAGTTTCATTTTCTGTTGTTGCTGGTACGTATACAGAAATGTAACTGATTTTTTCCCCAAGCAACCTTGCCTAATTCTAGCAACGTATGTGTAGATTTTTTTTTTTAAGTTTTTTCTACATATACAAGCATATTGTCTATGAATCAGTTTTTGTTCCTTTCTTTCCAATCTTCATATCTTCTGCTTCACTTTTCCTGAACTTTGAACTTTGCACAGGATAGGACCTCCCGCACAGTGCTAGAGAGAAGGAATAACAGCAGGTATCTAGTTTTTTCTTATCTCAAAGGGAAATTTAGATGTCTTGCTCTTTAGTGTGATGTTTGCTAAAGGCTTTTTGTAGATATCTTTTTTATTAGGTTCTTGGTTCTCTTCTTGGCTCAGTGTTGATAAGTAATATTTTCCTAGAAATTTATTTATGTTGTCAGGGAGGTAAAAAAGAAGTCTTCTCTGTACAGCACCCCCTCCTCTGGATCTTTCAGATGTTTTTAATGAACACAAATTAACACTGATTTATTTTTACTTAGCATAAGTTGTTCATAATAATTACACGTTTTTCTAATGTCAACCACATCTGTAGTAAAGTCCCATTTTACATTTTTTATATTAATTATTTATGCCTTTTTCTTGGTCAATTTTACTTGATATCTGTCAACATTATTCACCTTTTGTAAGAACGAAGTTTTTACGTTGTTGAACTTCTCTACTGTATGTTTATTTCCTGTCTCATTAATTTCTTCATATTATTACTTCCTTTTGATTGGTTTAACTTTATTTTACCTTTTGTAATTTCTGGAAAGAGATGCTTATTATTTAGCTCAGTTATTTTTATCTTTTCTTTTTTTAATGTATGTATTAAAGTTATACATTTTTCTGTAAATAATACTTTAGCTATATCCTACAAGTTTGTATAATATTTATTATCATTCACTTCAAAACATTTCTATTTTGGGAGGCCTACATAAATACTAGAAGCAGATTTTTATTTTTAAAAAATATATATTTTTATTGATTTCAGAGAGGAAGGGAGGAAAGAGAGATATAGAAACATCAATGATGATAGAGAATCATTAATTGTCTGCCTCCTGCATGACCCTCATTTGGAATTGAACTGTAACCTCTTGATTCATAGGTCAATGCTCAACCACTGAGCCACGCCAGTTGGGCTAGAAGCAGATTTTTTTTAAATTTCCAAATACATGGAGATTTTCTATCTATCTATCTTTTCATTCATATTTCTAGTTTAACTGAATTGTGCTACCTGTTTTAGACAAGTTCAATCCTTTGACATGTATTGAGACTTACTTTAAAGTCCCAGATGTGGCCAATCTTTCAAAAATTTTGAAGTCAAATATGTATTAGCTAGCTGCAGTGTTTTATTTATAACAGTCATACATAGACCACATTCCTAATTGTGTTCAAAGTTCTAATCCTTACTGATTTTTGTGTCTGCTTAGCTGTCAATTACTAAGAGGATGTGCTAAAATTCTCTATTATGTTTACAGATTTGGCTATTTCTCATAGTCCTGTCATTTTTGTTTTGTATTTTTTGTGATTATGTTAATAAGATGCAAATTAAAAATGCTGTATCTTTGAGCAAAATTGAACTTTTATAACTATGAAGTGACCTTTTCTCTAACTTTTTTGTGTTAGTCTATTTAAAATCTGATATATCTTTGTTTTAACTAGAGTGTTTAGTAAACTTACATTTAATATGAATGCCAATATATTTGACTTTAAATATATCATCTCATATTGTGCTATTCCCCTACTGTCCTGGCATGTTTTTTTTTTAAATCTCCTTTCTTATCTCTTTTTATTTTATTGTTTTTAAATCATTCAATTTCCCCCCTCTATTATCACAGAATATATTGTTTCTATTCCTTAGGAATAACGCTTAAAAAATAACAACATGCAGGGTTCACCAAGTTAAACAAAACTTTACCCCTCTGCACTAATTCAATGTTATTGTTTATACATATTTAATCTTATCCATTTTTCAGCCTCCTCCCCATTGCCAACATTATTAGTCTTTTACATTTGCTTGGAATTGCCACTTTCTTTATTTTTCATTGCTGGTACATCTCACTCTTCCCATTTGGCATTACTTTCCTTCCAGGAACATCTGTGAGAATTTCATTTAGAAAAACCTGTCTTGTTTTTTGTCTTAAAAGTTACCTTCATTTCATCCTCTCTTGATTTTTCTCCTTTGGTTGCTGTATCAATCACTACATTGTCTACAAGTCGATTTTGTTTTTTCTTTTGGGGGATGGGTGTCTCATCTGTTCTATAAAATTTTTAATCATTATCTCATCATATTCTCTGTCCCGTAATCTCTCTTCCTTCCTGGAACCCCAATTAAACACACTTCTCAGTCTATCCTCCCTGATTCTTAATAGGGCCTACAAATTATTCATCTATTGGATTCTCTGAAATGAAATCTGTGTATTTTCCTCTGTTCTAACTTCTACTCCATGTATTCTCTTCAATCTGTGAGTCTATAATTACAATTACTAAGCTGCTCATGTCTAGAAGTTAGTTGTACCCTGATCATTTTTTCAAACTTGCTAGGTCATTTGATAGTTTCTTTCCCTTGTAGGGATTTTCAAGCTTGTCTATTACTTTAAGAATAGTAAGAAGTGTTGTTTAAAATTGGTTTAAAACTACCTCGTGCTCTCACAGATTTCTTTCTGCTGGTCCTCATTCACAGTGCTCTGCACTATTTGTGTTCAGTTATTCTTAACTAGAGACTCCACATTTTCCTTTATAAATTACCAGAGGCCTGGTGCATGTAATTCATGCATGGGTAGGGTCCCTAGGCCTGGCTGGTGATCAGGGCTGATCAGGGCCAATTGGGGGCCTTCCACTGCCAGCCAGGGCCTTTCTTCATTCCACACTGCCCCCTGGTGGTCAGCGCACGTGAGCGATCGAACTCCCAGTCTCCCGGTTGAACTCCCGAGGGGACAATTTACATATTGGGCTTTTATATACATAGATACCTGGGAATTCACTGAGCCTAAAAAAAGGTGCAATCCTTCAAAGATCTGTTTGTTGGTGGCTGGCCCAGGAGTGCTATCTGTCCAGGTAAACTCTAAAATAAAGAATTTAAAAATTGGCTGAGAATTTTTTACCATTTAGGATCATGGGATCTGCATGAGGGGCAACTTGTGAGTTCAACTTTGCAGCAGGTGAATGGACCTACTCCTGACTTGCCTTCACCTTGAAGGCATAGGAGCCCTCTGTGGTTCCAGCTCTAAAAGTGAGGGTCTTCCGCCCTAGCCGGTTTGGCTCAGTGGATAGAGCGTCGAACCTGCAGACTGAAGGGTCCCGGGTTCGATTCCAGTCAAGGGCATGTACCTTGGTTGCAAGCACATCCCCAGTAGGGGGCATACAGGAGGCAGCTGATCAATGTTTCTCTCTCATCAATGTTCCTAACTCTCTATCCCTCTCCCTCTCTGTAAAAAATTAATAAAATGTATTTTTTAAAAATAAAATAAAATAAAAATAAAAGTGAGGGTCTTCCATCATACTGCCCCCTGTGCCCAGAGACACCATCAAAACTCAGTTTGCCCAATGTTTTCAGGATTGTGCATACTTCCCAGGATTACTCCACTTTTACTGAAATTTCGGCCTCCTTACTATCTTCCTCAATATGTTCCAAGTCATTCAATGCTTTCAGAAGATGTTTGTATTTCTTATGTAGTACTTGCCCCACTCAACCCCGGTCAGTTCACCCAGTCACCAGAAATACAGTGCCCCTTTCCTTCTTTACACTACTGACTTTTGGAACTCTTGTCACTCCTAGCCAAAGCAAATCCCAGCCAACCAACTCTTAAAAGAAAAAGATCATCCCTGCTACATGACAGGAAATGTGACTGTGCTAGGAAGCCTTCCAAAGCCAAACCTGGATATACAACAATCCAGGAGGAACGGAGCCTGCAGTGTCCTATACCACCAACCCTGGGCTCTGCACACGGATTCCAGGAACAGGAGGCGTGCAGATTTTCAGGTTAGAAACTGTGGGTCAGTACTGAATGACCTCTAGTATCCAACTAATGGCTCCTTTGTTTTTAAGAAATTCACTTAATATTCCAGGACGTTACATTAACCTGGGTGGGGAGGAGCGTCTGAAGAACTGAAATCTCCAGACCAGAGCGATGCTGAGCTCCTTCTCCCTTCATTTAAATACAGCAAGAGAAACTGCCTTTTCTGCTCAGATTTGTGATTAAGAGACAGCATTTGCTCAGAGGCAATAAAATCTGACCCTCTTCCACAAACCCTCTGCAAAGGCCCATCTTCGATTAAGGAATCCTGCAGCCAAACCTTCCTATCTCTCTGACAAGTAAAACTACGGCATGAGAATTATTTCTTACTAACAGCAATGGTAAATCAAACTTCATTCTGACTCATTTTTAAAGTCAGCTACTGTATAATGTATTCCAAGCTCTCATATACTGCTGGTGGGAGTATAAACTAGTACCAGCACTTTGGGAAAAAGTCTAGCACTCTCTTCTAAAGCTAAGCAAAGGTCTCCTTGTGGTCCCAAAATCCCACTCTTACGAAGAGATCCAATGGAAATGTAGACAAGTAGTCACCGAAGTCAGGGGCAAGACTTTGTATTCTGTAATGTAATTTACAAGTCCCAAATTAGAAACTATCCAAGTACTCATCCATAGTAAAATGGATAAACTGTGATGCATTCACAGAGTACTACACAACAAAAATGAACTAGCCGCCCTAGCTGGTTTGGCTCAGTGGATAGAGCCTGCAGACCAAATGGTCCCAGGTTCGATTCAGGTCAAGGGCACATACCTTGGTTACAGGCTCCTCCCCAGCGCGGGCCCTGGTCAGGACTCGTGCAGGAGGCAACCAATCGATGTGTTTCTCTCACATCGATGTTTCTCTCTGTCTTTCCCTCACTCTTCCACTCTCCCTAAAAATCAATGAAAAAATATCCTCGGGTGAGGATTAACAAAAATAAAAAACGAATGAACTAGCCCAACAGCATGGATGAACTTTACACATAACCAATGAAAGACCCAAAGAGCATATGCCATATGATTCCATTTACATCAAGTTTAAACACAGGCTGAATGAATCTGTGTGCTAGATAGAAATCAGGACAGCAGATATCCTGGGGGTTGGGCAGCATCTGAAGTGGGCACAAGAGGAGCTGTGGCAGAGGGCAGCATGGGGTGTGATCATCCTAATCTGCTAAACAGGGTGGGCAAAAGCAGGTTTACAGTAGTGGGTATGTGAAACAGAGTTTATTCTTGTATTATATATTTTTCTATACGAACAACTGTAAACTTACGTTTGCCCACCCTGTATTGTTCTACAAACTATGACTGCATTTTTCTGTGTCTGTATTTTACTTTAATAAAAAGAAAAATAGTACACATATGCCAACTCTGGTAGGAAATGGATCATGTGAATCTCGAAGGAGGAGCATCATTAATGACTGGAGAATCTGTTGCAGCACTTTCAATCCTGCCACCTCCCTGACCTCACCTTTGCACACACACATACACAATGTTAGCTGGAACCAAGGTCAAGATGGGCAGTCACCTCCTGCTTTAATCTTCCCAAGACCCTCACTGTCCATGGCCAAGCCCACTGTGCCATCCTTCTCACCACTTTTAAAAATCAAACTGTTCAGAGTAAGGCTCAGGATCTTCCAACTTAAGAGGAAAGCCAAAATCACAGAATAGAGTGGCTGGGCTTCAGAGTCGTAGCTGAAGTTGACTTTTTCAATGTCCCTTGGCACATCACAAATGAGACTTTTCACTCAGGGTGTCAATTCATTTATTCTTCAGCACCGACTCCTTCTTTCCCTCTATCACCATGATTACTATGAAATTCCGAAAATTAAGATTCTTTCTAATTACCACAAATATCTAGGACTCACAAAGAAATGAAAATGTATTCAACAGAAATAAAGCTACATCTAATTCCTATTCAGGACGAGTCTTAATTGAAGAGAAAATAGTTTTTGATGTATTGAGTTGTGCATTTTAACGACTGAATGAGAAGTTCCCGAAAAACATACCAGTTGAGCTTACAGCCAGATGAGGATGTTCCACATAAAACAAGTAGGCCAGATTCTCTGGTCAGAAACAGCTAAGAATCTAGGATCTATTTTTCATTTCTTTGCCTAAAAGCAAAAGTAGGAAGAAAGGCGGAGATATGAAGGATGGGGGCTAGGCCTAGAATGGCCTCTTGCCAGCCCACTTGCCCCAATAATTTTCCTCTAGTTCAGTGGTTCTCAACCTTGGCTGCACATTAGAATCACCTGGGAATCTTTGTAAAATCCTGATTTCTGGGCCTCATCCTCCGGAAATTCTGTTTCTTTGTTTCTAATGTTGTGGCCTCACCCCATAACAAAGAACCAGAATTTCCGGAGGATGAGGCCCAGAAATCAGGATATTAAAGATTCCCAGTGATTCTAATGTGCAGCCAAGGTTAAGAAAACTGCTCTAGTTCCTTGGCTTCCACCGGCAAGTTCTCCCAGAGGAAAGAAAACCACCACATGGGGAAGCAGGAGGTTAATCTTAGCAACATCTCTTACTCCTCAGTCTGACTAAAAGAAAAGAGAATGGAATCCCAGCTACAAGGAAAGAATTTTCCCTCCTACCACTATGGAACACTCATGCCACAAAACACAAAATCCACCTGCAAGCCCCACCTAATGCTCATCAGCTAATTCTCAGAGAACTGGTGTGAGCACCTGGGAAGGGCCCGATCTGCTGAGGGATCCCGGTGTGAACGATGGTCTTTGGAGAACAGGAAGCACTGAGATCAATACAACCAGCATGGAGGTTTGGGGCACTAAGGAGAGAGCAAATGCCCAAGCCGCCCCCTAAGGGTCACTTCAAATCCCTGGCCTCTGCTGGTAGAGCAGGACCATCCGTCCACATTTGAGAGCTGGCAGAGCAGGACCATCCCTCCATGGGTGTAACTGTTAATTTCCCAACTGTAGCCAGCCTGGAAGGATTCCAAAAATCACCTGGCTTTGGAATATGTTTATACTTGATGCTCTAGGAATCCAGATGACTTCAAGCTAAATAGTAGACTCATAGAACACAAGCAGAAAGTCATCTTTCCATTAGCTCAGCAAGGATGGGCACCTACTGTGTGCCAGTCACTATTCCAAGCATTAGGGATACCTTGGAGAAACAAAACAGACACATCCCTCCATTGGCAGAGCTTATGCTCCAAGGGCAGCATGTCAGGTAGTGATAATGAAGCAAAAACCATGCAGAGAGGTGGGGCAGGGAGCTGGAGTAGGGGTGGGGATTGTCATGGACTGTCACTTTAAATAGGGTGGTCAGGGAGGTAACACTTCACAGCCCTGAAGAAGGTTGGGGAAGCAAGCCATGTGGCCATCTGGAAAGAAGCTCCCCACTGAGAGCAACAGTATGTGCAAAGGCCCTGAGGCAGAAGCATGCCTGAGAAAAAACAGGGGGCCAGTGTGATTGGAGCAGAGGGCAAGGAGATGGTAAGAGCGAGTGGCCAAGGAGAATCTTAAACAGAAAAGTGACATGATTTTCTCTTGGAACAGACTAGAAGTCAGGGGGTGAAAGCAAAAAGCAAGAAGCCCACTTTAGAGCTAATGCAATAACCCAGGCAAAACAATATTTAGTAAATATTTATCAAATAAAAAAAATAACCCAGGCAACATGAGAAGGATTTGGATCAGGGTGGTGCTAGTGAAAGTAGAGAGAATAGCTGGATTCTGGCTCTGATTTGAAGGTAGAGCTGACAGGATTTGCTATTATACAGGATACAAGTATGAGAAAGCAAAGAGTTAAGGATAAACCAAGATTTGTGGCCTGAAAGATGGCGCCATCTGGCCTAGTTTAATTTTACATGAGGAGGACACCAAAGCCCAGAGAAAAGTCATGCCCAAGGTTGAACTACTTATTTCTGGGACTGAAACCCCCAACCAGTGCTCAACAATAGACACTGATGACCACTCACTCAGGTGCCCTCCAACTCCTCTTTGCTCTCTGATGCTGGAGTAGACAGTGCCCTCTCAGGGACAGCCAATACCCACACAAGTCATGTAAATCAGGGTAGGATGCTGGTGAAAGAGATCACAGGTACTGACCAGAGAGGGTGACCATGGTCCATGGTTGCCATTAAAGGCGGCAGACCTGGTGTGGCCAGAAATTCCCATTTTTTCCAAGAAAACCCAATAATCTAGATTTTATGGAAAAATTCTCCATTTTTAAAAGGTGATTTAGTTGTTTAGTAACATGAGGTTGACCAAGCAAATCTCATGTGCAGACCAAGTTCTACATGGTGTCCATACAGGGCACCAGCCTGGAACCAGCCTTAAGACAGTCTAAAGCAGATCTTATTTGCTCATACCTCGATCAGGGTTAGTATATGGAATTCAAGGTTTGGGCTTAAAATAGTCTTTATTCCAGCTTTTGAGCCAGCAGATGATATTCATTATCACTATAAATAGCTAATAACTTCTGGCACAATCTCCTCTCTAACCAGAAGAGAATAAGTAGCTACCCATCATTCTGGGTTGTTAACTTTAGTTTTATGTTATTCTACTCCAAGTACCAAGATCAGCCCACTAGTATAATAGAGCCTTGCAAATAATCATTGACCCAGGAAACAACTTATGACAGCCAAGTACAAAAATGCCAGTATATTGGAATATATAAGATTTGGGAACTGGCAGCTATTCCAGTCTTGCAAACATAATTAAATGCAGAAATGACACTTTCTTTATAAAGTTGTTTCCCATTGCTAGTGGGAGACACATGTCACTTATAGCACTTAAAGGAAATATACTAGATATGTCTGGTTTTTCAGACCTGGGAGTCAGGTTGCCTGTTTCAGGAGATTCATCAGAATTTGCCTCCTACGAAGCACCCAAGTTAATTTTCTATAATGCTAAGTGGCCCTCTTGCCCAGGCTCTCTCACTTAGAATTAAATATTGACTTTCTCTACAAACCATATGCTTTTTGCCCAATAATGATTTATGTGTGTGCTTGGTTTGATCGCTTTGATGCTATTGGTAAAAATCTCTCCAAGGCAGAGCCACTGCGGTATCTGCGTTACTTACCCACCTCCTTTCTTTTCCTTGGTATGCAATTTACAACACACCCAAAGAGTTGGTAATGTTTTCTAAAGGTGATATATCTCATTAGTTTGAAGTGCATGAACTACCACTAGTCAACTTTTTGATTATAGAATGGGCAATTTCATATGGTTCAACCTATTATGTCTAAATGTTCCAAGGAACAGAGACTTGAATGATTAGAGAATACTATCTCTAGAACTTCCTGTGATGATGGAAATGATCTAAATCTCCACTGACCAACACTTGAAATATGGGTAGCATGAGTAAGAAATTGAATTTTAAATTTTATTTAACTTTAAGTTTAAATAACTCCTTGTGGCTGCCATATTAGACAACAGTTTTCTAGATGGTAGCTTCTTCAGACAAGAATTGGTATCACACTTTGTATTTATCGTGTTTGAAGGCCCAGCACACATGAGATACTTGAGAAATGAAATTAAAAGTACCTTCTTGCACTGCCACATTTTCAACTGAGTCCCTACCTTCCTTCCATTAAAGATTTTAATTTACATCTTCTAGTTCCATGTCTTCCCTTGGGTAGTTACTGTCCCAGCAAGTGTGTAATTATATGGACCTACTAGAGGCCCGGTGCATGAAATTCGTGCAGGGGGGAGAGGTCCCTCACCCTGCCTGTGCCCTCTCACCATCCGGGACCCCTTGCTCCTTACTGCCCACCTGCTCGCTGCTCCTTACCACTGGGCTCACTGCTCCTTAGTGCTGCTGCAGAGATGGGAGAGGCTCCTGCCACCGCCGCTGCACTCACCAGCTGTGAGCCCAGCTTCTGGCTGAGCGGTGCACCTCCTGTGGGAGCGCACTGACCACCATGGAGCAGCTCCTGCATTGAGTATCTGCCCCCTGGTGGTCAGTGCATGTCATAGCGACCAGTCGTTCTGCTGTTCGGTCAATTTGCATATTAGGATAGGTTAACATTGTGAAGGCTATGCCCACATCACCCAGCAACTGGGCAATGGGAACTCGCTTGACAACCACCTAACAGGCTGAGTTTCCATGATCTCATACACAGAATAGGGACAATCATACCTACTCTTAGAATGGGGTTGTTGCAAGACCTAGATATACGTCAAAGTTGTGGAATCTAATTCTAAACTTTTAAAAAATAAACTTGGGTTCAGCTTCATTTGTCCAATGAGATAAGAAACAACTAAAGAGACTATATTAATAGGTATTGTGGTCTACCTCATTTAGCCAACTTTTATTGTGTTACAGGCCAGACTTTAAACATTGCAGCTCCTAGATGTACAGATGAAATAACAGTCTTGCCTTCACAATTCTGACTGACCATTTTCCCCCCCTAAAACAAGATTTTAGCAAAGAAAAAATCTGGTGTCTCAAAAGAACTCTTGACTCCCTGCCTAAGTGTCGTTCACCAATTAATATAAGCTTCCAGGAATAAAAGAACAAGTAAGAGTATGAGGTCTTCTCACTTTTAAAAGGTGTCCCTGCTATATAATAAACCAATATTCCAATTAAATCACTTGTATTCAACCACTTATATGGAATATAGTGCTATAATTACTGCAGCTTGTTGATTAGGGTTCATTTCAGCAAAGAACAAAATTGCTCAAATGTGACTCAATGATTTCAGATTTATTTAAAACTCTTCCAACAACCAAAAAATAGTAAGATGCCAAGGTACCACTTTAACAGCTTAATCTCTTTATAGATGTTCAAAGGCCGATTCCCAATTATGAAAGAATTCTGTTATAGCATGTCTTTAGCTCTACCCACTGGACACCCTCTATTTCCAAACGGACACCTTTTCTGTTCTCCTGCACTCAACAGGGCCCAGAAGCTCTGCAAGCCAAGTTCAAATTGCTCTGTGTAAAGGGAAAACAACCTACTTTCTGTCCTTTGCTTAAATAGAGAGGGAAGTGGCATCTCCAGGACCTCAGAACCGGAAGCTACTCTCTGGAAGGGAAATAGGTTGGCAACCCATAGTCTGGCTGACCTTTGGAAAGTTCATAAAGGAACTGAGACATCACCACAGTAAGCAAGCAGCATGATGCAGGATCACCAAGACTTCCCTGGTATCAGATTAACAGGAAGTTAGTTAAAACGACTAACACAGAGGGAAAGTGAAAAGCAGGAGGCAGGGTCAGTGGAGAATACATGCTCCCCAAATGCACAGGGATGGGGTAAAACATGCAGCTGTCCCTCCTGGGAGTGCTGGACAAAGACCTAGGTCTCTGGATCCTCAGCAGCAGTGTTCTTGAAGAGATCTCTAGCCTGGGGTGTGAGGACCAAACTCCAGAAAGTGCCAGCCAGGCACCCTCACCCTAAAGGTTCCAGCACACTAGGCAAACAGTGATGTAGGAGGCTCACAACTCTGCAAAGCTTCATTTTCTTGATGCTTTCTAGTTTCTGCTGACCTCTGACCTGCTTCCTAGTCTCTCTTGACCTCCGACCTCCAGGAGTTATTGCCAAACTGCCTTGTTTGCACAAGGTCCCTGTTTTATCCAGCACTTGCCTGAGAGATTGCCCAGCTCCTAATTGTGCGTGTGTTTTACTATCTCCAGGCTAAAGGTAAGGAGACCCTAAGCATAGTGGCATAGGGGTGGAATCCAGCCCTGCATTTGCAGCAAATAGGATGGAGCCAGAACGACTCCACTTCCCTCCCAAGCCCCACACGCCCCTAAAAACTCATTCCAACAAGATCGGCCAGCACTTGTTGATTACTCCATGCATGTGCTGCACAAATTTTCTCTTAAGTAGAAACATCAGCAGCCCTGTTTTTCACACAGGGAAGTGGAACCCGGAGTGAAACAGCTGGGTCGAGGTCACCCTCAACGGTGCTGGGATTTCAGAAGACCCCCTCCCTCCCTTAACGACTTCACCATCCCAACCTACCATTTATGAACTGTAACCTGGGGAGGAGTCCCTGAAGCTTCCCGGAAGCCCCAGAGGAAGCGCGGACCCCAGCCTGCCCTCCCCTGCCCCAGAGAGCAGCCTGGGAGCCTGGCCGGCCGGGGCGGGTGCCAACACGCTTGGCCGACCGGGCCGGAGGTGCCCGCTTCCGCCCGGGCCTGGCACCGCCAGCCCATTCATCGTGGCACCGGCGGGGCGGGCCGGGCAGGGCCCGAGGTGCCCACGTACCCCCGCCGGGCGCCCGAGCGCTGAGCTCCGCACGGCCGGGTGCGGGGGCGGGGGGGGGGGGTGCCCTCAGCCCGGCCGCCAGGGGGAGCAGGGAGCTGCCTCCCTCACTCCGGGAAGTTGCCACGGCGGCCGCCGGGGCGTCCGGACCCCGTTCAGCCCTCGGTCTCTGCACGACCTCACCCGCAGCCCCGCGTCCCAGGCCCCGCCCGTCCGGGGGGGCCTAGAAGCGCCTCCAGGCCGCAGCCCGCAGGCGGGCGCGCTCGGCCCGCGGGCCCTCATTCAATCCCGCCCTCCTCCCCCCGGCCGGCCTCCGCAGCCTTCCGCCCGTCCCCCCACCCTCTCCAGTCCGGACTGCAGCCCGGCAACGTCATCCGGCCGCTTCCCGAAACTTAACCCCTTCCTCCTCCAGCTGTGCGCCGCCCCACCCCGCCGACAACTTTCTTCGCCCAACTTCAGAGCGCGCGGGCCGGCCCGACGGCCGGGCGGAGAGGGAGGGGTCGCCACGTCGCACCACGGGGCCGCCGCCGGTCACCCCGACGGCGAAGAGCGTTGAGTCCACACCGTGGGGCGCACCCGGCTGACGCCCCTGCATGGGTTTGGCCGGCACACGCCCCCGGCGCCGGACCCGACTCCGAGGGTCCGGAGAGTCCGCGGCCGCCGCGACGGCTGGCGGCGCTGCCGGGGGAGGGGCCGCCAAAGGAGACGTGTCACTCGCGGCGCAGCCGGCCCTCGCCCCTGCCCGGCGCCCCGACGGCCCGGCCCACGCGCCGTGGCCGCCGCTGCAGGGCCGGGCCAAGTTTCTTACCTGCAGCCTGAGAAGCGGGAGGGAGAGCGTGAAGGCAGAAGCCGCGTCGCCGCCGCGGAACCGGGAGAGAGAAGCCGGCCGAGCCTCCGCCGAAAAGCCACCCCCGAGCAGCTGCAGACACCGCGACCCCGACGCCGCCCGCCCCGTCCGCCGTCCGCTCCGGCCGCTAGCTGGCTGCGTGCGCGCGTGTGGAGTCGTGGCACTTTCTGCCTCGGAGCTGGCGAACGGCCCCCTCCGCCGGGATCGCCGCCTCCTGCCTTCCCCACCCGCGCCAGCCATTCATCGGGCCGCCTCTCTCCATTGGCCCGCGCCCCGCCACTCTGCCGGGCGCTAGCCAATCAGAGCGCGGGAGGCCAAGTAGCGGCGGCTGTCATTGGGCAGAGAGGAGGGTCTCCGCCTGGGCCAATGGGAGAGGGGAGGAGCTGCAGGGAACCGGGAGGGCGGAGCCGGGGCGGGGCCGGGCTGCGCGGCGCTCGGCCCCGCGCGGGGGCGGGACGGGGCTGGCCGCACCGCCAGACGGGGGAGGGGGCGCCGGCCGCCCACGCCCACTGTGGGCCTGCCGCGCCGCTCCCGGAGGCTGACACGAAACGGGCTCTGCCTGGGCGGGCGGTGGGAGGTTCGAGTCCCGGCGGCGCTGGGCCTGCGCCCCTGAATCCCGACGAGCTGAGATGGCAGAGGGTGTTACCCTGCACAACCCACCAACAACCGGGAAAAATGCTTTATTTAAACCCAACTAACTTCCCCCAGAACAGCGCCCCCTCCGGGCCCCGGGTGTGAGGACAGACTCTGCTGGGGATCAATCCAGGGAGGGCAAGTCCCTATCTTCAAAGAGACTGCAATCAGCACCAGAAAGAATTTTCTTGAGTAAATAGAGGAACTGGGTAGAATGGCCAGAAGTGCATAAGGAGTGGAGGGGGACGTCATTGCACTCATTTTTAGGGAGGGTACAACTGAGGCTTAATCTCCTCCAAACCACAGCTGGCAGAGTAATAATTACAGGCCGCCTTGAGCTTTTAGTCCTTGAATGGGGAGGGCGAGAGGGTCTGACCCAAGAAAACACCCATTTCCCAGAAAACTGAGCAAAATAGTACTTCTTCATTACATGGAATTATTTCCCAATGTAAGCCAACACCCTCTCTTAATAACCAAATGAATCTTTTAATTAAGACCATTCTAAGCCTGAGTTTTAACTACTATATCCGTTTCTCTTAAACCTAACTCTGAGCTTGATCCAAAGCTAGGGTCTTTGAAATTAAGGTTTCTGAGAGGCCAAAAGGGCTGCGGCAGCCTGATCAGCCCCACATGACTTTCCTGGCCCCTGTGGCTGAGAATCCTGCTCCTAATATCCATATCTTGGCCAATTTCATATGACCCCCCTTTTTGTTACTGGTACTGTACTAGTGGGTGTTAGGAAGATGTGGAAAATATAAGCCGTCGAAATAAAGAGGGGCTGGGGTGAAATAAAACCGCTCATTCCTATTTTTAATCTCAGCAGTTCCTTGGCATATTAATGATTAATCAGCTGGAATTAACCTGGATTAGCTTTCCAGGGGCGAGCTCTGGCTTGAAATAAAAATCAAGAAATCCACCTTCTTTAAAAAAAAAAAAGAAAAGAAAAGAAAGAGAAAGGAAAGAAAGAAATCCATTGCCCTAACTGGTTTGGCTCAGTGGATAGAGTGGAGGCCTGCTGACTGAAGGGTCCCAGGTTCGATTCCGGTCAAGGGCATGTACCTTGGTTGAGGGCACATCCCCAGTGGAGGGTGTGCAGGAGGCAGCTGATCAATGTTTCTCTCTCTTCGATGTTTCTAGCTCTCTATCCCTCTCCCTTCTTCTCTGTAAAAAATCAATAAAATATATTAAAAAAGAAAGAAAGAAATTCAGCTTCTGGCTGGCACATGCTACCATCTAGTTCTAATTGAGCATGGGTAAACCAGTCACCATCTCTGAAAATGGGTGCACTCCTCCAGGACAATAATTGCCCCCTCTGGGTTTTAGACAGGAAATACATTCATTTCTGTTTATTGAGTGCCTATAGGCAAGCAGCCTCGAGCGATACACTGACCCAGTAAAGACCCAACTGTCCTCAGGGCCTTTCTGTGGGCAGAGACCTCCTTTATCTTATTTACTGTTTAGGTTTTCTCGGAGAGAGATCCTGACAGGAGGGTTTGGGTTTAAGTGACTCGTTTTTGGGATGATCACAGGAAACAATGGTAGAAAAATGAGATGGGAAGGAAGAAAAGTGGATTATTTACCTACCCACTCCCAGTCCTTGGTTGAGGGCCTCTTCTGGGGGAACTTTAACTTGTCCTCATGCACCATCAGCCGGAGCACAGTAGCAAGAATCCCATGGCAGGAGGTGAGTGCCTACAGGGCACCGAGGGGTTGGGGGCTAGGAGGGGAGTGGTCACAATAGTGTCTTCTACCCAACTCTGACCCAGTACCAGCACGGAGTAGAGACTCAGTAAATACATGTTCCATAAATATTGTTAAATGAAATGTATTATTACAAACTCCCTAGGAGTAAGGGGTGTTGATATGTTCCAGTATGGAAACCTTTCCTCCCTCCCTGTCCTGTGTTCCTCCACCAGGCTCCATCAGGGGCAGGTCAGTCCCTACCCATCCCCCATCCTCTGACCTGGCCTGGCCACTGCTGTACCCATGAACCGCCATCCTTAGCCCTGCTCAGCCTCATCAGTGTATTTCAGCCTTGCTCTCTCCCAAGGTGTATCTAGGAAAAACCAGAACCACCCAGGACTAGATGGACAGGGTTGCCTGCATGGGAGTGAGTGCCTGCCCCTGCTGCATTGTCTACCATAGGCCTGTATCTGCCAGATCACACACTCTTCCATGGCAGGAGGGAAAGCCCATCACAAAGTGCCCTCAGGCCCATCTGCTCCGTGCCAGGCACCAGGCTAGAGCCTGGGAAACAGATCCCTGCCATCCCCCTGGATGACAGTCCAATGAAATACTGTCACGTGTCAACTGGCCAGAGAGAGAGAAGCCCACAGACAGGGACGGGCAGGGACAGGCCGGGGTGTTAACCTTCACTGAGGACAGTAGAGGTGTGACAGGAGAAGCTTGAATGGAGTTAGCCAGGTCAAGAAGTGGGTGGAAGGCCCACCGGATGCAAGAACAGCCTGGGCAAAGGCCTGGTGGTCTCAGCATGATTCACAAGGGGCAACTACAAATTGTGTTTTGCCAAAGCCTGGAGGAAGAAGGAGAGGATAAGAGATGAGTCTCAAACAGTAATCATAATGGCATGAGAGAACTCTTTGGGGGCGATGTAAATGTTCCATGTCTTGGTGATAGTGATGGTTACATGGTCAAATTATACACTCTTAAAAAGAGTGAATTTAGCCCTAGCTGGTTTGGCTCAGTGGATAGAGCGTCGGCCTGTGGACTGACAGATCCTGGGTTCGATTCCAGTCAAGGGCACATGCCTGTGTTGCAGGCTCATTCCCCAGAAGAGAGTGTGCAGGAGGCGGCTGATCAATGATTCTCTCTCACTCATTGATGTTTCAATCTCTCTCTCTCCCTCTCCCTTCCTCTCTGAAATCAATAATATATATATGAGTGAATTTAGTTTTTAAGCAAATTATAATTCAATCAACCTGATTCAAAGAATATATTGGGTTTTAAAACAAAGCTATTTTATTAGGGAAAACTAAACATACAAGAATAATTACCTAGTAGGTTTCTTTTTGTTATTATTAATCCTCACCCAAGGATATTTTTTTCATTGATTTTTAGAGAGAGTGCAAGGGAGGGAGGAAGGGAGAGAGATAGAAAGAGAGATGAGAGAGAGAGGTATTAATGTAAGAGAGAAACATATAGATTGATTGCCTCCTGCACCCACACCAACTGGTCAGGGATCATGCAATCCAGGTACGTGCCCTTGACCAGGAATTGAACTCACAACCCTTCAGTGCTCGGGCCAATGCTCTGACCATTGAACAACACCAGCCAGGGTGACAGTACTTTGCTTTCTATTACTAAATTGCAAATATTATTTTAAAAGACTAGGCAGAAAGATGAGAATATGTTGTATCTTATGGTGTAAAAAGAAGTTTTGCTTTATCAACTCTGAAAGGATGATAAATGGTAAACATAATAAAATGTCACACAGGGAAAAAAAAAGCATCATAACAATATATAGCATTTTTAGGTCTTAGATGCTAGGCATTATTCAAGATGTCCTATAAATAAGTAAAATTACTTAACGCTCAGATCAACTGTGTGCCTTTTTTTTTAAATTAAATCTTTATTGTTCAGATTATTACATTTGTTCCTCTTTTTCCCCCCCATAACTCCCCTCCTCCCAGTTCCCGCCCCACCCTCCGCCCTCACTCCCCACCCACTGTCCTCATCCATAGGTGCACGATTTTTGTCCAGTCTCTTTCCGCCTCTCCCACACCCCTTTCCTCCCCAAGAATAGTCAGTCCATTCCCTTTCTATGTCCCTGATTCTATTATAATCACCAGATTATTAATTCACTTGATTCTTAGATTCACTTGTTGATAGATGCATATTTGTTGTTCATAATTTGTATCTTTACCTTTTCCTTCTTCTTCCTCTTCTTAAAGGATATCTTTCAGCATTTCATATAATACTGGTTTGGTGGTGATGAACTCCTTTAGCTTTTCCTTATCTGTGAAGCTCTTTATCTGACCTTCCGTTCTGAATGATAGCTTTGCTGGATAAAGTAATCTTGGTTGTAGGTTCTTGGTATTCATCACTTTGAATATTTCTTGCCATTCCCTTCTGGCCTGCAAAGTTTCTGTTGAGAAATCAGCTGACAGTCGTATGGGTATTCTCTTGTAGGTAACTGGGTTTCTTTCTCTTGCTGCTTTTAAGATTCTCTCTTTGTCTTTTGCTCTTGGCATTTTAATTATGATGTGTCTTGGTGTGGTCCTCTTTGGATTCCTTTTGTTTGGGGTTCTCTGCGCTTCCTGGACCTGTAAGTCTATTTCTTTCACCAGGTGGGGGAAGTTTTCTGTCATTATTTCTTCAAATAGGTTTTCAATATCTTGCTCTCTCTCATCTTCTGGCACCCCTATAATTCTGATGTTGGTACGCTTGAAGCTGTCCCAGAGGCTCCTTACACTATCTTCGTATTTTCGGATTCTTTTTTCATTTTGCTTTTCCAGTTGGGTGTTTTTTGCTTCTTCGTGTTTTGAATCTTTGACTTGATTCTTGCGCTCCTCTGGTCTGCTGTTGGGTGTCTGTATAATATTCTTTATTTCAGTCAGTGTATGCTTAATTTCTAGTTGGTTCTTTATCACAACATCGAGGGTCTCATTAGATTTCTTGAGGATCTCACTACATTTATCGGCGGTCTCACCAGTCTTTTCGAGGGCCTTACTAAGTTTATCGGCAGCTTCTAGACAGTTCTTGAGAGACCTTAAAAGTGTGGTTTTGAGCTCTATATCTTCCATTTCTGACATTTGCGTCCTGTTTCTTTGTCTCCGCATTTTTTTATCTTTTCTTGGTGCATCCCCTTGTGGTCTTTGTGCGCAGTCTTGTAGTTAAGCCTTGATTGTTGTCGGTAATACCAGGGGTGATTTGACCTCCAGGCTAACTGGTTATGAGAGTCAGCTGTGTCTGCAGTGGGAGAGCTTCTGTGCTGGATCTCTAGGGCGGTGCTAATCTAGCCTTTGCCTGAGGCTATCCGGCAAATGGTTCTGTGCAGGGCTTGGGCGGGGCGGGTCGGGTCTTCAGGGCAGGTTTTCAGGGTGGGCCTTCAGGGTGGGCCGGAGCGAGCAGTTATGGCTGCTCTCAGTTCCGTCCCTAGGGGCTCTGCCTCTCAGAGTCCCAGCAACTGCTGCAAACCTCGGAGAGAAAGCTGCCTTCGAGTTCCGACCGAAGCCAGACAGTCCTGCTTCTCCCATTTGAGTCTGGGTCCCCAGAGACTCGCCAGGATCTGGAGCTCAGAGTCTGAAACTCCCTCCCGATTGAAAACAACAACCACGCCCTCCTCTGCCAGCCCGCTCCGCATGCACACTCCGCACCTGAGTATTTCACTTCAGCACTGTGCCTCTTCGAGGCAGCAATCTCTGGCGTTAACCTATGCCGCCATCTTGGTTTCTCCCAACTGTGTGCCTCTTAACTCCCTTTACCTTTCGCCCTCCCACTCCTTCCTCTCCAACCACCGTCAGTTTGTTCTTGATGTCTATGAGTCTATTTCTGTTTTGTTTTGCTTTTTAGATTCCACATAGACGTGAAATCATATGAAAACACTAAATCAGAAAGACATATACACCCCTATGTTCATGGCTGCATTATTTACAATAGCCAAGATATGGAAGCAACCTAGGTGTCCATCAATAGATGAATGTATAAAGAAGATGCGATATGTATATATAGGGTGTCCCAAACTTCACGCAAGATTTGCAATTCAATTGCAAATCTTGCGTGAAGTTTGGGACACCCTATATAATGGAATATTACTGAACCATAAAAAAGAACAAAATCTTGCCATTTGCAACAACATGGATGGACCTACAGGGTATAATGCTAAGAGAAATGTCAGAGAAGGACAGATATCATATGATTTACATTTTAGGCGATTACATTAGCAGTGATGTAAAGAATAGTTAGGGTGGTGTAATGGAGGCTCCTGGGATCAGTTAGTAGGCTTTTGCAAAATTCCAGGCAAGATATGTTTGATGTGCTAGTAAATATTTAGCAATTGGCTATTGGAGGTGGGAGATTGCGGGGGGGGGGGGGGGGGATTCCTAATTTGTAGCATTTGCCAATTTCTGTGGTGTAAACACTTCCATCATAGTTGATTTCAAACACTAAGGTAAAGAGAAATTTGTAGGAATATAACATTATATACCATATAGATAATCTTACAAGTATTCTCAAGGGATATATGACAGTAAAATGTATTCAAATAACTTGGGGTGATAGGTTGAGTATTTATTATTTTTGTTTTTAACATAATCTATTTCATTGTAAATTTATATCATTAAATTTTAATTGAATTTAATACTCTTCTGAACCAGAGTGGAGAGAGAGAGAGAGAGAGAGAGAGAGAGAGAGAGAGAGAGAGAGAGAGAAGGGGGCAGGAGCACAACAGGGTTACAAAAATGAAATATTATACATGTTCATGTTGACATTTCTGCACACGTCTCAGCCTGTCTGACTTTGGACTTGGGGGTCAGTGGCTCTATCTGATGCATCATTATGTTCCCTGAACACATAGCTCAATGCCTTGATTCTGGTAAAAATTCACCTTAGGTTGGATCTCCTCCGATAAAGACCTTGAGAGAAAGATTTAAGTGAAGCCAGTTTATTTGGAAGGTGATCCCTGGAACCACCAGGAAAGAAGTCAAGACATGAGACAAGGAAGGAAAGACAGCCAACGAACAGTGCTGTTGGGGTCCAGCCCCAGCAGGTCCAAGGGTTCCCAAAGGTGTGGACAGAGTCGGCGAAGAATGAAGGACATGGAGACAGCGTTCAGTTGATCAGCAGCCTAGCCAGGTTCTCTAGCCAGGATCTCCAGTCAAGTTCTGTGTTTATTGTCTTGTTACATCTGTATTTATACCAGTTGATTTTAATCCTATCAATTTCTATTCCAAAGGTTAGGGCATTTCTTATCTCCATTCCAGGGAGTAAAGATTATGTAGCTTAAGCATGATTGTTTGTAGTTAAAATGATTAACTACCCGCCTGGCACTTAGTTAAGGGGTTTTATTCCCTCCCTAACTTCAGGGAAAAATCCCTACCTGGGGAAACAACCTTTCCCGGAGAGGTGACCTTGGTTAAAACACATAGTGCCAAGAAGGGGAGCAAACATATTAAGAACAGTATGCCATATACGCTAGGTCCCTTAAAACATATGCTGTGCAGATGTTTCTTTCCTGCAGCAACTGTGTCAAGCAGCAAGGATGGACCGGCTTCTGGCACAGTGCATCATCAACAAGTTCCACCGTGGACAGCTGAAGCCCAATCCATTGAGGAACTCTGGGAAACAGTGTCAAGTATGCCTCAGGGTTACCCAAACTGAGAAAAGAGGACGCCAGAGTACTTATTCACCAACTCGTATCCATCACTGGTCAAAGGCTGCTCCTGGCATTTCCAGCCCACACCCCAGAGAAAGCCGTAGGGAAGAAGGTTACTGGTAATTAAAATCAGAGGCTGCTGATATGCACAGGGATGGCAGAGGAGATGTGAGCAGAGCAACAACAGTATTGGTCCAAAACTCAGACATATTTCCTGAATGAATGAACAAATGAGTGCATGAATTCAAGGCCCTTTGAGCTCCTTTGAACACTAATTTATGGTTTAAAGGTTTTAAACAGAAATGCAGATCATTCTACTCTACAGCCAGCACATTTCTTGTATGCTTTTGAAAAATCTAGAGCAGAGGACCTATGATTTTCCAGACAATTTAAATTCTGCAGTATTGTTACTCAAAATCAGAGTAATGTTGTTATACACTTAAAGAAAAATCACTCTTTCAACATATGCAAATCGATCAATATAATATACCATATTAACAAAACAAAGGATAAAATCATATGATCTTATCAATAGATGCATAAAAAGTATTTGATATGATACAACATCTATTTATGATTAAAACACTCAACAAAAAGGATTTAGAAGGGAAGTACCACCTTAGCTGGTTTGGCTCAGTGGATAGCATGTCAGCCCATGGACTGAAGGGTCCTGGATTCAATTGCAGTCAAAGGCACATACCTCAGTTACAGGCTCAATCTCCAGCCCTCATCGGGGTTCTTGCAGGAGGCAACCAATCAATGTGTCTTTGTCACATCGATGTTTCTCTCTCTGTGTCTCTTCTCCTCCCTTCCACTCTCTCTAAAAATCAATGGGAAAATATCCTCAGGTGAGTATTAACAAAAAAATAAAAACATTTAAAAATAACTAACTACATAAATAAATAAAATGTCCATATTACCCAAAACATTATATAGATTTAATGCAATCCCCACCAAAATCCTAATGTCATTTTTTAAAGAACTAGAACCAAAAAATAATCAGATTTTCTTGGAACCACAAAAGACCCTAAATAACCAAAACAATCCTGAGAAAAAAGAATGAAGCCAGGGATATCACACTACTTGACTTCAAATTATACTACAGAACTACAATAATCAAAACAGCATGGTATTGGCAAAATAAACAGACACACAGACCAATGGAACAGAATTGAGAGCCCAGAAATAAAACCACATATATATGGGCAAATAATTTTTGACAAAGGAACCAAAAACACACAATGGAGAAAAGAAAGCCTGTTCAGTACATGTGCTAGGAAAACTGGAAAGCCACATGCAAAAGAATAAAACTAGATTACAGTTTGTCCTCATGTACAAAATTAGTTCAATAGATTTAGGATCAAAGACCTAAATATAAGATCTAAAATAATAAATTACATAGAGGAAAACATAGGTACTAAACTTATGGACGTTGGTAGTGAAGAACATTTTATGAATTTGACCCCAAAGACAAGGGAAGTAAAGGCAAAAATAAATGAACTATAAATAGGACTATATCAAACTAAAAGGCTTCTTCACAGCAAAAGGAACTGACAAGAAAACAAAAAGGCAACCAACCAAATGGGAGATGATATTTGCAAACAACAGCTCTAGCAGGGGTTTATATCCAAAATATATAAAGAACTCAAACAATTCAACACCAAATAAACAATCCAATTAAAAAATGGGCAAAGGGCATGAGCAGACACTTCTCTGAAGAAGACATACAAATGGACAACAGATATCTGAAAAGATGCTCAACTTACCTAGCTATTAGAGAAATGAATATCAAAACCACAAGGAGCTACCACCTCACACCTATTAGAATGGCTATTAGCAACAAGACAGGTAACAACAAATGTTGGAGAGGTTGTGGAGAGAAAAGGAAATTTCATTGACTGCTGGTGAGAATGCAAACTGGTACAGCCACTATGGAAACAGTATGGAGGTTCCTCAAAAGATTAAGAATAGAGTTACTATATGACCCAGCAATCCCTCTTCTGGGTATCTAGCTGAAAAACTCAACAACGTTTATTCGCAAGGATATATGCACCCTGTGTTCATTACAGCATTATTCACAGTGGTCAAGACAAGGAGACAGTCAAGTGTCCTTAAAATAGAGGATTGGATAAAGAAGATGTGGAACATATTTACTATGAAATACTACTCAGCCATAAGAAAAGATGAAATACTGCCACTTGTGACAACATGGATGGACCCTGAGAATAATACGCTAAGTGAAATCAGTCAGAAAAAGCTAAGAACCATATGATTTCCTCATATGGGATATAAAACTAAAACATATAGACACAGAAAACAGTATGGTGGTTACCAGATGGTAGGGGTAGTATAGGGTAAAAGGGGCCAAATTTGTGGTGACAGAAGATGATTTGACTTTGGGTGGTGGGCACACAATGCAATATACAGATCATGTATCATAGAAATATACACTTGAAACCTATATGATCTTATTAACCAATGTCTCCACAATAAGTTTAATTTAAAAAAAATAGGCCCAACAAAACTTTTTAAAAAATCTCTATAGATAGGTTATAGTAATTGCCAAAAGAAAAATAAAACTTACACAAAGAAGATTGGTGAACCCAAATTACCAATTGTTATGGTTGCTTGCTAATGGCAGCTCACTTTTAGCAAACCTAACATTTTAAAACCACTATTTCCATTTCATCTTGCCTCCCCTTCAGGAGCTTGAAATGATTTCCCGTCACATCAAATCTTCATTTCTCCCCCTGACTTTTGTGGCATTCATAGCCTGGTACTCCCCCTCCCCCTACAGTTTCCACCTATTCCCACCCATGCCCACTGTGTGCTTCTGCCCAAAGCACACTCTCCCCTACTGTGAGCCATCTCCCAAGGCCTGCCTTGGGTCATTCGTTCTGGAACCGAGCACTAAGTTTGCCAGGCACCCTCTTGCTGGTGGGGGCACAATGTTGGATTGAACTTGCTTTTTCTCTGTCCTTGAAGAACCCACAGAACTGCTTCCTCCACCAAGTCTCTGAATACATTTTCTCCCCATCACCTCATTCCTTTAGCAGTGGTTCTCAACCTTCTGGCCCTTTAAATCCAGTTCCTCATGTTGTGACCCAACCATAAAATTATTTTCGTTGCTACTTCATAACTGTAATGTTGCCACTGTTATGAATCGTCATGTAAATATCTGATATGCAGGATGGTCGTAGGCGACCCCTGTGAAAGGGTCATTCGACTGCCAAAGGGATCGCGACCCACAGGTTGAGAACCGCTGCTTTAGAGGCTGCTGCGACACAACTGGGCACCAGAGTTTGCTGGTAGATTCTGTGAGCAGGAATTGTAACCCCTCAATAATGATACACATTTGTAAAAGGTCTGAGTCTTGTGTTTTTCTTCTGAATTCCTTGTGATTTCCAGTTTCGCAATGAGCTGCTTTTAGCTTCAGGAACTCCTTTCTTGCGTCTGTCCTAAATCACTCCTACCTCACTGTGTACTCTGCTAAGTGTTCACAGAGTGTGTTAGTAAGTGCCTGGCTCTTCAAAATCATTATTCTACCCCCTCCTCTGGGTTCTTTCCTCCAGACTTAAAAACTGCAGCTCCTTAAAACTTTCTTTCTTTCTTTTTTTTTTAAACCTTTCTTCCATGTCTTTTCCTCAACCACTTAATCATCCTGTGCTCTTCTCAAACCCTGTTAATCGGCTTGAAAACATCATTAGTGAGAGTTTTTGAAGAGAATCTTTAAACCAGAAGCAAAAAAGAAAGTATAATAAAATCCGGAAAGGACTGGTGGGCGATTGAGTCCAGCTTTCTGCCTTTGGCCTGGCAGGCCCTACAACCAGCTAATAGATCAAGCAGACTGTCTCGGCTCACAAAACCCTCCAATCTCCAATCCGAATGTGTGCTGCAGAAAATTTCTATTTGGAGAGATTGAAAACTTAGTGGTAATCCCATTGACACTCTTCAGATTGCTGTTGGTCACTATGGTCAGAAAAATCCAGTCCTGCCCTGGCCAATTTGGCTCCACACTTAGAGTGTCGCCCTGAGGACTGAGGGGTGCTGGGTTCTATTCCCAGTCAAGGACATGTCCCTCAGTTGCAGCCTCTATCCCCAGCCTGGGTAGAGGGCGCAGGCAGGAGACAACCAATTGATACGTCTCTCTCACATTGATGTTTCCCTCTCTTCACCCCCCATAACTCCACTCTCTCTAAAAAAATCAATGGCGCCGAAACCGGTTTGGCTCAGTGGATAGAGCGTCGGCTTGCGGACTGAAGGGTCCCGGGTTCGATTCTGGTCAAGGGCATGTACGTGGGTTGCGGGCACATCCCCAGTAGGAGATGTGCAGGAGGCAGCTGATCGATGTTTCTCTCTCATCGATGTTTCTAACTGTCTATCTCTCTCCCTTCCTCTCTGTAAAATATCAATAAAATATATTTTAAAAAAATCAATGGGAAAACAATCAATGGAAAAAATATCATCAGGTGAGGATAAAAAAAAAAAAAAAAAAAAAGGAAAATCCAGGCCTGGGCAGAATTCAGTTAGCCAGCTTAATTTAGGCAACTTTCCTGCCTTCTTACAGTGCCATTTCATTGTGAGTTTACAGACATACAGAGTTGTTCTAGGAGTTATCTCAGGGGTGTGCACGTGTGTGTGTGTGTGTGTGTGTGTGTACATGCTTGTGTATGCATATGAGAGAGAGAGAGAGAGAGAGAGAGAGAGAGAGAGAGAGAGAGAGAGGGAGAGAGAGAGAAAGAGAGAGAGAGAGAGAGAGAGAGAGAGGTGGTGAAGTAGACTAATTCACACTCAAGTTTTACTGACTTAACATGCTATGCTCCTTAAACATTTTCACCAAAATGCCTCTAATGATAGGGGAGAGTGAAAGTGGATAATGAGGATGGAGATCTCTGGCTTCAACACCATCTGTATCAGGAAGGCATTAGGTATAAATTAAAGATCCATGTGAATTTTGCATTCTTCTCCAAAATATATCCACAAAGGCAGATTTTCTAAAAGCGGAAACCATTTCCTTGTTATTTTTATGACATAAGAGTGATGTATATGAACACATAACACAGATAATACAGGAAAATGTATCAAGGAAAATGTAGACAATCACCTGAAGTCCCAACTGCCCCATGGGATATATTTCACTTTTTCCTTTCTACATTAGTTCCTATTAATAAATACACATTGTTTGTTTTAATAGAAAATAAAGTGTGACCTTATTTCCCACTGTGTAAAAAGGTTCTGGCTATTTACCTGGTGGTGTCAGGTCCAGGCACTGGGGGTGGCCCACCTGATGACCAGTTCGAAAGCAGGGCCTCCGGTGTGACCCGCTCCAGAAGTCATGCACACTTCAACAGAGGAAGGAAGGGAGAAGGAAGGCAGAAGAACTTTCTGGAAATGTACTGGGTAGACACTTGAAGAGGAGATGGAGGTGCATTCCTGCCTCTGCTCAAGCTCTGAGCAGCCCCACCCTGGCCCTCAGCCCAGGGGCAGCCCTGGGCCCGGGATGTGAATAATGCTCAGGGGCCTCAAAGGCCTTTGAGCCCTTTGCAATGTGCTGGGTTTTCCCTGAATGACCCACCTAAAAACCTAGATTAATCTTCCTCGCAGAGAGGCCTCACTCTCCTTCAGCAGAGCACTGAGCACGCCAGGTCCTAAAAAGAAGTGTTTTCTTTCTTTCAGGCAGGAAAATTAATGAGCTCCATCTTTGGCATGGATTAGAAAATTCCACTGTGGCGCTGGCAGGGCTTCTTCCCAGGCAGCAGAACTTTAAAGAAACCCCACATTGAGAGCCACGAGGAACAAAGGTAAGGCTGATTGGCCTGATTTCATCGCTAACGGTCCGGAAAAGAAAGGAGGAAAAGAGACAGGAACAAAGCACCTGGCTGGAAGAGGTGTGCCCCGTCGGAGGGAGGTACTTTCCCTGGGCCCTTCTCAGAACCTCCATCTCTGTGGGCAGTACAATGCTCTCCTTATTCCCCGCGTCCTCACCACACGGTGGCTGACTTGGAGCCTTACCCAGCTCAGCGTCAGTGGCAAATGTTTGGACCCGTGGCTGCCAAGCACGTCTCGGGCAGATTCCTTCGGCCCCTGGGGTGGGTTCCCCCTTTCAGCAGAGGTGGGAACAAGTGGTGTTTGCCTCACAGGCTCTTGTTTTTGGAAAACAGTTGGCAGACTGACCTGAAGAAATAGTGTCACCTCGTTATCAATAAGTATTTGTTCATTCAGTAAACTAGTTTTGAGCACCAAGTATACTCCAGGGGCTGGAGATACAGCAGCAAACAAAATAGACATATACTTTCTGCACAAAATAATTTCAGGTACTAGTAACACAGGGAGATGAGATTGAAAATGATAGTGGGGAGGAAGCTATGTTAGCATGCTTAGGTTAAGCCTCCAGGGACACTGGAATGGAAATCTGCATTACCCAAAGGAACTAGCTGAGGGAAGATGTGGGTGGGCACAATAGTCTTCTAAGCAGAGGTAACAGCATGTGCAAAGGCCCTGAGGCAGGAACATGTTTGACAGTTTTTAGGAAACTGAGTGAAAGCTGGTGAGTAAGTAAAAGGTAAAGAAAGGCAGGGACCAGATTTATTTATTTATTTATTTATTTATTTATTTATTTATTTATTTATTTAAAATATATTTTATTGATTCTTCACAGAGAGGAAGGGAGAGAGATAGAGAGTTAGAAACATCGATGAGAGAGAAACATCGATCAGCTGCCTCCTGCACATCTCCCACCGGGGATGTGCCCGCAACCCAGGTATATGCCCTTGACCGGAATCAAACCCAGGACCCTTCAGTCCCCAGGCGGACTCTCTATCCACTGAGCCAAACCGGTTTCGGCCCAGATTTATTATGAGAAACATCACAACTAACAATGTAAAGTGTGTTCTAGTTGCAGAAGACTTTGAACACACGCTATCTCAATTTAGTCATTCCAGACAACCCTGTTACGTAAATAAGGAAAAGGGGCTCCAGGTCACAAAACTAGGAAGTGGTGGGACTCTGACCAAGGACTATGTTTGTATAACTCCAGAGGATGCTATCTGTGCCGCAGGGGATCCGTTCATGTCTTTGCCTAGAGTTTGTGCAATGCACAGCCCGTGTCACTGTACACAGTGACCTGACCCTCTGCCAGCTCAGTCTATTTTCTCCAAATTTCTGTGCCTTTCCTGTGCTAGAGGCTGTTGGGAATACAAAGAATAAGGATATTATTCCAGCCCTTGGAGAGCACATGATGTGGTTAAAGAGATATAATACAGTGAAACCTCAGTTCTCAAACTTACGTTGTTCCAGAAGGCTGTTTGTTTGAGAAGTGATTTGTTTGAAAACCGAATCATTTTTTCCCCATTAGAAATAATGTAAGTTGAATTAATCTGTTCCAGACCCCCAGATGATTCCCTGTTTTAACCTTTCTTATGTATAGTGCATGTCTAATGCACTGTTTAATCTATAAATAAACACTTTAAAAACAAAAAGGACATGAAATGTAAATGAAAATTTAACAAAAAGAAAAAGAAATTCAATTGCCTGTGATTGTTGTTTCATCAACATCAGCATTCTTGATGGCCTTCTTATATTTTAAAATTGTGCTAATTATCAATTTCGGCAGGCCATACTCAGTAGTCAGATCAGACACATGAACACCTCTATCATACGTTGCAATTATTTCTTTTTTAAGCTCTATCATTGTTCTCACAACTTTCCTTTCACTTTGCTGTTTTCACTAACCTTCTTAGGACCCATGGTGACTTACTGTAGGTATTCAATAATAATAAGCAGTAACAAAGCAAAAAAAAAAATATTCATAGCACAGTTTCCTAAGATGTTAATAACTAAAAGTTTATCGGAAACTGACTCGTACTCATGCATTCTCTCCTCTGTTGCCTGAGACGCAGAACTGATCATATAGGTATCAGCATGAAAAGGTTGTCAGGTTGGGAACAACTGAGGCATTTTTTCCATAAACAGTTTGGTCGAGAACTGAATTGTTCCAGATGGAGACGATGGAGAACTGAGGTTAGACTGTATGTGAGAAAAGGATGGTGATTTTAGACAATATTGATTTTGGGCAAAGACATTATGGATGACTTAGTAGGGGATGTGAGATTTGAGCCTGGTTTTGAATTTTAGATTGGTGGATGTACAAGAAAAAAATCCATAGGACTTCATCACACAAACATACAATAAAACCTGGAGTGTTGTAGACCACCACAGGTGCTTGCCTCCAGCAACTTGAGATTTTTTTAAAAACGAAAATTTGTTATTTTATTATATAAAAATAGAACCATACAGGTAAAATTTTGGCAAATCTAGGAAGAGAAAAAAATATCTATAACCTCATTCATGAAACACAACCACTTTTCACATTTTAGTATATTTCTGTCTGGATTTTTCCCCTAAGCAAGCAATGAGTGTGTGTATTTACATGTATATGTATGTAAATATATATGTGTGTTTATTATATGTCATATATACACATACCATAAAAACACACACAGATATATATAGTCTCACCTTTATTGAAGTATAATTTACCTGCTTTAAAATTGACACATTTTAGGTGTGTAGGTCAATGAGTTTTGACAAATGTGTGCATCAGGGTAGTCACTGCTGTGCTATAGATCTAGAACATCTTTACCCCACAAAATTCCCTTGTCCCATGGGCCTCGTCCTCCAGGCAATCACTGAACTTATTTCTTCAGCCTTAGCCTTTACAGTACTTTTGCCTGTTCCAGAACTTCATATAAATAGAATCAAAAGTATATGCTCATTTGTCTCAGGCCCCTGTTGCTCAGTCTGTTTTTGAGCTTTATCATGTTATCCTGTAGGAACCAGTCATTTGTTCCTTTTCATTGCTAATTAGTATTCCTGTATAAGAATATATAAGAATTTGTTTATTCATTCACCTATTAATGAACATTTGGATTCTTTCTGGTTTGGAGATGTTATGAATAAGGTAACTATGAACATTCTTGTATAATCATGGATATATTTTCATTTTTCTTAGGTAAGTACCTGGAAGTAGAATTGCTGGGTCATAGAGTAGAAGATCTGTATGTTTAACTTTATAGAAAAGTCCAAACAATTTTCCAAAGTGGTTGTACTGTTTCACAGTGTATGGGAGTTTAGCTTACTCCACAACCTCACTGACACACAGTACTGCTGCTCTTTTTTATTTTATCCATTTTTGTGAGTGTGCGGTGGTTTTAATTTGTATTGCCCTGATCATTAATGATGTTGGGCATTTTTCACAGGCAATTCAGAGTTGTAATTATGTGTATTCTCTGTTTTTTTTTAATTTACCCTTAATCTCACCATTCTTCCCTGTTACCCTCTAGTCTTCATGACCATTACATTTATAGCTCCTAATATTCCAACAAGGTAATTCTCTACAATTTATTTAATCATTCCTCTATTAGACATTTAAATTATTTCCAATTTCCCACAATTCTAAATAATGCTGAAATTGACACAAGTGCACAGATTTCTAAATAGTTATTTAGAAATATTTCTATATAAAACAGTATTTTAGATCAATTTATTTAAATTAATCACAAATGTAAAATGATTCGATCAGATGCATTTTTTGTGGCTTTGGGAGTGTAAAATATGAAGTGGACATGAGACTCTATCTTTGAAGGCACAAGCCTTTTACTCTCTTAGCTCTGCCTGAGCTCTGTCAAAATTGGTCCCATTCATGTATGTGATCCTTTTATTGAGAGAAGAGCTAATGGCTGTATTGTAGCCAGTTATTTTTTGAGTTCTGGGCAATGCTGAAAAGGTTAGTACTGCTATTGACATAATGCTCCACTACAATAGGCTTTACTCTCCTTCTAACCAAGTTGAAATGTGAGGAAAGAACTTTGGAGTGCTTTGCCCCCTAAGACTGATCTGTGAAAGTGTCTAGCCAAGTGGCAACTGGGTCCATTCAGTGGCAGTTTCAGAATTTCTGTACATGAAGGGTCTGCTTGAAGGGGGATGGGAACTTGATTTGAGGAGTATTTTTTTTAATATATTTTTATTGATTTCAGAGAGGAAGGGAGAGGGAGAAAGAAACCTCAATGACGAGAGAGAATCATTGATTCGCTGCCTCCTACATGCCTCACACTTGGCATGTGCCCTGACCGGAATCGAACCGTGACCTCCTGGTTCCTAGGTCGATGCTCAGCCACCGAGCCACACCTGCCGGGCTTGAGGAGTATTTTTATGCCCTGTGCAGTGTTGTCATTTGGATTGTATGCTTGTGTGGAGGGACTCTGAGAGGACAGCTGCTGCTGATGGGAAAGTATATGTGGGAGGCGTTGGGGGGACTATGGCTCATTTGAAGGCAATGGAAGAGTTGGATTAACTGTAGGTATGAGGCTGGGCACAGCCATGACTGGAGCAGGGCACCTAGGAAATCATATTAATCCGGTTAGGCCAGCAGAGACCCTCTTCAACAGCCCCCTGAACCTAACAAGAGTCATATTTTATATGGTGCCAGGTCCACCTGCATATTCTTATCTCAGGAGGAATTGTCCGGAGAGGTGGAAAGCAGGAGGGATTTGCATAGCAAATCAGTGCCCTGCGGGTACCACACACAGGCCCTCCTGTGCGGAAGGAAAGGGCTTTGGGCCAGGTTGCCAGGCTCCTTCTCCCCATTGCCTCCCTCTGACAGTATCTGCTGGGCTCCTGCATTTCCGCAAGGTGCCCTTCATGACACTTTAAAGGGGGACCAGCAGAACGCCTTCACCTGCCCAGAGACCTGACACTCATCAGCAGTTCCCAGACATTCCTAGTCATGCAAAGTGACGTTATTTGTCTCGCGCCTTCTAAACGTGACCTTATCAAGGACAAAAACCATTCCTTACTCATGAAGTCTTAGTGTGGGTGCCCCCAAAAGCAGACCCTGAAACAAGGACTCCGTGCAACTCATTTATTTGGGGGGCAATTCCAGAAAACCCAGGTGAGTCAGTGAGGAAGTGAGCCAGGAGAGGGAAGGCAGCAAGATAGGGTGTGCTATCAAGCCAGTTACTACTGTGGGCAGCTGAGACTTCAGCCTGTGAGGACCTCTGGGAGATGGTACTGGGCACACCTCTCCTTTACCACACTGAGTGGGAGGGAGCTGGGGTATTTATCCACCAACTGCCAACAGCCACCAGTTGAGGCTGTTCTTAGGGAGACTTTAGTTCCTGACCTTGCATCTGCACCACCTACAGTAGGGTGGGCTCCAGCAGCTGGAGATAGTCCCCTAGCAAAGAGACACAGTTACTGGCAGCAGGAAGTCAGGTTGCATTTGCACACTGAAGTGATAAAACCAAGAGGCTACAGGTAGGGGACAGACAACATCAGCTGTGCCCTCCCAACATGGCTCAGCCCTGGCAATGAGCAGATCCTCAATAAAGCAGGTTGGTTGAACTCAGGGAGCTCCGCTCCTATTAGTTCTCCAGCAACCTCAGAATACTGCTATCAGCTGGCAGTGCTATGTAGGATCAAACAACTGACATTGGGGTGGTTTCTCCTGACTGATGGCATCTTCCAGGAGCCCAACACCCCTTACGTATTCGAGCAATAGTTCTCAAAGTGTGTTCCCTGGACGAGCAGCAGCATCAGTTGGGAACTTGTTAGAAACGCAAACTCTTGGGACCTCCCCTAGAACTACTGCATCAGGAACTCTGGGGGTGAGGCTCAGGAATCTGCATTTTAACAAGCCTTCCAGGTGATTTGAATGAACCCTGAAGTTTGAAAACCACTATTTTAGACTAACTTTTAGGACAGTCTCCAAGCCCATTTGCTGTTTGGTTAGAATGCTTCTCACTCCCAACCTGAAGCACCAGAGAAAGGCAATGGAGCCTCTAGAAACCTTTTAGACTTTGGCCCTTTTTTATGAGTTTTTCTTTTTGGGGGGGAGGTCGGGGGCTTATTAAATATATGTTGTGCCTAATTACCAATGACCTCCAATGGAGAGCACAGACATATATACTATAGAAGATAACCTGAAAGGTGTCTGTTTTGGATTTGACTAAAAAGACAGACAGAGGGTGGGGATGATTTATGTTCCTGTTTGTTTTCCTGAGCTAATATTTAAATTCTTTTAGTTGCCCTCTGAACACACCAGGTGGGAGATAGGGGAAAAGCCAGGGGTCTGCCCTGGAGTTTTAAATCAATCATAGAAAATGTGCAAAGGAAAATGTTAAGGGTTAGGGTTACCCTCCTCAGTCAGTTTGTGTGGGGAAAGTGGGCTTGGTGTAACTGCACTGACCCAGGTCAGGCCGGGGTAGGAACATATGGCATTGGGGTGGTTTCTCCCAGGCTGACTGATGGTCTCTTTCAGGACAGGCACCTCTCGTTGCTCTCCAGCTGTGCCAGCGCAGAATAGTACCCAGATGTGTTCCTTTGTTCAGGAGGAGCTCTCAGTCCCCTGATACCAGCAGTGACAGCAGGCCTTGTGGGGGCCACCCCAGTGGTGTGACATCACAATGTAGTCCATTCAGGATCTTGGGGCTGACTTGCCCCTGGGCCCAGGATATAAGCTTACCCTCCTAGGGCTTATAGGGCCACGGCAACAGAGACAAGCACTAACCTACCAGGCACTCTTGGTGAGTATTTAGACTTCCTGAGAACCGTGGAAAGAAATGCAGCCAATGGTGGGCTGGCCCAGTGCTTTTCTGGTTGCAGGAAGTCATATTCTAATCACCTCCAGCGCCCGTTCTGCCACCTGCTCCAGCTCCCTAGACAAAGGTCAACTGTGCGTTTGATAGAGGCTCAGGGCAGGGAGGCCAGGCTCTCAGATAGGAAACCCACTGGAGCATCACTCTAAGTGCCAGCCGAGGTCACAGGCAGCCATTGGCCCAGCGAGGCTCCTCAGAGAGAGAGATAGAAACATCAATGATGAGAGATAATCATTGATTGGCTGCCTCCTGCATGCCCCCCACTGCAACCTAGGCATGTGCCCTGTCTGGGAATCGAACCTTGACCTCTTAGTTCATAGGTCAACACTCAACCTAGCGTTGTGGTGCTGCAAGGCATGCCGCAACCACCTCCCCTCCAAAACCGTGCATGACAGCCCCTTCTCTCCTACACTTTGCCTTCTCTCTTTGGCTGTTTTATATCCAGCTCCCATGGCCCCCAGTGTATCTAATCTCTTCCTTCCCTTTAGGGACAATGAAAGAGATCTGTGACCATGCTGGGAAATGGGCAGATGGATTAGAACACCAGCAGAGCAGGCAAAATGGAAGCAGGTGGGGGGGGGGGGGAGGGGGTAGAAGCAGGGCTGAAAGCCATCTTTCTGAGAGGATCCTGGCTCTTCCCAGCTGGGCCACCAGCCATTGGTTGAGAGAGGTCTGAGGGGACTGGGACAGGAGCACACAGGAGGCAGAGCCAGCCTCCCCCACATCATGCACTCCCACAGCCTACCTGTCCATCGGCTTCATGCATCCAGATGGGCCCTTCGCTGCCGGTGAGAACCAACAGGTCTGTGCAGCCGCAGCACACGTCCCACACAGGGGTGGTTTTTTGGAGGACCCAAGATTTTGAGCAGCTTCTGGCATTTTCTGAGTGTTTAAGGCAGGAAGCGAGGTAGATGGTGGGAGAAATGTTCTACCCTGAGGCTGTGCCATCCTCCTTGGTCTTATTGTGATGGCGGACACAGACCTGTACTTCACCCAGAGTCTGTCAAGCCTGCCGAGAACAGGTTAGCTCCACCGGTGATGATGCACATTTAAGAGGGGCATTAACCTAGAATTTATGTGCACTCCACATAGAGACCAGGATCCCCAACATGAGAGCGCTCTGAAGATAGAAGGGGAACAAGAGTGTGCCTGTGAAAGGGTCCAGGCAAACCAGGTGCCATCCATCAGCAGGGCTGGGACAGGATCCTTGTTGGGAGCTGGCCCACCAGATCTTTAAAGGCCGTTGGAAATCTCGGATTGCAGGACATGGGTCTTGATACCTTGCTAATCCTCCAAGTGCAAACCCAAATGGGTCAGACCTCCCAGGTGGCTGTGAACTTTGTGAGGAGGGGAAAACTGGAAAGAACTGTAGTGACCAGCTTCATGGACCTGCTGGGCCCCAGGTAGGAACCAGGAGGCTAGGGCAGGCTAAGGGGGGTGGTTTAAGGCCACAGAGACAATTTGCAGAATGAGTATTTGTTGAATGAATAAAGGAAAGAGTGATGGCCCAGGATTGGAACCAGCCTGAATGCTAATCAAACATCCCTTCGCCCACCTCTCTTCATTTCCCAAGATTTTCCTATCAAAATTGCATGCTTTGGCCAACATTTACTGAGCACCTATCGTACGCCAACTGTGTTCAGAGATTATTTCATGTAATCAGCCCCAGCGCATCAGGTGGCTGTCATCGTCCCCATTTCTCAGATGAGGATGCTCCAGATGTTCAGAAACGTGTGAGGATGCCACAAATACTAAATGTCAGTGTGGGTCTCTCTAACTCCAAGCAGAGAATGCACCTGCACCTGCTGCCTCCCAGCGTGTGCAAGGAAGCATTTTCCTATTGATGCTTCCTAAAGACAAACTGCCAGTGACTCCCCCACCTCCTCGGGGACTATTATTTAGCCCCTCCTTGATTTTTTTCCTGGCTGATGTTGGGCTTCCTGTGGGCCTGCCTGGTTCATTGCCCATGCCTCTCGCCCTGACTGACGGGAAAGATGGAGCGGCCGTTTCCACACCAACAGATGTTATGCGCCAAGGAAGAAAATATGCTAATCGAAATCAGCTTTGGCTAATTGTAGCAATTTCCCTTCTGCATGTTGCCCTGAAATAGTAGCCATACTCCGTTCTTTTTTCACATCAGGGAGCCCCAAATTGGCAGCATAAGTGAGGTTGCAAAGAAGTCAGTTAAACAGGCCTCTTTGCTGCCAGTTACCATGGATGAGGCCTTGAACGTGCCCTCTGGGTAAGACCCCGGTTTAGCTGCTCATGGACTTGGCATCTTGCTGTGGATAATTTGGACCCGCTGTTGGGCTGGAAGAGCCTCCTTTAATCCTGGAGGAAACTGGAACCTCCAGGGATTTAATGAAGTACCAAGGCCAAGAGCATATGGTTTGACCTTGAACCTTGGCTCACTTCTTTGTTCCATAGCCAGTGCTGGCCAATAGAGCTTCCTGCATTGACAGTGATGTTCTCATCTCCGCTGTCCCATGTGGTAGTTACATGTGGCTATTGAGCACTTGACGTGGCTAGTGGGACTGAGGAACTGCATTTTCAATTACACTTAATTTTAATTTTACTAATTCTAATTTTAAGTTTACTAAATTCTAATGTTAAGTTTGAGTTTAATGTAAAATAGCCTCATGTGGCTAGTGGCCAAAAACTGGATGGAACAGCTGTAGCCCTGATGACTTTTGTGACTTCATCTCTTGACTTCATGTCCCAATTCCAGCTTTCCTCCTTCCCTCTGTATTCACCGTCAGACTGGTTGTCTGTGCCTCAAACAGCAAGCAGTCCCTACTCAGGGCTTTGGCACTTGCTGTTCCTTCTGCCAGCAGCACCTTTTCCCCTCATCTTTTTACAGTTTGCCCCTGGTCAACATCAGGGCCTCATATCAAGTGTGTCTTTTCAGAGAAAGCTTTCTTATGTTGTTATCTAATATCGTTCATATCCCCTACTTGAAATTGTTTCTTATCTCTCTGTACCTATGGGCCAGAAATTTGGGCAGGGCTCAGCTCCATGTGACATCAGTGAGGGTCACTTGCTCAGTTGCATTCAACTGGGGGCTGGGCTGGACTAGGGGGTCTAAGGAGGCTTCCCTTAGTCATCTAGAATTCACGGGTCCTCTGGTGGCATCTCCATGTGGTCTCAGGATAGTTGGAATTTTTTGTATCTATCTTCTTATTGATTTCAGAGAGGAAGGGAGAAAGAGAGATAGAAACATCAATGATGAGAGATAATCATTGATTGACTGCCTCCTGCATGCCCCCCACTGGGGATAGAGCCTGCAACCTATGCATGTGCCCTGACTGGGAATCGAACCTCGACCTCCTAGTTCATAGGTAAACGCTCCACCACTGAGCCATGCCAGCCGGGCAATAGTTCGAATTTTTCTATGACAGCTGGCTTCTGTTGGTCCAAGCAAGCCACAGGTTGAGCCCAGATAAAAAAAGGGAATGGAAATTGCCCATGTCCTGATGGGTGGGGCAGGGTGCATGCAGGAGGAACTCGTGGTGGCCACCTTTGCAGACTATCAATAACCCTATAGTGGTGTTTCCCAAACTGGGATGAGTACATGAATCACCTGGGATCTTGTTACCATGAAGATCCTGATTCAGTAAGTCTTGGGTGTGGCCTGAGATTCTGCATTTTTAACAAGCTTCCAGGAGATTCGAAGACTGCAGGTCCACAACCACAATTGAAGTAGCGAGTCTGGATTAGGGTACGTAGTCAGGGCTGACCCTGTGTTTAGGTTTGGCCTCACAAATACCACCAGGGATACATCACTACACTGGGTTAAGCATTGCCCCGTCTTACCTCGGTCCATGTGATCAGTCCCTTCTTCCAGGCCTGAGGTGCTCACACCATACCATGGGGGACAACCCCACTCCATCTCCGAATGCTTCCCACACATTCTTCACCAAGCTCTACAACCCCTACCTCCTCTACTTTAACATTCGATGCTCATCATACCCCTTGTAAAATTGATGGGGTGGTGATTAGAAACCAAGCTGAATTAGAAACCAGACTCAAACTAGTTTAAAGGAAAAGTGATGTAGGCGGTGGGAACGGCACCAGGTGTCATGACTGGTGGGGTCAGACCAAACCTGGGTTCAGCAACTTCGGTACTTGGGTTCTGGCTAGGAAAGAATTCAGAGCCAAGACCCAAACTGTAAGAGAACATTTATTTGGTAAATCACAGAGGTAGAAGAAGTAATTCCTAGAAGAAATGAGCTTAGGAAATAAGTTATAGAAGTAAAGGAAGGGCCCTTAGAACTTGGGGGTAAGGAAGCTAACAGTAACATGCCTGGGGAAAGCAAGGGAACGGAAAAGGACAGGCACTGGCGCGCTCCCGAAAGGAGAGTGTCCTGGGTCCTCCATCCTAAGGGCTTTAAGGGTGGAGATTTTAGGGGAGGACCCAGAGAAAGATCTTAATAGAATATTCAGCAGTTTTCCAGGTATGACCTTTTAGGATTTGGTCTGTACTGATTGATTGGCCGGCACCAGGCCAGGGGGGTCATTATTCCATGCAGCTGGTCCTGACATTGGCCATAACTGGTTTTGCTGCTTCTCTGGACCTGGAGCTGAAATACATCTGAGGATTAGATGTTATCTCTGGGGAGGAAAGGTCAGGGGGTCCAAACCTCATGACCAGTGATAGGCTAGAAAGGAAAAGTCAAACTGGGGGTAAGGTCCCACCCTACAATTGATTGTCTATTGCTGGGCACCTGGGGCTTTCCATCTTGGTGACCTTCTGTACCTGGTCCATCGTCCTTGCTCTGCTCATGTCTGTCTAACTACCTACAACATCATAGCTTCAGGACTGGTTGTATCTGGGCCCTCAGGAATGTCATCAAGAATCTATTTGTCACCATCTTCATTATGTCTTTCTATCTCAGTCATGCTCTCCCCAAGTGGAGGAAAAAACAACCTCCTGTTTTGCAACCACAGCAAAATGAGAGACCATTTGTTTTCTAATTTTTCCAGCAAAAGTGCCCGAGTTCTCTCTGGTTGGCCTCGCTGGGGTCACATGCCCACAACAAACCAATCACTGTGGCCAGGGGGATGTATAACCTCATTGGGTAGGCCTGGGTCATGTGTATTCTCTTGGAGCCAGGTGGTAAGGCCCGCCCCACCCAAGCCACATGGAATGAGACAAGAAAGTTTTGATTCTCCATGTAAATCTGGAACTGAGGGAGAGCTAATGGGAAGCCAAGAAATCACCACAATTGGCCATGAGAACAAATGTTCTGTGATGGCTGGGAAAGCAGAGGGCAGAGGCCTTATCAGTTCCAGGAGGCTCACAGCTAACCAGGCCTCCTGTCTCCAGCACAGACTCAGAATGGAGGTACCATTGAGGTAAAGAACTTTAGCACCAGAAGAGACTTAAAAATTAGCCCAGGCATGATCCACTGAGCACTGGCACAATGGATGTTAACTGATGTTAAACGGCTATGTGGTCCAGGAAGCTTAGGAGACAATGGATTAGGGCAAGTCCATAGTACCCTCTCTGTGTAAGGCCTTGAATAAGCTGGCATACACTGTGAATCTCCAAGAATTGGCGGGGGGGGGAGGGGGAGGAAGATTAGAGGCTATTGTTCTGTTGACCACACTTTGGGAAATTATTAACCTAACTCCATCACACCCATTGTATAGAAGAAGCAACTGAGGCCAAGAAAGGGGAACTGGCTTGGGCAAGATTATGCAACTAGTCAATGTCAGGCTTATCCCCAACTGCTGTACTGTGACAGAGCTGATGCTGCAGAGAAGAAGCACCTTGACCTCAGGGCAGCTCTGTCTCAGTGCTGGTTGTTTTCTTCCCTTCGGAGGGTGTTTATTCTCCTTTCTCACGGTCATCCCTGAACAACTGCTCTTAGGCTTTGTGGCACGTCCTCTGTGAGGGTCTACAGGTGCCCAGAGTGCTGGCCCTGCCTGGGGCATGTCCCTAGCTGCTGCAGACCTGAAGGGAACTATGGAAATGCAGAAAGCCATGAGGGACTGGACTTACGAGCACACATTCACCTGACCTGCAAGATGACGCCACTGATGAGGTTGAGAGGCTTGATGTTTGGCCAAATGTGGAAGAGTCAGCAGCAGCCAGGGCGCTGAAAGTGTCAGGAAGGAGGGGCCAGAGGGAAATATATTTTTCCTGGAGACAGGCATGCTCTTTAAATCAAGACAGATGGTGCGTCAGGGCTGTAGCGTGCTGACGTCAGGTGATTGTTATAACAAAATCTTTTTTGAGGACCTTTCTAGACAGGACACTTCATACATGCTCCTTTTATGACACTTAGTGACCCATGGTTATAAAGAAGATAAACTGGACATCAGTTAGTTGGCAGAACTCACAAGTATTAGCTAAACACAAAGGATTCACGCTCTCCTTCTTGCCAAGTACACAATCTTGGATGTGTTATTAACTCTCTAAGCCTCAGTTTCTTCACCTGCTAAATGGGGCTAAAGTGAATTCCTGCCTCACAGCTTTGTTCTGAGAATTAAATAAGATAATGTCTGTGAAGTAACAACGTGCCTAACACATGCATAGTAATGACTACTTATGTGATGGAGGGAATGAAGAAGTTGGATCAGGTTCAAGTTCCCAGTTAGTAAGGGACAAAGCCAAGATAAAACACAGGCCTAGACAGCCCTGGCCAGGTGGCTCAGTTATTTGGAACGTCGTCCCATACATCAAAAGGCTGTGGGTTTGATTCCTGGTCGGGGCACATATCTAGTTTGCAGTTTCAATCCCCACCCAGGGCACATACAGGAGGCAACTGATCTTTGTTTCTCTCTCACATCTCTCTCTCTCTCTCTCTCTCTCTCTCTCTCTCTCTCTCTCTCTCAAAAATCAATGAAAACATATCCTTGAGTGGGAATTAAAAAATAAAATAAGCCCTAGCCAGTTTGGCTCAGTGAATAAAGCATCAGCACTTGGAATGAAGGGTCATGGGTTCGATTCCGGTCAAATGCATGTACCTTGGTTGCAGGCTTGGTCCCTAGCCCAGTCAGGGTACGTGTGAGAGGCAACCAATCATGTCTCTCTCACATCAATGTTTTTCTCTCTCTCTATTTCTCTCCTTCTCCCTTCCACTCTCTAAAAATCAACGGAAAAATATCCTTGGGTGAGGATTAACAAACAAAAATAATAATAATAAAATTAAAAATGCCCTGGCTTGGCTCTTACCTTCCCTACACTGTCACTCAGGCAAGCAGCATTCATGAGCAGATGTGATGCACAGAGAGGTGCAAAGGGCTTTTCCAAGTCCTCCTCTATATAAAAGGAGCGTTGGTATATGTATCTCTTTGGTCACTTCCAGGTGACTCCATCCGAAGGCCAGACAGAGAAAGAGATGTGGAGCAGGGTGGGGTGTGTGTACCTGACCCTTGAGAGCAGAGTCAGGGCCAAGTATGACTTGGGTGGGCATCCATCATCAGCTCTCAAGACCACCGCGGGGAAGAGACTGGCATGCACTGGAAATCAAGTGTTCACCAGCACGTGTTTTTTAATTTTTTAAATTGAGATATAACTGACACAACATTACATTAATTTCAGGTGTACAATATATAATTATTTGATATTTGTATATAATGTGAAATGATCACCACAATAAGGCTAGTTAACATCCATCACCATACACAGTTACAAATATTTTTTTCAAAAGATGAGAACTTTTAAGATCCAGTCTCTTAGCAACTTTCAAATATACAATACAGTATCATAACTATAGTCACCATGCTGTATATTACATTCCCATGACTTATTTATTTTACAACTGGAAGTTTGTACATTTTGACCACCTTCACTCACTTTTTTCCCACCTCCCACTCCCCACCCATCACTCTGGGAACCACCAATCTGTTTGCTGTATCTATGACCTTGGTTTGATTTTATTATTTAAATTTTTTAGATTCCACATATATGTGAGATTACATGTTATTTATTTTTCTTTGACTTATTTCACTTAGCATAATGCCTTCAAGGTCCATCCACATTGTCACAAATGGCAAGATTTCCTTCTCTTTTTTAAAGATTTTTTAAAATTTTATTTTAGAGAGAGACATCGATGTGAGAGCAAAACATCAATCGGCTGCCTCTTGCACACCCCCTACCAGATTGAGCCGGCAACCCAGACATGTGCCCTGATGGGGAATTAAACTAGCAACCTTTTGGTACATGGGACGATGCCCAACCAACTGAACCACACTGGCCAGGACAAGATTTCCACCTTTTTATGACTTGATATTTCCTTGTACATATATGCCACATTTTCTTTATCCATTCATCCATGTGTTGGCTATTATGAATAATGCTGCAATGAACAGGGGAGTGCATATATCTTTTCATGTTAGTATTTTAATATTGTTTGGATAACTAGAATTGCTAGATCATTTAGTAGTTCTATTTTTAGTTTTTTAGTAACCTCCATACTGTTTTCCATAGTGGCTGCACTAACATTTCTACCAACAGTGCATAAGGGTTCCCTTTTCTCCACATCCTTGCCCACTTGTTTTTCTTATCTTTTTTATAGTAGCCATTCTAACAGGTGTGAGTTGATATCTCATTATAGTTTTGATTTGCATTTCCTGATGATTAGAGATGTTCAGCATCAGTGGATGCTTTTGAGATGAAAATCCCAGTCAGGATTTAAGGGAAGGTGCTAGGAATAGTGCCTGGCCACCAAGTGGAAGATGGAGTGGAAGCAAGAATGGTGACCATCCATTTATAGATATCCCTGGGGAGATCAGAACATGTCCTTAGGAAACCATGTCCAAGGTTGAAGATGAGAACTACTCAAGCCAAGATGAGGGTTTCATAAGAGTTGAAACTTGACAACCGAGATTCCTAACCTGGGATTTTGGTCCATAGTTGCCTGAAACTTGAAGTCAAACTTTATATGTGCAAGTTGGTAATTTTTCTGGAAGGAAAGTCTATAGTAAGAGAGGCTAACTGGTGGTGTGGCTTTGTTTTGTTGGGTCCACGTTGTGTAATAGATATCTGAATCATTACCCAATATTTCAAAATTGGGAACTTGCAAATAAAGATAAAAATGTGGGGCTTCTCTTAAAATAACTCAAAAGATCTGGCCACCTGGGACCCACATTCCCAAGAGGCGGCTACGTACTTTTGGTAGGGTGTGAAAATCCAGGCAGCCACAGTCCATACCATTTTGTGACCTCCCTGATGAATGCCAAATGTCAGTCCTTGTTTATCATTGCCCTTGCACTGTCTTTCCTCACTGATTTATTTTTTTCACTTGTCTCAACTCTCTGGTTTTTGTGTTTGTAACCTCTAATCTGAACTTTTAATAGATTTCAAAAGGGTGTCTAATTTTGAAACAGGGACTGAGGCTAAGATCCCTTCCAGCTTAAACTCTTCCCTCACAATCCAGCATTGAGACAGACCCTTAGTAGGAGCAGAACACTGCCCTGCCCAGGCCAAGGAGCCCAGAATCTCTTCCCCCTAAGGAATGTGGATATACTCTGTGTCCATGAGAGTGCTTACCAATAAGCAGGCTTATCTTTTGATGGCTACAAAGCTCTAAAAGGTCTGCAGAAATTACTGAAATTCCTTCATCTAGTCTCCACAAGAGTCCTGTTTGTAGTAAAAATAGTTCATTATCTGCTCAGATGAGAATGCCATCAATGAAACCAATGCAATCTTTGGGAGATCCTTTCTTTATGCCCTTGAGAACCTGGCTTTTGAGCGTAGACAAATCAGAAAGAGAACACAACTTTTGCTGAGACCTCCTTTCTGAAGCCAGAGCCAACAACACTATGATTTCTATTTTTATTTTTTTAAGTCGTAGGTAGGTATTTGTGTTTGTAAAGATTGGGCAAGTCACTTAGAGCCTATTTCTGAATAAAGACCCACAGATGCATGGATGCATACCCTCATAACCTCACACCCAGAGACATGGCATGCAGATCTGAAGGGGTCCTTAGAAGGAACCGAACTGCTGTGCTGAGAACCAGCAGACAAGGGAAGGTGCATGAAATGTGAGAGCCGAAGGGATAAAGGAAAGCTCCATCTTGGACTAGGTGCTTTGTCTGCCAAAGAACAAGTAGACAACACATAGAATGTGGGCTTTACGTACCTTAGAATGGAATCAACGCAATGCTTAAAACACCACCCAGTTGCACAGTTCCACCTATACAATAAGATGCCCCTTGCTAGCTGACAGCCAATGCTGCAACCCCAGTTTGCACCTCGGTAGAGGAATTCAGTCCAGAGCTAGAAGGAGAGAAAATGATTGCTCAGAGCCCAGAAATCCAGTGGAAGTCTTTCCTGATGACTCAGTGTTTGAAAACACAGAGTTAGTCTGAGGTACACTTGTGTTTGAGGTGCAGCAATGCTCCAAGTCAGTTAATGTATCTTCTCTGTAAAATGGGAATAATCATGGAACCTTACCTCCTCACACAGATTAAATGAGATAACGCATGAGAAGTGCCTTGCCCAGTGCCTTAGGAAGCCTGGAGAAGCACTAACTGCTCTCTGGCTGGGTTTCCTGGTCACCGACTTTGAGAATCTAATTGAAGTACAGGTACAGATGCTCTTGGACCCTTGACGGGGTTATGTCCCGATAAACCCATAGTAAGTTGAAAATAAGGTATGTCGAAAATGCATTTACTACACCTAACCTACTGAAGATCATAGCTTAGCCTAGCCTACCTTAAACATGCTCAGAACACTTACATTAGCCCACAGTTGGGCAAAATCATCAAACACAATGAATACACTGTAGAGCATCAGTTGTGTACTCTTGTGATAGCATGCTGCCCAGAAGTTGCATCTGTCTGCTGCTGCCCAGCATCACCAGAGTATCCTACCTCATATCGCTAGTCTGGGAAAAGATAAAAATTCAAGTGTGGTGTCTACTGAATGCATATCACTTTTGCATCATCATATAAAGTCAAAAAATCATAAGTCAAACCATCACAAGTTGGGCCATTTGTAGTTCATTTGGGAGGGGATTCAGGTCACACAAGTAGGAGAGTGAGGAAGCAAGACAGAGAAGGGATGACTGTGATACGAGCAGGTTACTGCCACAGGCAACCGCGGACTGGTCCCTCAGGCCATCTGGGAGATGGTGTGGAACAAGTCTCAGAGTTTTATCCACAGGTGCTTGCAGTGGGGACTGTGAGCCCTGAGGAGATGTGGGCAGGCAGGGGTGGCATCTGCTGAAACTGCCCTTGTTCTTCTTCTGATTGTGATCTGCAGAGGAAAGAGCATGGTTTTGGAGCCACCCAGACCTCTGCTTACATCCCAACACTGCCTTTTATTAGGTAGGTGACCTTCTTTCCCCCCGTAGGCCTCAGTTTCCTCATCTCTCAAAATAGGAACAATTCCCTGGTGCTGCCAAGTCAATTTTGAGGATTACGTGTGATGATGGCCATAAAGAGGCAGGCACGTAGTAGGTGCCCAGCAAACGTAAACCCCCTTTGGTTCTGTTTTTCCACTTGCCTGCAATCCTTATTCTGTTCCTAGTCTCAAGGTAAGCCTCAGCTGGGGCTGGACGTGCTCTCCAGCTGAGCAGGGACATATTGACATCCAAACTAGTGTTTGCCTCTGAGGTGACTTTTGAGTGACAGGTTGTCCTACCACAATGATCTCTCTAGCTATGAATTATCATGGTGTTTCCTCTTTAGCTTTGAACTTCATGAGTCTGTGGCTCTCATTAGAATTACAGTAGGAGGCATACATGGCTTGCTTGAAGCGGGCCAAGCCAGGAGCAAAATCTCAGCAGGAAAAATGTCTGACTCCTGCAGCTCACTCAGTAGCTGGGGGCTGGGGTGTGGGCAGATCTGGGGGCTTCTGTCGAGTTAGATGGTAGGGAAGAGGGCTGTGAGAAAAAGTTCAGGATGACCAGTTTGACTGCATTTCAGGTAAACAATGAATAACTTTTTAAAGTATAAGTACGTCTTGTTAAGTACCTGGATATACTAAAAAGTTATTTATTGTTTATCTGAAATTCAAATTCAACTGGGCATCTTGTATTTTTATTTCCTAAATCTGCCCATGTTAGTCTAGACCAGTGGTTCTCAACCTTCTGGCCCCTTAAATACAGTTCCTCATGTTGTGACCCAACCATAAAATTATTTTCTTTGCTACTTCATAACTGTAATGTTGCTACTGTTATGAATCATAATGTAAATATCTGATATGCAGGATGGTCTTAGGCGACCCCTGTGAAAGGGTCGTTTGACCGCCAAAGGGGTCGTGACCCACAGGTTGAGAACCGCTGGTCTAGGGGAACAAACCCTCGTGTCAGACCTGCAGTCACCGAGGTGCAAAGAAGCGCTACCCGCCTCCAGATTGCATCCCTAGGGGCCTTATTCAGGGCTTGTAAACCCCCCATTAGTCATTTTTTCCCTTAAGACATTGATAACTACAGTGGAGACAGTCACAAATTCACTTGCGTTACACTTAGATGTGCAAAGAAAACACACTTGTTTATTCTTAGACAATGGAGTACAGGGAAACATAGGTAAGTCAGCAAAGTGTTAGGTCTCTGGCTAGTTTCCCTGTGACCAGGATTCAGATGTATGTGGCCCAGTTAGGGAGAGAGGAGAGAAGGAGGGCCGGGGAAGAAGCTGAGCAAGGCTTGTGCCAGCTGGGATCAGCTTCCCCCTGATCCCACAATAGCTCTGGAGTAGGATTGTGCCAGAGAGTTGGTCCCACCTAGAGACAAGGGGACCAGTTTTTGTATTTCAATATCAGGGGTCATTGGCTGCCCTCAGACAGGACCTGGGCCTCCTAACCTCCCAGGTGTCTCCAGGTGTGGCTGTTTCCATTGCCAATGGAAGCCAATACTCCCGGGAGAGCCATCACTGTGTTAATGAGCACCTTTAGCAGCTGGGAATGGGTGCACCAGCTGGTCCAAGGAAACTGGGCATGTCACCAATAACACCTACTATGCTCTCTCTCTCTGTAGTTTCACACCATATCCTTTCAGTGTGAGTAATCAGCTACCCAGGCCACTTTAAAGAGTCTCTTTTGGGAAATATGCCTCCTTATTGATCACTCTGTCCCTCCCTACCCTCCCTAAGGTGTTATGTGGCTGTTGATGTGGGGAGAAGTATCTATGCATCTTTATGGCAGTGGGGGGACAAGGCTTTAAACACTTGTGATGTCAACAAAATGATGATCTGATCTTTGTGGCAGTGTGCCTGCTCTGGTCTGCAGGGATAACCAGCCCCTGTTGGTCTTGTAGGGATATTTTGGCACCCACTGCTAAAGTCATTTGCCCTGATGATAAGGGACCACTCCATTCATGGGACCTCTCCCTTCTGACTCCAGGCTTCTGCTCACCCCTCAGCCCTCAAAGCATCTTCTGCCCAGTGCACAGGTTCATCTATCCAGCCATTGTTCCTGGCTACTGTACTACTGCCTGAAACACTTTGGAAGTGGTCTGCTTGTGTCATCTGGTAAGCCCAGTGAAGTGTTCCCATGGCACAGCAATGTTCTAGACCTTGCCCTCTAGAATCTGATGTGTCTTCCCACGTTGGGATTTTTGTCCCAGAGAGGGAAGGTTGAGACCCCTCCCCCTATTACTTACTTCCCAGACATCATCATCTCTCTTGTGGATAATGGGCAAGCTTTCAAGGGCAGAAGAGGTAAGCACTCCCTTCCTCTTTCTTCCTTTTGGGGAAACTCCTTCTGCTTCCCAAGATGACATTGCTTTTACCTTCTCTCTGGGGCTATAATGGCAGAGAAAGGAGAAATCAGAAAGCTCACCAATAAGGGAGTGTAAATCAAGGTGTTTAAAGATATATGTTATAGTAACCCCATAGCAGAAAAGTGGAAGCAACTCTAATGTGCGTCAATTGATGAATGATGATAAATGTGAAAAAAATTCTGGGGATGGGTTATATAACAATGTAAATATCCTCAACACTACCGAACTGCACACTTAAAAACTGTTAAGATGGCAAATACAAATGCCTTGTCTATGGAGGGTAACTAATGCATGCACCCACCCCCTAGATGACTTCTTTTTTATTTTGTTTTAATTTTTTAAATATTTTTAAGCCTCACTTAAGGGCAAGTTATTATTGATTTCTAGAGAAACAGGAAGGGGGAGAGAGAACAAAAAACAAACATCAATGTGAGAGAGAAAAATTGATCAGTGCCTTCCATATGTGTCCCAACCAGTGATCGAACCTCCAACCTAGGTATTGCCCTGACCAGGAATCCAAACCACAACCTTTTGGTGTGCTGGACAACACTCCAACCAACGGAACCGCCCTGCTAGAGTGATGACATTTTTAGATCAGCCCTTGATCCTTTGCAGAGAATGGGCGCAGAAGGAGAGGAAATATCTTCATGAAGGAAAGATGCAATCAGAAACAGCCCCAGCTAGAACTACTATCCAGGCAAAGGATATCCAGCATAGGTAGGATTTTAGGGAGAGGGGACACTTTTATCCAGGGGAAGAAGATTGGGAGGCTTAGAGGCATGGATGAGAAAGGTAGAGTGCAGACAAGCTGGGAGACAAGTGACTTCTTCAGGGGATCCTTGAAGTTGTCTTGGCTGCAGGCACAGTGATCTTAGCACAGGTCAATAATACCTTACTCAAAACCATTGGATCCAGATGTTTTGGGGGAATTTAAATTTTTTAATTTTCGAAAGGCAAAATGGTGCACATTCTCTATATTGCAGAACATCCCAGTGGAGTCTGGCTCAGCACCCTGTAAACAAACCTATTAATATTCCTGTGACAAATGTATAAATATTCACACTAAGTGGGATAATAAAGACTATAAATAGCCTCATGTCAGTTCAGGCCAGGTTTTGCTGCCAAATAGTTTTAAAAAAATATTCTGGTTTCCAGAACCTTTTGAATTAAAAAATGGCAGAATAGAAATTGTGGACCGGTATGAATTTTATACCATCTAAAGACTATAAATTAGCCACAACAAAAAAAGCACAAAATGTTAGAAGGGACCAGAACAATGGGTTGCAGCACATCCAGCATTTTACGTTTATAAATATGAAACAAAAGTGACTTGCCCAAGGTCACACTGCTGGGCATGGGCAGAGCTAAGATCAGGGTCAGGTCTCCTACCCCCAGCCCAGCATGCTCAGAAGAAATCTAGCAGTGACCTTCAGACCCAGATTGCCCTTGAGTGGAGTCTAGAATCATGAAGTCAACCCTCCTTCTCCTTTCTAGTTCTCTGAAGAGGTAACCTCTTGTCTTAGGAATGCCCCCTTATCTCTGGATGCCCAGTTCAATTGCATTTCAGATAAACAATGAATAACAGCCTTAAAGGGTCATGTGTAAGACAGCCACCAAAGATCTTATTTGTCATTATATACTTGGATCTAAGGGCAAGGAAGGCAAATATTACCTTTATTTTTGAATGATGGACATTATGGTCACTGAAAAATGATTTTTCCATCCCTGTTGCCTAAGCCTTGGGACTAATTTTGTCACAGGTCTCTGGGCAGAATGAAGATGCACAAAGTAGGCACACTTGTTGAATGAGTAAGTGCATGAAATTGGGGTGTTTTAATTGGAATTCTTTGTTTCAAAGAGCACAATCCCCACTTAAATGGAATTAAACAAGAGTGAGAAATACTGCCTAACATAATTGAAAAGTTCAGGGGTATATGCCTTCAGGCATGGCTAAATCCAGGCCTGCAAATGATTATTTGGGAATCTGTCTCCTTCCCTCTGATTTGCTTTCCTACGTGTTGCTTCCTTCTCAGGCAGGCTCTCAGGCACAGGTAATAGCAAAGATGGTCACCAGCAGTTCTGCACTCACATCCTACCAGCTCAGCATTCCTTCCAGAGAAAGACAGCCTTTGTACCAGTAATTCTAACAGAACTCCAAGACTTGGCCAAGGCTGCGTAGTGTACCATTTCTGAACCAATCATTGTACAGCAGCCAAAGTGATACTCTAGTTCAGTGGTCAGCAAACTGTGGCTTGGCAAACCGTGGCTCTTGAGCCACATGCGGCTCTTTGGCATCTTGAGTGTGGCTCTTCCACAAAATACCGGCTCTTCCACAAAATACCGGCTCTTCCATAAAATACCGACTTCTGCACATGGGCCACGAAGTTTCAATCGCACTGTACGTGCACGCCCTCACGTGTTATTTTGTGGAAGAGCCACACTCAAGGGGCCAAAGAGCCACACGTGGCTCGCGAGCCACGGTTTGCCGACCATGGCGTCTAGTTTCACTGTCCAGGCCTGAACATTGTTGTCCCCTGGAGTCAGGGTGTTGGGAAGATAGAGAATGAGGTTTGGGGAAAAGTGGTCCCTACAGGGGAGTGGGGGTGATGGTCCCAGAAGTAGAGAGTGTGGCTGCTCAGCAGGGTAGACAATAGACATCTCTTACAGGGTTGGATGCCAAAAGGTTTTTCCATGATATGGAAGGACACAGTAAGCTCATGTTTTAGAAGATAACAGTGTTAGAAGAAACAGAAATCAACTTGATCATATACCCATAGAGAATCAACACTAATAAAAGAGAAAAATGGTAATTGGCGTACGACGATACCCTTTTCATTGGCTAATCAGGGCTATATGCAAATTAACTGCCAAGATTGGCAGTTAACTGCCAACTAAGATTGGCAGTTAACTGCCAACTAAGATTGGCAGTTAACTGTCAACAAGATGGCGGTTAATTTGCATATGTAGGCACAATGCAGGGAGGTGAAAGGGAAAGCAGGAAGAAGCCCCCTGCCACTGACAGTGATTGGAAACCCAGGGGGGAGCTAAGAGCTGGGGGGCAGGGCATGATTGGAGAATCAGGTGCCTTTTCCGCCCTGGCCAGTGATAGCAGGAAGTAGGGGTGGAGCCAGTGATGGGAGCTGGGCACGGTCGAAGCTGGCAGTCCCAGGAGCTAGGGGCCCCTTGCCTGGGCCTAAAGCGAAGCCCACGATCACAGGGCCGCTGAAGCTGTGGGTCCCCGCTGCCCGGGCCGGACGCCTCAGCCAGAGGCATCCTGCAGGGGCAGGGGTGGAGCCCGCGCGATCGCGGCGCCCCCCCGCTGCCACTTCAGGTCCCTGCTGCCCGGGCCGGACGCCTAGGCCAGAGGCGTCAGGCCTGGGCAAGGGGCCGATCCTGCGATTGGAGGGTGATGGGGGTCAACGTCTGAGGGCTCCCAGTATGTGAGAGGGGGCAGGCTGGGCTGAGGGACACTCCCCCCCCCCCCCCCCCACACACCCAGTGCACGAATTTCGTGTACCAGGCCCCTAGTTGTTTGATAATAGGCTTGAGAAATAATGATTAAATATAATCCCAGTGAATCAGCTCACCTGTAGTGGTACTTAGTCTATTCAGACAGTATATTTATTACCCATTTGACATTCAGTTAACTCATTTGATCTACACAACCATCATGTGGGTGGGTGACATGATCCTCATTTTATAGATGAGGAAATTGAGTCTTTGGTCAGGAATCCTCTCAAGATCTCACTGTCAGATATTTCTACCTTCATTGCTGACTCCATCGCTTGAGCATTTCTTCTACCTATCTGCATTGCTGGTGACGTCCTTCTCTCAGATCTGCTATTCTCTTTGTTACATCCTCCTCACATAGGCTATCCATTGGTGGTGGGAAATTCTCATGAGAAAGTCATTCATAGGTGTACCAGGGTGTGGCTTGGCCAACCCCAGGACACTGTGATGAGCATGGGTGCCCTGAAAGTAATTCTGGTTGACTATACATACTGGAGCTCTATGTCTTGAGGCTATGCGCTTTCATTCAAAAAGGGAGGAAACCTTGCAGGGTCTCCTCAGATACTTAACAGCTTAAAGGGAAAACGGGATCCTCAGAGTCAGACCTCAATGTCATAGAAACACTACCTCCCTTTTTTTTATCCTTTCTCTATGAATGACTGGAGAGGGACAAGCCCTGGTCTTCTGAAGGGAGAAGGTGCAGCTTTGAGGGGTGGGGAGGAGGTACTGAGAGTCAAGAGTGGTGTTTGGCAGACAACATTCCTGATTGGTGAGAAGTGTGTACTTTCTTCACTCCCTCCTAGTCCAATGCCATCATCTCACCATCCTCTCACTGAAGGCCAAGGGCCTCTGTAGGGACAATCCTGAGATCATTCTCACCCTCATTCTCTTGCCTTCATTTCATGCCGCAAGGCTGCAGAGTTTTGAGGACATAGAATTGGATCCTAAGTTTTCCCATAAATCTGCTTGGTTTAGGAACTTTTTATCTTCTCCATATGTTTAGGGCTTTGAACATATAATAAGGCAGCTTTTAATAAAGGGTTGAGTATTTTGAGTACATGTATTTACGTTTTAAAGTAAAGGTAGAAAGAGAAAATGTAGGCATTGAACAGAAGTAATGAGAACTATGAAGGGAGGGAGGTTTTAATTCATGCTAGTTTCTCTATATGGTCATCATGTTTAGCTCAAAGCTCCCTAGTAGGCTGAGTAAAAAGAGAAATATGTTTACAAATTCTTTTTATCATAAAGGTAGACATATACCAATTTTGAAAGGTATACTTTTTTATTTGCATTAAATTCCAAAAGATTTATTATGTGTGACATTTTATAGAGCAAAAATAAGGACAGCAATATTCTCAATAATGTTAACACATGTGCAGATAACACACCCCTTGCAACCTACCCCTTGTTACCACCTCAGTAAAAGTTGAGGGCAAAACATGAAGTTTGACTATTAACATCTCAATCCTGGGTCAATCCCATCTATGCCAAAATATACAGCAAGCATGAAAATATGATAATATCTCATTTTCTCAACAAGAAGACCCCCCAAAATGCTTGGCCATTTGAATAGAAATGTTTAGGGGTATAAATAGTCTACTTATACCATTTTATTTCATGATTTCATTACATACATTTAAAATCACATATAAAATAATATATTTAGAAATATGGCATTTTTTCCATTGATATTTCAATAAAGCAATAGTATGCTCACTATATTCATGTATTGTCCACATCAGTGTCTTCATCATTGTGGTCACTTTTTGAATCACCTTGTAAGGTTTTCCGAGCATAATGACTTCAATTCCAACTAATGGTTGCTGTTGAGAGATGTCATTTTTTTTTTAATTTGTGTATAATATCCTCACTGAAAATTGTATCCCAAGCCCCAAATACCCATTTGTGTGGCATTAGATCAGTCCCCTCACTCCCACCCCACGTATCTAACAGGGCATATTTGTGATGCCTCCACATAAAGACCTATTGTGTAGATTTTAAAAATGATCTTTAAACGAAGTCAAACATTTGCAACTAGGAGGTCATTCCTTTGGGAACCATGATTAAATTCCATTGACTCTTTTATTCCTTGTTTAAACAGGTGATTTCTCTAAGCATCTAAAACCAGACTTGACTGAGGTTATTTCCTGCCAATGTGCTCCCTCCACCCTGCTCTCCCAACAGGGCTTTGTGGTTCAAAATAAAGTAATTGAGAGTACACCTTCTAACACAGGAATCTATTACAAGGCTCTTTAAGACATTTGCAGTAGTTTTGCCACATGGTGACCAAGGGCTTAATCCGCCCATAGCACAGCCCACCTGGAAGCCCACCCAGGGAACGCTGAGTGATTTAGAAGGGGGACGCTCCTCTGGGAAACGTGGAGCCAGCGGTGCTTTGCTCAGTACATGATCTTGAGCAGGTCAGTGTAATTCTTGGGCCTTCATTTTCTTATGGGTAAAATGATGGGTTTAGGCCAGATCTGAGAGGTTTGGGGGAGTATAAGGGGGCTGTGGAGATGACTTTGTGTTTGAGGGGAGGAGGAGCCTCTCTGTTGCCATCACTTCATTCCCCAGCCAAGAGTAATTCTGCTTTGATCTATTTTATTCAAAGGGACTCCAGGTAAAATTCCCTTTGAAGTAAAGATCCATATTTTTTTTAAATTAAAAAGAAAAGGGGTGTGTAGGCTGGTATTGAGGTATGCATGCTCTGGAGTTCTCTGACTTCAAAGCCATCAGGGGTCATAGTTACATCTTCTTATTGATGGTTAATGAGGATAAGATGTGCTTCGGTGATTGGGGGTGAGAGTGGGGGGAGACACTGCCTGTGAGTTGCTGAGCATATGCCATCTGGTGACTCAGATGTTAGAGAGCCCACCAGAAAGTCCCACTGAGCTGGAGTCCCAACATCCTAGAAAGCCTACTCATAGTTTTATGAGAGAGAAGCAAATGGCAAAGAAGCAGTGGCTTTCAAAACTTTGCAGCATATTGAATCTCCTGGAGAGTTTTTTTAAATCCCAATGTCCAGGCCACATGCTATGCTAATTAAATCAAACCTTGGTAGAGGGACCCAAGCATCTGTAATTTGTAAATCTCCCAATGTGAGTCTAATGTTCTGTCAAGTTTAAGTAACACTGTGGAAAACAGTATGGAGGTTTCTCAAAAGATTAAATACAGAATTAATTACCTTATGATCCCCAAATCCCACTTCAGGGTATATACCCCAAAGACTTAAAGCAGGACCTTGAAGAGATATTTGTACACCCGTGTTCATAACCACTTTACTCACAATAGCCAAAAGCTGGAAACAACCCAAGTGCCCACTGGTGGATGAATGGATAAACAAAATGAGGTGAACTTCCTTAAAAAGGAAGAAAATTCTAACCCATGATTCAACATGATTGACCTTTGAGGCCATTAGGCTGAGTGAAATAAGTCAGTCACTAAAGGACAAATATGAGTTACCTACAGAAGTCAACTTCCTAGAGACAGAAAGTAGAATGGTGGTTGCCAGAAGCTGGGGGAGGTGAGAATGGAGAGTCATTTAATGGGGACAGAGGCTCAGTTTTGCAAGATGAATAGAGTTCCGTAGATTGTTGCACAACACTGTAAATACGCTCAACACTACTGAACTGTAAGCTGAAAAATAGTTAAGATGGTAAATTTTATGCTATGTGTACAGTAGTCTGCCCTTATCTGCAGGCTTGCTTTCCACAGTTTGTTACCCACAGCTGACCAGGTTCCAAAAATATTAAACAGAAAATTCCAGAAATAAACAATTTATAACTTTTAAATTGTGCACCGTTCTGAGTAGTGTGATGAAATCTTGTGCTATCCTGCTCCATCCCACGTGGGACGTGAGTCATCCCTTTGTCCAGTGTCTCCACACTGTCATGCTCCCACCCACCCATTAGTCATTTAAGCAGCCCTCTTGGTTACCAGATTGACCGTTGGTAGGTATTGCAGTGCCTGTGTTCAAATAACCCTTATTTTACTTAATAATGGCCCCAAAGTACCAATGATGCTGAAAATTCAGAGGTGCCAAAAAGAAGTGGTAAATGCTTCCTTTAGGTGAAAAGGTATGTTCGTGTAGGAAAAATATAGTATATCAGTGATTTTCAACCTTTTTCATCTCACGGCACACATAAATTCATTACTAAAATTCTGCGGCACACCAAAAAATACATATTTTTTGCCAAACTGACCAAAAAAAAAAAATAGGTACCATTTTGATTCATTCATACTGGATAGCTATTCTGGTGTTGGCTATTGTCATTTTTTAATTTGACAATCTAAGGGAAAATATGTCAGTGCCCATGACTAAATAGTCAGGTATTGCATGATTTAAAATTTCTTGTGGCACACCAGTTGAAAATCGCAATAAAACTAGTATATTCAGTACTATCCACGGTTTCAAGCATCCACTGGGGGTCTTGGAATGTATTCCCCACAAATAAGAGGAAACTACTCTACTTTAAGTGTAAAATAATACAATTAAATATAAAGTAACATAAAAGAGTAAGTGGCATCAGGTAACACCTTGCTACTCAATCTGTGATCTGTGGGCTCTCAGCATTGGCATCTTCTCAGAAACTTGTTAGAAATGCAGCATCTCAGGCCCCACCCCAGGCCTGCTGTATCAAAACCTGCTCTTTGAGAGAGAGAGAGAGAGAGAGAGAGAGAGAGAGAGAGAGAGAAACATTGATGAGAGAGAAATATCATTGATCAGCTACCTCCTGCACCCCCCACCCCCACCCCCAACTGGGGATCGAGCCCAAACCTGGCTGGGAATCTGATCAGCAACTTCCTGGTTCACGGGTTGATGTTCAACCACTGAGCCACCCAAGAACCCCAAGGTGGTCTGTGCACACATTAAACTTTGAAAAGCACTAGTTGTGATGGACTGAATATTGGAGTAGGGTTAGAAGACATAGTGGACATGGTCTTTAGGTTGTTTACCTACCCAGCATTGCTGGGGTCCAACCCCAGCAGGTCCAGGGGTTCCCAAAGGTGTAGACAGAGTTGGCGAAGAAGGAATGACACGGAGATAGCGTTCAGTTGATCAGCAGCCTACCCAGGATCTCTAGCCAGGATCTCCAGCCAAGTTCTGTTTAGGATCTCCAGCAAAGTTCTGGTGTTTATTGTCTTGTTACATCTGTATTTATACCAGTTGATTTTAATCCTGTCAATTTCTATTGCAAAGGTTAGGGTGTTTCTTATCTCCATTCCAGGGAGTAAAGATTATGTAGCTTAAGCGTGATTGTTCATAGTTAAAGTGATTAATTACCCACCTGGCACTTAGTTAAGGGGTTTTATCCCCTCCCTAACTTCAGGGAAAAATCCCTACCTGGGGAAACAACCTTTCTCTGAGAGGTGACCTTCGTTAAAACACATAGCACTAAGGGGAGCAAACATATTAAGAACAGTATGCTATATACGCCAGGTCCCTTGAAACATATGCTGTGCAGATGTTTCTTTCCTGCAGCGACTGTATCAAGCAGCAAGGATGGACTGGCTTCCGGCACAGCATCAACCTCATCTCCTCCTACTTCTTACAGAAGCTTACATTCTCTGAGCAGCCACACGCTTACAAGGCTGACTTCATCCACACCCCATTGAGTTCCACTCCCCTGGACAGTATTACTGGTTTATGGGTAGATGTGTTGCCTGGTTCTGGCCAATGAAACTAAGAGAAGTTCTACAGAAGACGCTCTGGGCACACCAAGAAGAAATGGCCTCTCCTTCCTTTGAAAGTCTCCATGTCTGCATCTTGGGGCCCTGGGGGCAGCTAGGCTGGTCCTTGATAACATAGAGCACTGTCTGACAGAATCCTGGGTCCACCTCACCAGTCGATTTCTGTTTATGTGAGATTAGAAATGTACTTATTGTTTAACTGCTTGAATAAAAGTTTCTGTTATTTGTAGCCAAGGGTTTATCAGCCTTGACACTATGGACATGGGGGCCGGATAATTCTTTGGGGATAGGGGCTTTTGTGTGCATTAGAGAATGTTTGGCAACAACCCTGGCCTCTACCCATTAGATTCCAACCACACTTTCCCTTCCCTCAGTTGAAACAACCAAAAGTGTCCCTAGACACATTGCCAAATGTTGTGTGTGTGTGTGTGTGGGGGGGGGGGGTACCATAGTTTAGAACTATGGTTCTCAGACAAAGATGTCCTAATTATTGCAAATACCTTTTATTTAGTGGGTCTTTAGCAGGGTAAAATCACTGCCCATCCTCCAGAGTTTTCCAAGGATCAAAGTGAGATCAGGTGTGTGAGAAAAGCAAACAAATGCAATGTGTTGCTAGTAATTACCTGTCTTTGATGCTGTTGGTAAACTGATAACGATGTTGTAGTTTCCATTTATTCTTATAATAGGCCGAGATGTTTAACTTAACAGATGGCCAAAGTGGATAGTCAATGGAATTTTCCCTCAGCAGAGTTGGGGAGCCCTGCCAGCATGCTCGCACTCTTCCTCCTACTCAGAAATCCCAATCTCTTACGTGCCCTCCCTGAGCTGAGCCAACAATCCTGGTTCATTGGCCACAAGGTGATGGGTGTTTCAGAGTTCATCCATTAACACATTTTCATAAATTAAGAGCAATCTTCATATTTAGCTGCAAGAGAGAGAAATTGATGACCTCTGTATAACAGTGTATTTGTAGCTCACACATTCGTGTGTTTGAGACCCACAGAGACAGGGGACCCTGGACAACCTCTCTTGCCTTATGTTTCCTTTCCTAGAATCAGCCAACATGTTAAAACCACTTTCCTTAGGAACCTGCTGACTCCTAAAAATCAGTGCCTTCAGATCCACTGCTGCTTTTCATTTTAAAATTTTTAAAAATTTATTTTTAGAGAGAGAGGAAGGGAGAGGGAGAGAGAGAAACATCAATGAGAGAGAAACATCATCAATCAGCTGCCCCCACTGACTATTGAGCCCAGAACCTGGGCATGTGCCTTGAGCAGGGATTGAACCCAAAATATTTTGGTGGGATGATGCCCAACCAACTAAACCACACCGACCAGGGCCAGGTCCAGTTTAATTTCATCTGAAGTGTCACAAAACGTTTGGGGGCAGAAAGGCTTACAGGGGAAGCTGGATTTTACAGAAAGGTCCGGAGGAGAACTGAGAGCGTGGAGACAGGCATGGGGACCAGCACTGTGAAAGAGAGACATTTGAAAGCAATGGATGCATCAGTCATTTATATCATCATTGCTGCTGGGACTGGAGTTCAGTGGGAAGCAAAGGCCATTAGAGGCAGTCATGGCCCTTGAAACCTCATGATCTCCTAGGGAATATGTGGTAGATGCTGAGTTGCTCTCCTAACTTCATCTGGTATTGTGGCATAGGGTAACTGTCTCCAGTAACATGACAACTACCCTGATTTTGTGTCCCATCTCCACCCTATGTGCTCTGCAGGTAACATACTCACTTTCTGAACCAGAGGTAGGACACTTATATTAGGCCATAGATTACGTTTTAGAGCCTGGCATATGATGGTTCGGATTGAAGAAGGCATTTGTTGGTAGCTTCTATGCAAAAACAGTGCTTTTCTTTGGGAAGAGGGGTAGGGACAGGCTCACTGGCTGCTGTGTTTAGTGGTTGAGCGTCGACCCATGAACCAGGAGGTCACAGTTTGATTCCCAGTCAGGGTATGTGCCCTGGTTTCAGGCTCAATCCCCAGGGGGTGGGTGGGCAGAGGGCATCATTGATGTTTCTATATCTTTCCCTTCCTCTTTCTGAAATCAATAAAAACATATTTTTAAAGAAAGGAAAAACAAACATAACAGGCCCTGCTATAGCCCTATTATTTCCACGAAGAGTCAAGCTGAGGATTGAGCCAATATGTAGAAAAAGGTTGAGTCAACAGTGTTGCAGGGAAATCAAGCTGGAGTCTTGATCAAATTTCATGTGATTCACCTCTGGACTTTTGGGTAGCTTATGCTAATAAAGCCGCCTACTGTGTAAGCTAGTTTGAACTGGATTTTTTGTTGCTTGTATCATAAACTAAGAGGATGTGACAATGAGAAAACCTTAAATGTGGATTGGCTGAGAAGAGATGTTCATGTAGAAAGCATCAGGGACGTCTTTACTCCAACTAGGAAGACAGAGATCCTGGTTTAGCGAAATGGCTGGTATGGAGGCGGGGGGCTGTTGTATTCTGGGATACAGACCTTCTGAGTATGAGACACGACACCTAGAGATCTGGAAATATTCAGGATGTTGACTACCTTCAGTAGTCTTCATTAAGGTCCTAGAAGACATATTTCGGGGGAAGGTGGCCTATTTGAGAGTGGAGAGAGATGAAAATACAGTGGGGCCTTGACTTACGAGTGTCCCGACTAACGAGTTTTTTGAGATACCAGCTGTCTCTTGGCTGATTTTTTGCATTGAGTTGATAGAGTAATTTGAGTTAACAAGCTCCTTAACGAGCTCGGTCTTGGAACGAATTAAACTCGTAAGTCAAGGCCGCACTGTACAGCTTTGCTAAGAGAGGGCCTTACTGCCTATAGTCTGCAATGGAAAGTGACTGGACGTTGATAAGCAAGTCCTGCTGGATTGGAAAGCTGATTTTTCTGGTTAAAGTTAGAACACAGGCAACAAGTTGGGCGACTTATCAAAAAAAAAAAAAGACTGGGGCCCCAGAAAAATATTGCTCCAGTTACCACATCCCTTCTGAGCATCTTAAGGACCTCAAGTTCAAAGGGGACAATTGACTTATTGTGAAGATGCAGCTGGGATACAGCTGGGGCAAGGAACAAATGGGGGTAGTTCCCCACTTCAGAGATGAAGGAATATGCCACTCATCTGAGGATCTGAGGAGCGGGTCAGTGGGCAAGACACAGAGGCCAGCTGCCAGATGAAAGATACTGAGTTCAGTATCTCAGCTAGAACTACCAGCTCAGGAACTTAGAAGAAATCCATTCAATTATTAGGGGATCTAAATTGTCAAAGAAAGTAGCCAATCTCTGAACTTTCACCTACAAGAAGTTGGGTGTTAAAACTATGATTCTCCTTGGAAGGCATCAATCTCATACCCACTCAATGTTAACCAGGCAGTAGACAGAGGAGATACACTCAGACCCAGAACTGGGGGCTGCTATCTTGTCTGACTAAGGAACTTGCTTTACCATCAGGATAAGGAGTCCTCATGATTGCCTCAACATTGCATGTACTATTGACCAATGACAACTGAGTGTGTTCCCCATTCTCCCCTTCTCCAAATGGAGACTCCCCCTTCTGGATATGCTTAATGCCGGTATCCTGGGTTTTTCTTGGCCCAGCTGGCTAGGCTGATGGTGGTGAACTTCAGAATTTAGTTCATATGTTAGCATTCCATGAGTAGCTACTTTCAGACATGATGCTATGATGCATCTTCCAGAAAATAATGAATTGAAAGGGTGAAGGGAAGGGTGGGTATTTCTGATGATTATGCAAAGGAAGGAAAGTATATGAATGTTAGTTCATCAAATGGGTGGACCATAGTGGAATGTTATAGTTACTGCTCTAATAACCATCTCCCCAACTCTGAATAATAATCCTGATTTTGTTCAGGGAACTATGCTTGAACTCACAGCTTACACATGGCTTAGAGAAAGCCAATTCCACTCCCAGGTTGAGGACTGGGGCATAGAGCTGTCACTAAGCTTACACAGGGATTCCATGCAGACCTTCGAGACTGAATGAGGCTCTGCTTGGAACTCCTCTTTCTTTTTGGGGTGTCACTGTTGGGAAACATAAGTGCTGGAGCAGCCATTTCACCACATGAGGGGAAACTACCACAACTGAAGCAAACACAAAGAGGAAAAATGGAAAGAATCAGAGAAATGGAGCTGTGACCTTATATTGTCTTCTTTAATATTTGATCCAGCTTAAGAGTTTTCTGTTACTTGCAACCAAACAACCAACAATTATAGAGTGTGATAAATGCTCCATAAAATAAAAGTATGACAAAGTGCTGGGTGATTGAGAAGGTAGGATAATTAGCTAAGAGAAGTGATGTTTGTTTAAGCATTTAAGCCAGTGGTTCTCAACCTTGGCTGCACATTAGAATCACCTGGGAAGCTTTTTAAAATCCTGATTTCTGGGCCTCATCCTCTGGAAATTCTGTCTCTTTGTTATGGGGTGGGGCCACAACATTAGTAACAAAGAAACAGAATTTCCGGAGGATGAGGCCCAGAAATCAGAATTTTAAAAAGATTCCCAGGTGATTCTAATGTGCAGCCAAGGTTGAGAACCATTGAAGCAGTTCTTAGTTTCAAGCACATTCTTTTTGTGGAGTTTTATTGGACTCATCTGCAGCCATCATTAGCATATCTTAGTACATCCAGGTGGAAATAGATGTGCAAAGGCCTTCAGTGCTGGGCATTGCACCTGACATCTAAAAGCCCCAATAAATTTGGAAGGTGAAAGGTAACCTGCCATCTGTCCCTCCCTGTCTCTTGGTAGGCTGGGGGAGTTCCCCAATGTCCACTCACACTGTGAGCGGCCAGCCACTTCTTAACCGTTTTCCTTCACTGCTGTTGCAGAGAATGAATCACATGTCTCCCAGGTTGAGAGCTTTCCTCTCTGAACCCATTGGAGAAAAGGATGTTGTCTGCATAGATGGGATCAGCCATGAACTTGCAATCAATTTGGTCACCAAAGGTTTCAACAAGGTAATTCCTTTTTCCTTATTTCTCCAACTTCTCTTCCCAACCTCTCTTCCCTTAGTCCTGCCAGATGGTAGCCACTGCCACATGTGCCTATAAGTGGCCATGAGAGAGCAAAGCACCACATGCTTGGCAGGGCACCACATGCTTTTGTGCTACAGACCCCACCCACATGCTTGAGCAGCCTCAAGGACCAGTGGGCGATGGGAAAATTGAATCTCTTTGGCTCAGAGCAGCTGAGCCAGGCACGATTCATTTGGTGTTCAAACACCCAGGGGTCCACAGAAGTGAGCCAGCCGCCTGAGTCTGGGGCTGAACTGTTGGGATGGATGGTTTGGAGGCACTCCCCACATCCCTGAAGAGATCTGTGGGGTTTCACTTGCTCCATCAGGGCACCAGCCTCGTGATGGCAGGTGGAGTAACAGCAGCCCAGGGTCTGCACCAGAGTAAGAGGATGTGAGTTGTTCAAAGATGTCACTCACAACCCAAGAACGGCCTTAGGGATAGCTGATGGAATCTGAACATTCTTGTCTATATGCTAGTAATTGTTTCTAGGGTGCATTATAAGGCTGCTTGGAACTTTAGACAGAAAAGAAAGTGAGCACACACAGAGGTGGGCAGGAATTCACACAGAGCCTTGCACGCTCTGTCAAGCGAGGCACCACCAACAAACTGAAGTGCTGCTTACTCCCTTCAGTTTTCAACATCAGCCTCCACCACCAGGCAGGAGGACAGTGCAGAAACATCCAAGGAGGCTGGGAACTGCTGCGTGCACGGCTGACAAGCAGTTTGGTTCGCACCCGCACCGTGTGCAGCTGTTTCCAGGAGGCGTCTGAACTACCGGGCCTGTGGTTTTCGGATGGGCACACTGCTTTGCACCAGATGTTAAATACTCTAACACCCCAATCTAGCAGCCAATTTAATATCCAATAGGTGGTGTAGTTAGGAAGTTGGAGCTTCACCACTGAGGTACATTTGACTCTTTCCTCTCAGATAAAGGAGATAGCACCACCCAGCATGTAATAAAGTAGGCAAGTCTGCCTAGGAGAGACGTATTAAATTAAAAGTTCTTTTAAAAAAGAAATGATTGTCCCTCTTACTTTTCTATTGTGGTGTAGCATACTTAACATTGATATGCAGAGTTCAGCTCAATGAATTTTGTGACAGATATTTATACATCCATGGACCCACTACCTGGATCCAGTGGTCAGATGCCTCCAGAATTCCAGATGGTTCTCTTGTGCCTCTTCCAGATCAATGTCATCCTTCCCTCCCACACGTAACCAGTATTCTGGCTACTACCACCATTTATGTAGTGTTTCCATCATTGTGAGGTTTTGCTGTTGGTCAGCCATATTCACCATTTAAAAAAATAATTTTATTTACATATAGTAAATGTCACCTTTTTAGTACTCAGTTCTGCAAGTTTTGACAGGTGCATGCACTCATGTAGCTACTACCACAGTCAAGGCATAAAACAATCCTGTCACTCAAAAATGTGCCCCATGATCTTCATAGTCCCCACCCTCAGTCCCTGGCCACCACTGACTTGTTTGTTTTCTGTCCCCATAGTTTTGCCTTTTCCAGCGTCACTGTGTTTTTAATGAGAATTGCAGGTGGGTGATAGGCACGTTTCAGACAAGGGAATGGATGACTGAGAAATTCTCAGGCATCCGAGAACTTACTACCCAGAGTCGGGCTGCAGTGGTGACAGCTTTCTTGGCCTGTCTCATGGGTGCTGGTTCTTTCTGCACCCGTTCTCAGGACCTGCTGGGATGCAGACCATGAGGCTGCCCTTAGCCCTGAGCCCTGAGCACTCTCCCAAGACACCAAAGCACTGGAACCCAGGGCCCCGTGTGACTGCCTGGGTCACACACAAGGGAACCCAACCCCAGTGCATACACAAATATCACTACTGTTTAGCAAGACATTGGCAAACTGGAGGGTGGCCCAGACCCGCTCACTGTTCGGACTTGGAGTTGAGGGGAAGTGTGCCCGTGGGCCACCATCCTGCCACATGGACATGGCTGTCACAGGAAAGAATGAACATCCCTGGCTTCCAGTGGCCACTGTCCAGGTTGTAGGAGTGTGGGAGTATATGCTCAGGATTCCTGTCTCTACGTCATCATTCCTACGGCCAGATTTTCCTGAATTTGGCCCACGGAGGGAGTAGGGCAGTTTCTCTTCTCCAGGGTTAGGGGCTGACTTGCTGGAGCCAGGAGAGAAACTGAGCGGGCTTTTGGCAGGGCCATGACAGGAGTGCACGACTCTGGCTTCCCTTGGGAGCAGGGTGGAGCAAACCTTCCCACTGATGGAAGGTAGCAGGGTGAAACTAGAGACAGAAAATGGAGAAGGGAGCGTCAGGTTGCAACTTGGCTCTGGAGGCTGCAAGACGAGGCCCTTCTTCCTGCAGCATTCCTGGAAAGTTTGCCTCTGGCCCTGCGTACCATGCATTCCCTGGCTTCCTGGCTGCTGAGCCTGCTGGGGATATGGCGGCTCCGATTACCAGCCCGGTGGATGCTAGCAGCGAGGCCTTCAACATGGCAGAGGACTCCATAGATGCCAGGCCAGACTGTGGACAGTTGGGGTGTGCAAATATGGGGCTGAGGAAAATAGAGCCTTAACTTTTCGATTCTTAGTGACTTTATCTGGAGAATGGGATGGGGCACATGTGAGGATCAGAGGAATTAGAATGTGCCAGGGACCTGGAGCCCACCAAAGGTTCTCAGAAGTGCCACTTACTATCATCATCATCATCATCAATGTTCCCTCTCCTTAGACAAAACTCTGTTTCTTGATCCTGTTATATTCACATCTGCACCTCCCACACCTACTGCAGCAATTGGCTCAACTAACTAAATTCAATAAATTTTACTTTTTTTAAATGTTCAATTAAAAACATCTCAGTAAAACCCACCACTGAACATTCAAGAATCCTTATAAATTAAAACGATATCATTCTAAGCAACTATACTGCTTTTTAGGATTATATCAAATAGCGGTTTTAAATGTCCATAAAATCCTGGCTTTTTCTCTTTTCAACAACTGGACCGTGACTCGAAGGAAAAAGCCCAAACTCTGATGCTTGGGTATGCTTTATGACTGGGATTCAGCTTTTATTTAATTTCTTTTAAAAAATATGTTCCCTTTGGTCAAGATAAAGTTGGCTTTGTTTTACGGAACTGTAAACAGACACCGGGGTTTTTCCTGGAGATGTCCCAGAACTCGAGGGGTGGATACTGGTTCTCATCCATCCCAAGCTGAAGAGCCCCCAAACCACTCCGAGCGGTTGGCACTTAACATGACTTCAAATCTCCAGGCTTCACTGTTTGGGGGCTGGGCCAATCTTGTGATCATATGGTCTTTCTTTTTCTTTCTTTCTTCTTCTTCTTCTTTTTTTTTTTTACCCTCACCTGAGGATATTTTTTTCCATTGATTTTCAGACAGAGTGAAAGGGAGAGAGGAGGGGGCAGGAAGAGAAAGAGAGAGAAGTGACCCTTTGGTCCGCAGGCCAACGCTCTAACCACTGAGCAAAATCGGCCAGGGTGATTATATAGTCTTGGGTGCCCCTCTCTCCACGTGCTCCTTATTCCTCATCAGTCAGAGTGTGATTAAAATGGGGGAAAAATAAATGAAACATTGTGGGAGAAAGTAGTTAGAAAACTAAGAATGACATAGACTAGGAATCCTGGAATCTTTATTTTCCATGTGTTTTTCATCCTCAGAGACTCTTCAGAAGGGAAAGATGGGTGTGTTTTAAGCCTTCTGCTCCACCCACAGGGCTGTGCCTCCAGCAGGAAAAAGGAATTCAAACTATTCGAATGCTCTCCCATTGACCTCACTTAATTCCATTTGCAGGATGGGGCAGGGCCTACTATGTGCCTTCAAAGATGCAGAAACTAAGGCCCAGGTCTCTGGGTTCTCACGTAGAAGCAAATCGGTGCTAAGATGCCCTTCAGCTGCTAGTCCCATGAGTAGTGGCTCTAAATCTAGGGAGATTTTTCCCCCCCAAAGGGACACTTGGTAATGTCTAGGGATGGTTATGAGTGTCACAATTCAGGGGAGTGGGTATGTGCTCCTGGCATCTAGTTGGTGGAGGCCAGGGACACTGCACAGGACACCCTTCCAACACACACTTATCCCGTATATCAACAGTGCCAATGGCTGGAAACCCTTTGCTAGAATAATTGAGAAAGCAGCAGAGTGAAGAGCATTTCTAACACTGTGTGTGTGTGTGTGTGTGTGTGTGTGTGTGTGTGTCTGTGTCTGTGTGTGTGTGTGTAGGAGAGAAATATGAGCTCAGAGGCCGAAAGGGTATGCTAGCTAGGCTCTTGCTACTCAAAGTGTTGTCCTTGGACAACCATCAGCCAGGAGTGTTAGAAATGCAGGCTCTTGGGTCCCACCCCAGACTTGCTGAGTCAGAACCTGCCTTTTAACAAGATTCCAGGTGATTCATGTGCTCATGATTTATGAAGCTGAGAAGGACAGGCTCTGGTTCATCCCAGACCGGACAGCCTCCAACCCTGCCCCAAGGGATGGGCATTTAACTTGGCCTTACATCTCACCAAGGGCCTGTCCCCAAATCCCCATCGCCCACTCGGGGCTTCGGGACTGCCAGTCTCCCTCAAATATGACCTGCCCTTCCTTTGATGGGGGAGGAAGGGCACCCCTGGTCAAGTTTATTATAACCTTTCCCGTTTTCCTCCCTGCCCCGTCCCCTCTCCACAGGCCTACACCCTGCTGGGACAGTTTCTTCTGATGCACAAGAACGAAATGGAGTTTCAGAGATGGCTCATTTGTTGTTGTGGTGCCACGGAGCGTGAGGCCCAGGAGAGCACTAACTGCCTGAAGGAGTGGTGCTCCTGCTTCCTATGAACGTGTCCCTTGCTCAGCCGCCTGCGTAATGACATGTCCTGTACTTACGCCCAGGCTCAGAGTCGTTATTTTTGTTTTTAACTTTAATGATACATGCTTGTTTACAAAAGGTGATTCACGAATACAAAAAAGGACAAACACAAGAAAATGACCCAAAGACCACAACCTAGAAGTGACTATCAGTCCCCTTACATCCTGACAAATATCTCAGCATATATTTTATATAAAAGAATGAACAATTTTGCTTAAAAAAAATGGGAATTTCGTCAGTGTATTAGTTATCTATTGCTGCATAACAAATAAACCCTAAACATAGTAGCTGAAACAATAAGTTTATCTCACATAGTTTCTGAGGGTCAGGAATTATGTAACAGGTTGATTTCATTGACCAAGTCACATGGTCATACCTAACTCCAAAGGGGCAAGGATACTTCTGAACTCAGAAAAAGTGGAAATATATCATGACACCAATACTCAATCAAGGTCGTTATTTTTTTCCCTGAATGCCTCATGGCTGTTCTATTTCCTAAGTTTATAATATGACTGGGATATTTCTATTAAGGTCTTTTTTAACTCTCTAGCTTTGCTTCTTTAGCTCGCCCCCAAAAAGAGGCCAAAGAGAAGGATTCCAGGTGAGCCAACTGGTTGGCCCAAAGATTTGAATAGCTCTATCTACTGAGAGCTCAGGTTCTGACCGTCCAGAGCCTTTCCCCTGCTCCCTCCTGCACAGAGTAAATCTCCACTAAAATAGTCATGGGATTGGAAGTCACTCCATTTCTCAGACAGGACTGGTTGGCAGTAGGGAAAGGAGAGAGGGAAGTAGCTTTGTCCCTCACTCTATTTTCACATACCTAGCTCCCCAAAATCTCCCTCACAGACACTGGGAATGTTTCCCATCAGCTATTCACTCCCTTGTGTCAATTTTTGTCTTCTTCATAGATAAAGTTATTGCTCCAACTCTTCAATTCTCCCTGGATGCCCCACCTTTGTCATGAGATTTCCCAGTTCCTCCCACTAGAGGCAGAGTAACTCCCAGTCCCCGGATGTAGACTTGGCCAGTGTTGCATGCTTGAAATGACAGCATGTCAGTTCTGAGGCACATTTCCCCTTGCTCTACTGTGCCTCTGTCACCACCAAGAGAAGAGCTACAGCTACTTCCTTACCCAGGGTGAGCTACTCAACGGTGCTAAGCCTTGGTTTCCTCACCTGTGAAGTGGGGGCAATAAGGCAATTACCCTGCCTTGCAAGGGGAATGAACTGAAATAGTATCTGTTAGGTCTATGATGCATAGCAGGAACACTGTCCCTGTTCTTCAAATCTCCTCGAGCCGGACCTCCTCGGAGCTTGGTCATCATGTGGCATTCAGGAGAGAATTCACAGCTGCGAGTTGGAGGAGAGCCCAGCTCTCAGCTTATCCAATCTAGTTCTGTTCTGTCCCACGTGCAAGTACTGAACACTGTATGACTAGTAGGGACACAGTCTTTTTTTTTAAAAAAAAAAATATGTTTTTATTGATTTCAGAGAGGAATGGAGAGAAAGAGAGAGAGAGAAACATCAATGATGAGAGAGAATCATTGATCGGCTGCCTCCTGCATGCCCCCTAATGGAGATCAAGCCCACAACCTGGGCATGTGCCCTTGACTGGAATCGAACCTGGGACCCTTCAGTCCGCAGACCGACGCTCTATCCACTGAGCCAAATAGCTAGGGCAGTGGTTGGCAAACTCATTAGTCAACAGAGCCAAATATCAACAGTACAACAATTGAAATTTCTTTTGAGAGCCAAATTTTTTAAACTTAAACTATATAGGTAGGTACATTGTTATTAACTTAATTAGGGTACTCCTAAGGCTTAGGAAGAGCCACACTCAAAGAGCCGCATGTGGCTCGAGAGCTGCAGCTTGCCGACCACGGAGCTAGGGCAAGGGACACACTCTTTAATGGGTGTTTAGAAAAGGACAACTAATGAAAATCAGATTATTTCAGATTATTTCACAACTCGCAGCTGTGAATTCTCTCCTGAATGCCACATGATGACCAAGCTCCGAGGAGGTCCGGCTCGAGGAGATTTGAAGAACAGGGACAGTGTTCCTGCTATGCATCACAGACCTAACTGGGATCTTGTTAGTGTCACATTAGCCCATGGAGCCCCAATAGCATTTTCAAGGACACTCGGGAGGAGTGGGCTTGCATCATGCCCTCTGCTCAGTCTAAGGCTCATCTTCTACTCGGCAGGGCAGCTGTTTCAGTAATTTGGGAAAGAGTTGGTGCCTGAGAATATTTAAATTGTCATGGATTTGACCAGCATCTTAAACAGGAGCTGAGCCGTCTGCGAGGAAGGGGGACCAGATGTTGATCTGTAGTCTGGAAATAGTCATAAATCAATAAATGACTTTTATTCGAATTTATAGGGTGTCTAAGGAAGGGTTAGGTGCTATGGAAAAAGCAAGAGAAGCATGAGTTCCTCTAGCTCAGTGGTTCTCAACCTTAGCTGCACATTAGAATCACCTGGGAATCTTTTTAAAATCCTGATTTCTGGGCCTCATCCTCCGGAAATTCTGTTTCTTTGTTACTAATGTTGTGGCCCCGCCCCATAACAAAGAAACAGAATTCCCGGAGGATGAGGCCCAGAAATCAGGATTTTACAAAGATTCCCAGGTGATTCTAATGTGCAGCCAAGGTTGAGAACCATTGCTCTAGCTTCAAGGAGCTTACAACTTAATAAGAGGCGATTGGGAAAAGAGGGCAAAAAGCCAAGGTGTTAGGAGGTGTATCTTAGTTTGAGCGTCCCACCCTGAAGCAGACCCTGAGACGTGGTCTGAGGGATCATAGCTTGTTCAGGAGTGCTCCCAGGAAATGCTGGCAGGGGAGGGAGGAATGTGGCCGGGAGGGCAAAGCAGCCAATAAAAGTGTGTCATCGCTATTATCACTGTGGGCAACTGGACCTCAGTGCTGCCAGGAACTCCAGGAGCCAGTATAGACAGGCACTTAGTTACCCCACCCTGGGGTATCTAAACACCCCTCTTATCAGTCATTTGTTGAGCGCTGCTCCCATAGGAAGGTAATCCTTCAGCTCCTGAGCCTGCCACGTGGGTAAAATGAAACTCATTGAGAAAGCAGTCAGGCAGAGAAATCAGGCACTGGCAGCCACATGCATTGAAGGGGAGAGTGAGGGCACATGGCGAGCAGGGGGCCCACAGCTTCTGCCATGCTGGGTTTTGGAGTAGGACACGCTTGGCTTGGAAAACAGATCCACCCCTTACCACCCATTCTAAGACCTTTCAAAAGACACCCTGTTGGCCCAGCTGCCCAGCTGTAAAATGATGATGAGAATAGTATCTACTCAAGCATTAGGAAGATTAAAACTCTTGGCACCTGCTAAGAGCTTCATACAAGGGTAGCTCTAAAAACCTAGGTATTAAAATGTGTGGCACAGAGTGTGTATTGGTATGTCAATAAAGGAGAGCTGGGTATGGGTGGGAGTGGTCAGGGAAGGCTCCTAGGAAGAGGTGACATTTCAGCTTGGTGTTAAAAGGGGAAGGTCAGGGTTGAATAAGCTGAGGGTGGAGAAGTAGGAAGGGAAGAAGAAGGGAGACAGGCAGCGGGGAGAGAAGGAGCTTCAAGGGGAAAGACAAGCACAATTGGCCCAGAAAGAGTGAGTTGTGGGACCCTGTAGGAACAGGTAAGGGTTAGGACTGGAGTCTGTAGGGTAAGAGGCCTCCTCCCATTTCCCCAGATAGAAGCTGAGTGTGAGCTGGTAGCTGGCTCTGTTTGAGAAGCCAGTCTCTGCAGGGTCTCCATCCTGAAGAAGGTTAGTGCTCCGCAGCAGTCAGTGGGAGCTGGGACCCCCATCCATGTTGATAACCCAGAACCAGTTGGCTCTGCTCACCAAACCTTAGAAAGACCCTGCAGCAGCTGATTTTAAAAATACCCACAACCCTTTACTCCACCTCCTGTCCAGACCCTTCACATGACTCTACAGCTCCTCCTGCCAAGAGGTGGAGTTGCTCTCCCTTCCTCTTGAATCTGGACTAACCTTGTGACTTGCTTTGGCCAAAATAATATGGCAGATGTGACACTGTGATATCTGCGAGCCTAGGCTTCTCTTGCTCTCCTGACCACCACGTGAACAAACCCGGGCTACCTGCCAGGAGGATGAGAGGCACATGACCCAATTGTTCCCATTGCCTCAGCCAATAGCCAGCCGACCTCCATACATGTTAGTGAGGCCTTCCTGGACCAGCCAACCCGTCAGGTGACCTTGGATCTGTGAGTCCAGCTGAGATCAGCCATAGCTGGCCCAGGCCAGAAAAACCACCCAAATGACCCTCAGACTCATATAAATAAGTCTTATTATTCTAAGATACTATATTTTGGGGGACATTTGTCATGCAGCTATAGCTAACCGATAGAACTCCCATGTGAGGCCTGAGTGTGGAGTATCCCCATGTGTATAATGAGAACCTCCTACTTTACTTACTTTTTAGAAATCGCCCTGCGTGACATTTTTGTATATGGTAATGATGAGAGGGATCACCATGGCTCACACATGAAAATCAAGCAACTGTGGTGGGGAACGAGTGGGGAGAACAGTGCAACCTAAGCTTTGAACAGAGTGTTTCCTTTAAAGTGTGACTCAGGGTGGAAGTAGGTGGGACAAAACTATGACAATCTCAGAAGGTGAGACAAGAGATATCAATTGTGTGACCAGTTGTGGGTGGCCTGGGTGATTTATCCTTGGAAACCTCTAAAAGAAAGCTGACTCACGCCGATAAACCTAGCAAGTGTTTCTGGAAATATACATGTAATTTTTAAACATACATACAATTTTTAAATGTTTGCTGCTCTAAATCTTTACAAGCAGAAATATGAGCCGTTGATTCAGCACACACTATACCAGGAACTTTACCATTCCCCAAATCCTCCAGGTGTGAGTCTGGGGGTATTTTCTCTGCCTTACAGATGAGAAAACTGAGGACCAAAGAGGTTAAGTAGCATGGCCACAATGATTTGGCAAGTCGTTTCAATCTAGGCTGCCTGACATTAAATCTGTACCCACTGCCTGCAGAGCCACCTTGCAGGTGGTGGTAGAGGGTATATTTGGTGATTTAGAGGTGCTCTCAGGGACTCAAAGGTCATACTACCAGGGACAAACAGGCTTTAGAAGGGATAAGAAAGACCAATTCAAATGGTCATGGAAAGATGACTCTGATGCATTAAAAGGGAAAGCAGGTTACTTAAAAAGAATCACCCAACAAATATTTACTAGACACCTACTATGTGCCAGGTACAGTTCTAGGGGTAGCAGATAATAGAGCAGACAAAACCATTTTCCCTCAGAAACTGGCATTTTAATGGGGACAGGCAAAAAACAAAGGTTAATAATTAAAATATATATTAGTATTAATTTGGATGATCTGAAATTGCCTTTTAGGGGGGTCAAAAGTTACTAAATATAGATAATTTAATATGGTTCAACCTTATATGTTAGTTTCAGGATGAATGCTATAAAGAAAATAAAGCAAGAAAAAACGGGGGTCAAAAGAAGTGAGGAATAGCTAAGATTTGGAAAAAGCCTAAGTGCCCATCAGTAGATAAATGGATTAAAAACTGGTACATCTACACAATGGAATACTATGCTGCTGTAAAAAAAAGAAGGAATTCTTACCATTTGCAACATCATGGATGGACCTGGAGAGCATTATGCTAAGCAAAATAAGCCAGTCAAAGAAAGATAAATATCACATGATCTCACTCATTTGTGGAATATAATGAACAACATAAACTGATGAACAAAAACAGATCCAGAGACAGAGAAGCATCTATCAGACCATCAAACCTCAGAGGGAAGGTAAGGGAGGGTGGGGGTAAGGGGGAGAGATCAACCAAAGGACTTGTATGCATGCATATAAGCCTAACCAATGGACACAGACACCAGGGGGGTAAGGGCATGAGTGGGGGAGTGGGGGGAGCAATGGGGGGGATAAGGACATATATGTAATACCTTAATCAATAAAGAAAAAAATCCTCTGGTGAGGATCAACAAAAATACATACATACATACATACATACATACATACATAAAGTGAGGAGAGGGGAAATTTAAATAGGGTAGCTAGGGGAGGCCTCATTACAGAGGCAAAGTAGAGTCCAGAAAGAGATGAGGCTGAGAGTCATGGGAAGATTGGGAGAAGACAATTCCAGGCAGAGGCAGCAGCCAGTGCAAAGGCCCTGAGGGAGGTTGTGCCTGATGAGTTCAGGAGTGAAGTGAGCCAGGCAGAGGGCAGTAGGAAATGAGACCAGAGAGAAAATGACGGGGGTCAGAAAAGGGTGTAGGGCCTTGTGGGACATCAGCAGGACTCTGGCTTTTCCTCAGGAAAATTATTAGAGAATCATGTGATCAGCCATACATTTGAGAAGCATCACTGCTGTGTTTAGAAGAGTCTCGCCCTAACTGGTTTGGCTCAGTGGATAGAGCATCGGCCTGCGGACTGAAGGGTCCCAGGTTCGATTCTGGTCAAGGGCACGTACCTTGATTGCGGGCACATCCCCAGTGGGGGGTGTGCAGGCGATGTTTCTAACCCTCTATCCCTCTCCCTTCCTCTCTGTAAAAAATCAATAAAAAATATATTTTAAAAAAAAAAGAAGAAGAGTCTCAAGAGGCAAGGGTGAGACCAGTTAGGAGCCTAGCAATAATTCAGGTAAGAGATGACAGTGGGCCAAACCAGGGTCTATTTTGAATGTAGCGCCACTGGGAGTGAGCCCTGGGCACTCCCTGTTTAGATGGCAGAGGGATAGCAGAGAGCTACAGAGACTGGGTGGGGGCGCACTGGAGTAGGGAGGGAGGAGGCAACTGTGTCCATGCTGCTGTTAGAGCAGCTGCGTGATAGGGCAGCAGCAGTGAGGACTGGGAATGGATGTTGGACAGTATTTTTGCAGCCCAGAGAGAGGGAAAGTCTGGTGATAGGGGAGAGAGGGAAGCATTGCAGGCACTGTGCTCCTGGGTGGGTGATAGGACACAGGAGGACGGACTGGCCTTGGCTAGGAGCACACACAACGCTCCCATAGTGGACCATTGGAGGGAAGTAGGCCAGGGAAGTAGGCTGTCGTGGGGGTGGGAGAGGAGGGAATTTGCCTTCTGTTGGCCTCTGCTTTCTCAGTGCAATAGGAAACAAGATGGCAGGCTGTGAGTGAGAATGGGGGTGTAGTTGTCTAGGACAGTGGAAGGATAGGTGGATTTTATAGAGAGAAAGACTCATTTGTATAAACAATATAAACAGATAGTAGATTAGAGAGATGATATAGATGACAGATATCTAATCTGAATAGATCCTAGCTATCTAATAGGTATATGCATAGAAAAAAGTCTGGACAGAGAGAGGAACATCAAACTGTCAGCAATGGTTATCCTTGGAGAGTGGGGTCCCTTTCACTTTCGCCTTTATACAGTAGTCCACCATGTGAACTTTTTAGCAGCAATACTTTTATAAATGTGAAAAAAAAAGACATTTACATTTTGGAATACAAAGAATTAGAGCTCTAGAGACAAGTGGATTGGGGCTCCTCAGACAGCGTTCTGTGCAGCCAACACCCCATCCTCCCCCGGGTTCTCCCATAGGACAGGTCTCACAGCATGACTGTCCCTCTGGACAGAGGGGAAGAGCCTCTGAGATTTCTCCCACTTGAGACTTTGGACCTCCCTTCTCACTGCCTCCACGCTCTCATTCTCCCCTTACGTTCTGAAGGCCAAGTACACCTTGGAAAAATGGAAGAGAGTAATTGTCTTTATAGACCCATTTTGCACGTTTCTACCAGATTCTTCGTAGCTATGCATTGGTTTCCCCTCCCTGGTCAATTCTCTGGTTTGTTTTCAGAAGAAACCTTGTTGCACAAATGATGCTGTTTTATTGCTTGGCCTGTCTAGTCACTGGATCTTTCTGGACCAGACTGAGCAGCCGCTGTGGCCAGGACACTGGGCAGAGAGTTAGAAGACCTGGATGATGCCACTAAGTTGGTCTGGGACCATGGAAGAATCACTTGACTCATCTGTGAAATAAAGAAAATACCTGATTTGCCTTCTCTCAACTTTGCTTTGAAGAGAACTCAAAAATAGAAAGGCATTTTAAATGGAAAAGGAGGTGGCGTGCCCTACAGCAATGTAATGTGTAGTTACTGTGTTTTTTATTTTGGACAGCAGCTACAGATGGCTAATGGCGGCAGTAGCTCCTCAGGTCTCATTGTTTGCACGCATTAGCTGTACTGGCTAGGTTGTGACAAACAACAGCAAAAAAACCCCAAGAACTCGGTGGCTTAAAGGAACAAAGCATCATATCTCACTCACATCACTGCCCACCCCAGGTCTGCTGGGGATGGGATGATCGAGCAGCCCTCATCTTGACTGTCTGAAAGTTGCTTCAGCATAAAGAGAGCCCAGGGGTGCCTCACACAGGCAATTACATGCTCTGGCTCAGAAGTAACATGTCATTTTTACTAGCAAACCATTGGTCAGAACTAGTTATATTGTCCCACCCAACCCCAAGGGACCAGGCAGTGCCGTCTGCTGGAAGTGGGGGGAGGGGAAAATTGGGACAAACATCACAAATCACTGCCATGGAGGCAGGGGTGAGACTCACCAGAAAGTCCCTGAGAACACTCTGTTCCATACCATACTTGTCACTTTGTCTTTTTGCAAATGTATCGCCATCACTGAAATATTGGAGACTATATAGGAGAAAATAACTCCCCCCAAAAAACTAACAGCCAATATTTCATTGTATTTCTTCCCAGTCATTCTTCAGGTATGCATTTGTTAACAGCTTTATTGGAATAGATTTCACACATCATAAAATTCACCCTTCACCCTTTTAAATTGTACAATTCAGTGGTTTTTATTCTATATAGAGTTGTGCAACCATCACCACTGTTTAATTTCAGAATATTTTCATCACACCCCCAAAACCCCATTAGCAGTTACTCCCCAGCCCATCCCAGCCCCTGACAACCACTAGTCTACTTTCTGTCTCTATGGATCTGCCTATTCTGGACAGTTCATATAAAGGGAATCATACAACATGTGGTCTTTTGTGACTGGCCCCTTTCATTTAGCATTATGTGTTCAGGGCTCATTCATATGATAGTGTAATAGGCAGTTAGACAGACATGAGCAGAGCAAGGACGGTGGGCCAGGGACAGAAGGTCACGAAATACCCTGGGTGCCTAGCAAGAGGCAAAACTGGAAAAATAAGGACCTCACCCCCAGTGTAACCTTTCCTCCCCTAGCACATCGCTGGTCATGCAGATTAGATCCTCTGACCTTTCATACCAGTGGTCACGTGGTTTAGACCCTCTGACTTTTCATATTGCTGGTCATAGTGTTAGGACCGTCCTCAGCCATTTCCTTCCCTGGCATATTGCTAGTCATATTTAGACCCCCTTAGAGGTGGAATGAACAAAGGGGCCAGAGAATAGCCCCAAGCCCCCAGGACAATGAGGTTCTTACTGGTATGAAATACACCTTGGCCTCAGGTGTGTTTCAGCTCCAAACCCAGAAAAGCAGCAAAACCAGACAGGTGACACCATGGCTGACTCAGGACCAGCTGCATTGACTGATGATCTCCCCTCCCCCCACCAACCAATCAGTAGAGACCACGACCCTGAAAGGACACACCTGGAAAGCTGATGAATGTTCTATTGCAGTGGTTCCCAACCTTGGCTGCACATTAGAGTCACCTGGGAACCTTTTTAAAATCCTGATTTCTGGGCCTCATCCTCCGGAAATTCTGTTTCTTTGTTATGGGGTGGGACCACAACATTAGGAACAAAGAAACAGAATTTCCGGAGGATGAGGCCCAGAAATCAGGATTTTAAAAAGATTCCCAGGTGATTCTAATGTGCAGCCAAGGTTGAGAACCACTGTTCTATTGGGATCCTCCCCTGAAACCTCCAGATAAATACCCTCAAGGTGGAGGACCCAGTGTGGCTCTCTCTATGGAGCATGCTCCTGCCTTTCCCTACCCCTACCCCTAGTGCATTTTCCTTGTCTCTCTCTCTCTCTCTCTCTCTCTCTCTCTCTCTCTCTCTTTCTCCCCCCCCCGCGCCCCCCCTCCAAGCTCCAAAGACCCTTCTTTTGTTTCTGTAACTTGTTTCCTGTGCCCATTTCTTCTACAGCTCACTGCTTCTACCTCTGTGACTTTCTAAATAAACTTTCTCCTGTAGTTTGAGTCTTGACGCTGAATTCTTTCTTAGCCAGAACTCAAGTACCTAGGTTGCTGAACCGAGGTCTGACACCTGGTGCATTTCGCTGCCAACAATAGCATGCACATGTGTACATTTTTAAAAAGCTAATTGAGATCCTATCCAACATTAGTTACCCTGTTTACTTATATGTTTTAAACATTTTTCTCTCCTTATTAAATTGTTGAAAAATAGGTTGAACAATTATAAAAATTCATCAAATTTATGTGCAATAATGTGTTGAATTGTGCCCCTAGATTATGGACTTTTAAGTGGTTGCTAGTTTCTTTTTCACCATTATAAACAAGGTTTCTATGAGCAGCTCTATACATTTTTTATGGAATGAATGAATGAATGAAGCCTTAAGTATAAATCCTCACAACATTTGCCATTCTTCCCTTAGGAAAGCTGCCTAGAAATGGATTTAACTAGTTGGGGGGAAAAAAACAACAAAAAAACACACACAGGTATTTCTAAGGCTTTTGATTCTTACTGCAACTGCTTTGTAGAAAGATTGAGCCAATTTGCTGAATGTGGTTTTGAGTTAGTCCAATCACATCTCATTTATTTCACTCAGTAAAACCAAATTTCTTTGGGCCCAAAGAGGCACTGCACTAGGCCCTTTCCCTCTCTACTCACCTCTTCTCCCCAGTTAGTCCTTCAACTCGCCACACCTACTCACTGGCAGAGAGGCCAGTGGCCTTTGCACTTTCTCAGTGAGGCCCTCACATTAAACCCCAGCATTCCCTACCCCCTACCCCAGCTTTATTTTTATTTTTCTCCATAGCACATATCACCTTCTAATATACTACATGATTTGCTTATTTTACTTATTACTTCAACCCCCTAAAATGAACCTTTAGAGCCTGATCCAGTAAGGCAGGCGCTCAATAAATATCCCTTGAATATAGTTGACAGATAGTGCTCAGAGCTCTCCTTATAAAATCGATCTTCCCCACTTCGATCTTCCCCCTAGACATCAGCGGCAGATTCTGGTCTTTGCACAGGTCCTAGTCGGCTGTTCTTTCTTGACTCAGCTCCGGAGCAAACTGGACAGGTAGCTGCCCTGAGCGCTGTTTGTTCTGCCCTGTGGTGAAACCTGGAAGAGGCGGCGCCTCTTGTGACTGGGTTTCCAGGAGTGCAAACTTTCCCAGGACCCCCACAGAGCCGCCCACCAGTGACCCACCCAGTCTCTGGCCTCTGAGCTGCCCATCAGGTTCCTGTGAACCCTCCAGGCAGCAGGCTCCCATACCCAAACATGGACAGCAGCCCACCGTCCCCGCTGAGCAGGCGGTTTCCTGCACAGACAAGGGGCGGGAGAGGAAGAAACTCTGGGAAGCCGGGAAACCCCTTCTCTGGCCAGGATGGCAAAGCAGCAGGGAGTCCCTCAGGAGCCTCCCATTGTGGGACATTTCCGGCCATGCTCCTGGAGTTTCCAGTTCAGGCAGAGGATCAACATTCCCAAACCCATTCAGCAATGTTTTTAAATAGTTCAGAAGTGAATGGTCAAATAATGTCCCATAATTAAGGCTTACAGGATTGGGTCCTCAGCAAAGGAAGGAATTTCAGAAAATTCCCAACCCCAGAGCCACTCCTAGGTCACCTCTACCAGCAAGAGGGCCCAACTTGAGGGTCCATGGACTTTCCCTCCTGATTTGCCCCATAAATTCACTGCCCACCTGGGCCCCTGGGGACAGGGCCACTGTGAGGGACCATTCAATCCTGGCTCGGAACATTTCTGGAATTCCTCCTTCAGAATGGCCACTAACGCCCAGAAAGTTCTTTTAAATATTATCAACATTGCAAATCTCTGTCTTCTGAAAGTCCATTTGAATTTTGGAAAGAATGAATTTAGAGCAAAGTCTTATGAATATGATGGATCATGTTCTCTAAAAAAATATTATTTTTGGTTTTAAAGTATAATGTACCCACAGAAAGGTGAACAAATTATAAATAAGTGGCTTGGAAGTTTTCAGAAATGAAATGACGCCAGGTAATCATCACTCAAAGCAAGAATAGAATATTACCAGCAGCCAGGAGGCCCCTTAGAACCCTCAGACAGGCTCACCTACCTCCCCAAGGGTACCTGCTGTCCTGACATCTAGCAGCAGAGATTGCTTAGCCTGTTGAACTTGATACAATGGGAGCCTGCCATATGTACACTTCTGTGCCTGGCTCTTACCACATTATGTTTGTGAGACTCTTGTATGACATTGCAGGCAGCAATTCATCCTTTCTCATAGCTGCATTCTATTCCATTGCATGAATTGACTAATCGCTTTGCTGACTATCACAGACAGAGCTGTTGAGAACATTCTTGTATGTGTCTCTAGGTGGATGTATTATCATTTATCTTGGGAATTGCTGGCTAATAAGGGTGAAGATACATTTAACTTTCCCAGATACTGCCCAACACATTCCAAGTGGGCTACTGTAATTCAGGTGATTCTCAAGGGTTTGGGGACTGGGGAGGAGCATGGAGTGCCTCTCTTGGTGGCATTTTAGAATCCCTGTAAATAATCCGTCAAACTCCCCATCTCCCCCTTAACCCCGGATTCCTGGGTGCCCATCAAGGGAAGCCTGGCCTCTGGTTAAGAAAATTTGTCTGACAAATTAGCAATTACAAAATAGCCATGGGAATGTAAAGTACAGCATATGGAATAGTCAGTAATATTGTAATAACTACATGGTGCCAGGTGGGTACTAGACCTATTGGGGGGGATCACTTTGTAATTTACATAAATGTCTAACCATTATGCTATACACTTGAAACTAATATAATATTCAACTGTAATTGAAAAAAATTTTTTTCATTAAAAAAAATATCTGATGGGGAGGGTGCTGCCTCCTTCAGGAGTGTTATGAGCCCCTGTCCTAACATCCCAGTGATGGTGACAAGTGACAGCCCTTTTGGGGACATTGCCAATGGCTTAGCATAGAAGCGATTACACTTCCTGGACCCCAAAGGTGCAGTCTCTGCTTCCCTCACCCTCATGTCCAGCTCATCATTAGTCCTGTCAACACTAACTCCAAAATGCATCTGCAACCTTCCCACTTCCTTAGCTCCATGCCATAGCATAGGTCTTGTCTGGAAGATGACAACCGCTTCCCCACCAATCCACCGCTTCCACACCTGCCCCCACGGCCTATTCTCTGCCTGGAAGGATCCTTTAAAAACAATGTTGGATGATGACAGCACATCCTTAAAACTGCAGTGCCCTCTCATTGCACTTAGAAGACACCCAAACTCACTGGGATGGCAGGTCCCACATGACTGGCTCCTGTTTCCCTTTTGGACCTTGTTTGTCTTTCTCTCCCTGTGTCTTCATCGAAACTTCTTTCTGGCCCAAGCTGGTTTGGCTCAGTGGATAGAGTGTAGGCCTGTGGATTGAATGGTCCCGGGTTCAATTCGGCTCAAGGACATATGCCGGTTGCAGGCTCGATCCCCAATAGGTGTGCAGGAGGCAGCCAATCAATGATTCTCTCTCATCGTCGATGTTTCTATCTCTCCCTTTCTTTCTCTCTGAAATCAATAGAAATATATTTTTAAAAAAAAATTTTTTTTCTGGCACTGGCCAGTGTAGTTCAGTTGCTTGAGTGTCGTCCCATGCACCAACAGGTCACTGGTTCGATTCCTGGTCAGGGTGCATGCCTGGGTTGCAAGCTTGATCCCCGGTAGGGGGTATGCAGGAGGTGTCTACAGGGTCTAGGCAGAGGATCAATGTTTCTCTCTCTCCCTCTCCCTTTCTTTCTCTCTAAAATCAATAAAAACAATAAGAAAACTTTCCATTCCTTTCTTTAGTCCAGTTAGTTCCTGCCTCAGGCTCTTGCACATTTTCTTCCCTCCACCTACAATGCCTTTCCCACTGATATTTGAGTTCAAACAAACATCACCTCTTCAAAAAGGCCATTTCTGACCATTCAATCTAAAGTCATCTCATCCCCCTGTCATATCACCCTGTTTATGTTCTTCCTAGTGCTTATCACCTTCTAGAAAGATCTTCATTTACTTCTGAAATGCCTGTCTCCCCAGCACTAGCAAGTAGTAAGGTCCCCAGCACCTTCACAGGTGACCAATGTACTGCAAGAACTCCACAAGTATTTGTGGAGAGACTTCTAGCACGCTTCCAGCAGCAGCAGGGCCCAATCCTCTTGGTCCCCTACCTTTCACTGGCTCACACAGCCTGTGGTGGTATCCTCACCACTGCTTATGGGCCACCTTTCTCAGGCGGGTCCATGAATGCATGCGGGTACATGGGCTTTCTCCAGCTCAGCTGCAGCCACAGGGGAGGGGAGTTCTGCTCACTCAAGGATTTGTGCAGCACGACTGTAGAGGCTGGGGTGCTGTTCCACTCCTGTGTCTGTCACGGACCTGGGGCTGCTTTGTTTCACAACAAGGAAACTGAGGCACACGGACATTAACGAGACATCTTTGAGTACCTATGTGCCCAGCACAGTGCTAGGCACTAGAGTTAAGGAGTTCACAGTCCCTACCTCAAGGAACTCACAGTTTAGTGGGGGAAGAAAAATAACCAGACAAATGCAATGCTATTGGGTTCAGGGATTGCAAACGTGTATACAGGGTCAGATGCTGTGAGATGCCCCAGCCTATCTCCCCTGGTCCACCTCTGGGCTCATCTGTGGCTGCAGCAGACACCCCTTAGACACACTGAAGCTCTCTGCTCCTCTAAAACTTGCTATGTCACACATTTGGCAAACTGAGAGTGAGGGGATTGTGTGGCTCCAGGGGTGGCCCACAACTAATGAGGCTGACAGCTGGTGGCTAAATACCCTGGCTTTCCCATTCGCTTTGGGGCCATTCTAAGGCATGTTCTACAGTGTCTCCCAGAGGTGCCCAGTGAGACAGAGCCCCATTTATCCATAGGTAGCCCACTCATCAACGTGCCCAGTACTGGCTTCCTGTCCTCCTTGTTTACTTCTCCAACCCCTCCCTGTGCTACTTGGATTCACCTCCCAATAAACTACCTGCAGCACACAAGTTCTAATCTCAGCATCCAGTGTGGGAGGAACTGAGACAGCTGGGTGTCATCAATAGGAAGCAGTGGGGAGTGTGGAAAACTGGAGCCCTTGGGCCCCTGTGAGGAGCAGCCAACACTCGGCTCAGGCTAGTGGTGGTCATTTGGCCATCTCCTTCAGCTTTTCTAGAGTTGGCAGAAATCCAGATTTCCATATGATGTCTCCCAACTTTTATGTTGTCACAAATTCGAAAGTTTAAAAAATATTGTGTACAATAAACATGTCAGTGACTGTAATCTGCCTTACAGCCAGGAATTTGCTACACATAAACAAAATGTGTCCAGGGAGCCCAGGGACCCCAGCCAGGAGGATGGAGGAAGGGGATGAAGCTTTCTGAAAGGTGGGATCCCTGAGTGGGGTCTTGAGAAGGATACAGCTAAGAGAAGCACGTGGGGAAATAAGAGGAAGAGAATGTCAGGCAGGAGAAGTAACAGGCTAAGTCATGTTTGGAGAATAAAAAGAGAGCCTTAGAGCTTTGAGAGGTGACATTTCTGGATGCAGGGAACATGCAGGGGTGAGGGCAGAGTCCCTGGATTGTCCATAAATACCAGAGTGATCAATGGCAGTCTACTCTATCCCAAACATGGTATTAAGCACTTGCGTGCATTTTTCTTTGCATCTTCAGAGCAGATATTGGGATTATTGTTTACTTTGTATATGAAGAAAATGAGGCACAGAGAGGTTATTTGCCAAAAATCACAAAGCCAGTAAGTAGAAGAGCCTTATTAGAGCTAGGCAGGGTGAAGCCAGATTAATAAATACCTTGTGTTATCTTTTATCTTTACATTTTTTTCGCTGACCATGATGATGGCAAACACCAGAGGGTTTAAGCAGGAGGTTCATGTCACTATGACCACAGCATGGGGGAGGAAGAGAGAGGAAAGACAGGATTGAAAGTGATTGCAGGAATTTGGGTAAGAAATGGTAGGGTCTCAGTGGAGACTGTTTAAATAGGAAATCAAGGAGAGAGACTTAGGAAATATCCTGTAAGCCCCTCTCCCCCAAGGACTTGGGTGCTAATTGAAATTTGGGGGTGAGAGAGAGGCTTATAGGGGAAGCTGATAAATTCTGTTTTGGACACGTTGAATTGGAGGTGTCCTTGCAACATCTGAGGGACAACATCTTGTAAGCAGATGGCCCTGTGGACCGGGAAGTCAGGAAGAGAACTGGGGCTGGTGATGTCACTTTGAGGGTCACAGGGTGAAGATACGGGTAGGGGAGAGTTGGTTGATCAAGGATGGTGGGAAGAAGTAAAAAGCTGGGACAGAATCAGGTGAGAGGGTGCAGATGGACTCACGGTGGACACCAAGAAGGGGACTCAGAGGAAAGGGAGGGAACCGGAAAAGAAAGGTTCCATGGCTCATTTAGAGAGGAGAAAGTTTCCAAAAGACAGTGTCAGTTCTTCAGAGGCTGAGCAAGAAAACAACCCAAAGTGCCGTGAGATTTGGCAACAAGGATGCAGCTGGTAAGCTTAGTGAAGGTCCTTCAGTGGGGCAGACTGGACTGCACTGCACTAGGAGTGAGCAGGAGGCCAAGACATGGGACAGTGAGCCCAGAAACAATTAAAATGAGCAGGGACCAGAAGCCGGTGTATCTACACAGTACCCCGCCTAGCCCAGGGCCCCTTGGCAGACCTTCAGCTTTCAGTTTAATGCCATGTTTAATGGATGTTTACAATCGTGTTTGGCTATGAATAATTTCCTTCATTTGACTAGCTTTGGAGAGAAATACTCCTCTCCATTCTTTTACCATTTTCTTGAAGAGTTTTTACAATTGCTTACAAAGCAGTCATTCACACACATCATCTCTCTTGATCCAGGCTTGAATTTCAGCCTTGAGTTCTTATGATAGTTTTAACCCTCCTGAGAGGGGATGTGGGCAGGGGCCTTATCTGTCATCTTTTTATGTCATGTGAAGTAATCTAGAATAGCATGTGGTCACTGATAATCAATACCCAAGTGTTAGGGTCAGTGGAGCTATTAGGTTCTCTGTCACAGGCTGTGTTGCACCAAGATCAATGGGACATCTCCACATGAGGCCTGGGAGAGCCACCACATGCTGCATTGCTCAGATCTGACCCAGTGTCTGCTATTAGCTCCTTCAGAAGAAGTCAAGGTGTTAGAAAATTCAATGCAGTAACTCATGTCTTCACTCACTGATATGTCTATGCAGGCCAGCAGAGCAGACACCAGGAAGGGCCCTCTAATCAAGCTGTCATGAAGGAAAAATGCATTTATCTAAATGTCCTCCTTTGGAGACATTCCTCAGTATTGGTGTTGACCTCTCTATTACCAATCGCCTAGGGATGCCTTAATATAGATTCATTCATTCATTCATCCATCCAACAAATATTTATTGAGAACTGTTGCATATTTTTTTAAATGACCACAAATTATTTTATATTTCTTCCATCAAGAATTGGCATGTAGATTCCCTTGTAAATACTTTGACCAACAGAGTATGGTAGAAGCTCTGTTGTGTGACATCTGAGGCTTCACAGCTCTAGTCCAGTTCCCTGAAAGGCTAAGCCACCATATAAAGAATCTGATGACCCTGTGGTTGCCAGGCTGGGTTCTAGCCAATATCCTCAACTGAGCCCAGACTCCTAACCATTCCAGCCCGGGCATGAGACATGGGAAAGAGGAAGACCTCTTGGAAGTGGATACTCCAGCTCCAGCCCAGCACTTTGAGTCACCCCAGTCACTCCAATCTTCCCTGCTGAGGTCCCAGACATCGCAAAACAGAAACAAGGTATTCCTGTTGGGCCCTCTCCAAATCTGTGGGCATAATAAAATGGTTGTTGTTTTATGTCTCTAGATTTGGGAAGATCATGCACAGTAGATAGCTGGGACAAGAACTTGCTATGTATTAAGTGCTATTCCAGGCACTATAGATCATCAATAAGCAAGATAGGCAAAGCCTAGTCCTGGATAAAACTAATGCTCCTCCTGAGGACAACAGATAACGTAAATAAACAAACACTCAGGCAGTGACTTGATTTAGACACATAAAACCAGGGAATGTAATAGTGACTGTCAGGCTACCTTGGGAGGTGGTAGCGTTGGAAGATCTATCTGAGGAGATGATGTTTGGCCTGAAACCTGAATGATAACAGAAGGATGAGGAGAACAACAAGGACAAGGACACTAAGGATGCTGGAGAAACAGACAGCAGCCAGTGAGATGGAAAGTGGTGAGGAAGGGAATGAGTGGAGGAGATGAGGCCAAAGAGGCAGGCGAGGTTTTGCAGGGTGTTGTGGAACAAGGCAAGAAGGCTAGATAGTATCCTAAGAGCAAGGGCAGTGGTGTGGTTTGAACATTACAAAGATGGCTCTGGCTGCTGTGCAGGGAATGAATTGCAAAAGAACAAGGGAGGAAGCAGAGATACCAGTGAGGAACCTTGGGTGGTATTCCCGGCCAGAGATGGTGGTAGCTGGGACAAGGAGGTCATAGTAGAGATGTCCTGAAGCAGATAGAATGAGGCAATGTTCTTGAGGTAAGGCTGACAGTTCCCATGAACGGATTGATTGTAGAAAGTGAGAGACAGGGAAGAATCAAGGCTCATTCCTAGGTTTCCCTGTGTCAAATAATTTGGGGTTGTATTCTAGGCATTGTAAATGCCATTTTGTAGAGACTCCAGATTCTGTTATATTCCTCTGAAGAGTGTTAATGCTTGTTTGTATGTTTGTTTACTTGTTCTATAAAGCAATGAACTTACTAGACGAAAACTGCCAACTGGCTTTAGACAGCAGTTTAAATCTCAGTTCAGTTCTCTCAGCCTTGGCTGGGCTGTTGTAAATTGCCCCACACATGCCAGGTCCAGCAGTCAGCAGAGGTTTGGACAGAATTAATGCTCAGAATGTGGGACTTGTCTTCTCTGGTCCTCACCTTCCTGGGGTTCTTCTTGCACTTTCCAATAACTGTAGTAGCCCAAACTCTGTCTTCTCATTCTTCAAGCCATAAAAATTGCAGGTCTTCTATTGGAGTTTTAGCTACCATATAGTTAAGGCAGAGAACTGCCCTCAGAATAAAAGCCATAAAAATAAAAAATGGAAAACTCCTTATGTCAATCCTTTATGACCAAATGCAAAGCCACCCTCCTATTTTTGCCTGCTTTTGGTCACTCTCCAGTATATTGAGGCAGTTCTTTTTTTAAAAAAAAAATTAAACTTTTAATTTTGAGATAATTATCAAATTACATTCATTTGTAAGAAATAACATAGGGATAACCCTTTTCTCAGTTTCCCCCCAATGGTAACATCTTGAAAAACTACATAGTACAACATTACAATCAGCATATTGATATTAATTTAGTCAAGATATAGAATATTTCCATCACCATAAGGATCACTCATTGTTACCCTTATATGGCACACCCAATTCCCTCCCAGCTCCACCCCTTTCTTAACTTCTGGTCTCCACTGATCTGTTGTCCATTTCTTTTTCTTTTTTTTTAAAATTAAATCTTTATTGTTCAGATTATTACATTTGTTCCTCTTTTCCCCCCCCATAACTCCCTTCCTCCCAGTTCCCACCCCACCCTCCGCCCTCACTCCCCACCCACTGTCCTGATCCATAGGTGCACGATTTTTGTCCAGTCTCTTCCCAAATCTCCCACATCCCTTTCCCCGCCAAGAATAGTCAGTCCATTCCCTTTCTATGTCCCTGATTCTATTATAATCACCAGTTCATTCTGTTCATCAGATTATTTATTCACTTGATTCTTAGATTCACTTGTTGATAGATGCATATTTGTTGTTCATAATTTGTATCTTTACCTTTTTCTTCTTCTTCCTCTTCTTAAAGGATACCTTTCAGCATTTCATATAATACTGGTTTGGTGGTGATGAACTCCTTTAGCTTTTCCTTATCTGTGAAGCTCTTTATCTGACCTTCAGTTCTGAATGATAGCTTTGCTGGATAAAGTAATCTTGGTTGTAGGTTCTTGGTATTCATCACTTTGAATATTTCTTGCCACTCCCTTCTGGCCTGCAAAGTTTCTGTTGAGAAATCCGCTGACAGTCGTATTGGTATTCCCTTGTAGGTAACTGAGTTTCTTTCTCTTGCTGCTTTTAAGATTCCCTCTTTGTCTTTTGCTCTTGGCATTTTAATGATGATATGTCTTGGTGTAGTCTTCTTTGGATTCCTTTTGTTTGGGGTTCTCTGCACTTCCTGGACTTGGAAGTCTATTTCTTTCACCAGGTAGGGGAAGTTTTCTGTCATTATTTCTTCAAATAGGTTTTCAATATCTTGCTCTCTCTCTCATCTTCTGGCACCCCTATAATTCTGATGTTGGTACGCTTGAAGCTGTCCCGGAGGCTCCTTACACTATCCTCGTATTTTCGGATTCTTTTTTCATTTTGCTTTCCCGGTTAGGTGTTTTTTGCTTCTTCGCATTTCAAATCTTTGACTTGATTCTTGCGCTCCTCTGGTCTGCTGTTGGGAGTCTGTATAATATTCTTTATTTCAGTCAGTGTACGCTTAATTTCTAGTTGGTTCTTTATCACAACATCGAGGGTCTCATTAGATTTCTTGAGGACCTCACTATATTTATCGGCAGTCTCACCAGTCTTTTCGAGGGACTTACTAAATTTATCGGTGGCTTCTAGACAGTTCTTGAGAGACCTTAAAAGTGTGGTTTTGAACTCTATATCCTCCATTTCTGTCATTTGTGTCCTGTTTCTTTGTCTCCGCATTTTTTATGCTTTCTTGGTGCACCCCCTTGTGTCTTTGTGTGAAGTCTTGTTGTAGTTAAGCCTTGATTGTTGTAGGTAATACTGGGGGGGATTTGACCTCCAGGCCAACTGGCTATGTGAATCAGCTGTGTCTGCAGTGGGAGAACTTCTGTCCTCTAGGGAGGTGCTAATCTAGCCTTTGCCTAAGGCTATCCCGCAAATGCCTCTGTGCAAGGCTTGGGCAGGGCGGGTCCCAGGGATCAACAGGGCGGGCGGAGCGAGCAGTTATGGCTGCTCTCAGTCCTGTCCCCAGAGGCTCTGCCTCTCAGAGTTCCAGCAACCGCTGCAAACCTCAGAGAGAAAGCTGCCCTCGAGTTCCGACCGATGCCAGACAGTCCCGTTTCTCCCGTTTGAGTCTGGGTTCCCAGAGACTCTCCTGGAACTGGAGCTCAGAGCCTGAGACTCTCTCCCGATTGAAAACGACAACCGCGCCCTCAGCCACCAGCCCGTTCTGCACGCACCTCCGCACCTTTGTATTTTCCGCACTGCGCCTCCTCTGAGTCTCGGTATGCTTTTCTCTTTCCTTCTAGTTGTAGAATTTCCCCTCTGCCAGCCTTCCTGTGGTTCTGGGTGATGTCCGTTCTGTCTTTTAGTTGTATTTTTAAAGTGGTTGTGCGAGGCAGCAATCTCCGGTGTTTACCTATGCCGCCATCTTGGTTTCTCCTGTTGTCCATTTCTAAAACTGTCATTTCAAAAAGATTATCTAAATGGAATCATACACTTTATAACCCTTTGGGGATTTCTGTTTTGTTTTTGCTTAGCATAATTTCCTGGAGAGTCATCAAGTTGCATGTATCAATAGTTCATTTCTTTATTCCATGGCATGAATGTGCCATTGTTGTTTTTTTTCACCTGTTGAAGAACATCTGTACTAACTCCAGCTTTTGACTATCCTATATAATAAAGAACTAATATGCTAATTAGACCAAACAGCAAAACGACTGTCCAGACGACCTTCCAGATGAAGCCGGGGCTGCAAGGGCCAAGCCCCTTGCATGAATTTTGTGCATCAGGCCTCTAGTTAGAAATAAAGCTGCTCTGGACATTTGTATACAGTTTCTGTGTGGACATAAGTCTTCATTTTTCTGGGATAAATACCTAGGAGTGCAATTGCTGGGTTGTCTGGTAATTGCTTGTTTAGAACTTTTGTTGTTGTTGTTGTTAATCCTCACCTGAGGATATTTTGTCCATTGATTTTAGAGAAAGTGGAAGGGAGGGGGAGAGACAGAGAGAAAGAAATATTGATGTGAGAGGAACACATCAATTGGTTGCCTCTGGCACATGACCTGACCAGGGCTGGGATTCCATTTCTTCTATACTTTCCTGAGTCATCCTTTCCCACAAACCCTCTCTAAGCCACAAAATGCTGACCATGCTGTATTGCACATAGTAGGTGCTCCATAAATATCTGGGTTTAGTGGGTTGGGTTTCATTGGAATCCTTGGTGTGTACATGACAAAAAACTCAGATAGGCCCAAACCAGGAGTTTGTTGGAAAGTTATTTACGAGATATCACAAATAGGGTAGGAGTTGAAACTGGGTCTCAGGCAACTGGATCTATAATCCAACACTGCATTATTCTCTCTCTCTCTGCCTCTCATCTCTGTCTCTATCTAGCAGTTTTAATCTCTCTGACCACAATTTCCACAATGCAGGGAAACTGGTTACCCTATTCCTGGAGCCTCACATCCATAGCAACCAGAAACAGAGGGTCTAATCTTTAGTTGCAGGTTTTAAAGTACAGGGCAAGGGCAATGATCAACTCAGTGGTCACCAGGGAGTGGGCCACCATAATTGGCAGTAGGGGAGAAAGAGTTCCTCAAACTGGACTGCCTTGCAGATCCAACCATAGATGTCCCCTCCAAGTTTACTGCCAGCTTTGAAGGGTCTAATGAGACCCAAAGTTCATCCTTCTTTATTTTTCTCTCTTCCAACTTGGAAGTTCTGCTCAACTCCGGCCAAAATCCTATCCAAGCTTGAGAGACTATTCAGGTTGCCTTCCTCTGTGGCCTCCTTCCTAAAGTCACTGTAACTCTTGATGCCTTTCCCTATGAGTTAGGGTAATGCTAGCTGCTATAACAAATAAGCCCTTACAGTACAGTAAGTTGCACAATACGAGTTTATTTCTGGCTTCCTTAAAAGTTCAATGTGTTTATTTAAAGTTGAGGTTACTTTCAGGGATCTGAATTCTCCTCCCATTTGTGGCTGCATCTTTCCCTGTCTCAGAGTCCTCTGCATTCAGTCAGGAAGGTGGGCAAAGATAGAATGGGAAGACATACCCATTTCTTACCCATACTGAAGCAGAATTTTTGGACCGGAACACATGGTGTTCCCCTGGACTGGAGCCCAGATTCCTTGTCTGTCGGAGCCGAAGAATGAATCCATGGACAGAGGGTAGTATAGAAAAGGTGTAAATTTATTAAAGAACAAGTACAGGCTCCCACATGGGGAGGGGGAAAGAGTCCCACAGAACAGACTCCCATGTGGGGGGCGGGGAGAGGGCTAGAGGTAAGTGCAGGGTTGGATCCTTCCTCCATTTAAGATTTTGATATTTTGTTCATCATAGATTTTTTTATATTACTTTTGATTCTTAAATACCACATTTACCCTAATTACTGAGTCTCTTGGTGCCCCCTTAAATATTGTATGGAAGGCAAACACCTCATTACTTTACACTGGTCCCAGCCCTGGCCTGGCCTTCCTGTCATGGTCTTTACCTCTGAAGAGTCTGACATTTAGAAATGTGCCCAGCCCTGAGACTGGTGCAGAGAGAAGAAGAGGAAGCTCTAACAGCTATGTGCTGGAAAACAACTCTACAATCTCGTCCCTTAAGCCCCAGGGGCCTGCAGGACTGAAAGGCTACCATTGTCCTGGGAACATGGCCTTGGGCAGGTGGTGGAAGGTTCCAGTTAGTCCCCAGGAGGCCTTGCTCCTCCTGCCAAGGCTTCTGCTGCTTCTGAAGTTGACTCACTTATCTCATTTCCCTGGAGTCATTTTGAGTTGAGACTTGTGACCCTTTCAAGTTGAAGCCTCACTTCACAACGATTTGATGTTAAAACACAATTGTCACCTATTTGAAGCTCTAGATCAGTGACGGCGCGAACCTATGACACTCGTGTCAGAGGTGACACGCTTACTCATTTTTTTGGTTGATTTTTCTTTGTTAAATGGCATTTAAATATATAAAAGAAATATCAAAAATATAAATCTTTGTTTTACTATGGTTTCAAATATCAAAAAATTTCTATATGTGACACAGCACCAGAGTTAAGTTAGGGTTTTCAAAATGCTGACATGCCGAGCTCAAAAGGTTCGCCATCACTGCTCTAGATTTCCCCCCAGGTCTATTTGGCTTTACTTCACAGCCCCCAGGTTTCATTCATTTTTGCTTTGCAGCTGATGGTATCTCTATCTTCAGTCTCTTTCTCTCCCTCATTCCTACCCCCCTCTCCCAACCCAACCCACACCCGCCTCTTTTTCCTATCATGGTGATCACACCTCCATCCCTCTACTCTTGGAGGCAGGTCCTGCCCCTGAGCTGGGTTGGAAGGAAGAAGGAATGTGGTCCCACAGGATCTGGGCTCTGGAAGTTTCTTTGGAGGTCATAATGCGGGTAGATACAGCAGCTTACTTGAAAATGAAAAGGTAAAAGGGGACATATGTAATACTGTCAACAATAAAGATTAAAATAATAATTGGAAAAAAATAAAATAAAAATGTTTCTCAATTGTAAGAAACATGCCTCTGATTTATCTTCATAGGAAAGAAACAGCATGTGGCCAGGCAGCTACTAAATTTCCCCAGAGCAAATTGGATGTGGGAGTGGGGAGAGCTTATGAGCTGTACACGTAGCCAATAGCCCCTGTCCTAGGAAGATCCTCCCTGGACAGTGGTCGGCAAACTGTGGCTTGTGAGCCACATGCAGCTCTTTGGCCCCTTGAGTGTGGCCACGAAGTTTCAATCGCACTGTATGTGCGTGCCCGCACCTGGTATTTTGTGGAAGAGCCACACTCAAGGGGCCGCAGTTTGCCGACCACTGCCCTAGACAAAGGGAGGTGGAGGCAACTAGAAAAGGCCCCAGCCATTGTTTTAAAATAACCCAATGGGAGACAGCAAGACCTAGGCAACCTATTAGGAAATAGGTGACCAAATAGCACTCAGCCAATGAGGAACCAGAGGAGGGCCTAAATAAATAGGCTATGTTCCCTGCCCCACATGTGTTCCTGTACAATGGGTGCCCGCTACTCCAGAGTGCAATTAAAAGTCTCGTTTTCGCCATGCTTCTGTTTCCTAGTCCATCATTTGAAACTTGGACAGGTGAGCCATTTCTTATATCAACCAAGTCAGGCAACTTGTGCCCAACATAGAAAGGTTCAAAAGCCTTAGAAACCACATGTCGCCCCTCCTCCCCCAAGAAACAAACCATGTTCTATGAATTAATGGCAGTTGCCACACACATTCATTCACCCATGGCTCTACAGCTCCCTCCCCAATGTTGGCTGAAGGGGAAAGCAAGAGACATTGGGATCAGTCATAGTCACCCCAAACTGGAAACTACCCAAATGTCCATCAACAGTAAAATGGATAAATGAATTGAACAAAGATTAATCAATAATAATCATAATAAGTAAGTAAACAGATGGATAAATAAATAAATGCCATCCAGTGGAATATTCTAAAGCAAGCATATCAAACTCAAAGGCTAATACGGGCCAAATAAACAAGGTTTAAGTTTATGTGGGCTGTAAAAAAAAACAAAAGCTTCACTTTTCATAGAAATGTAGGTTTATTTTGATAGAGACATGCTGAATACAAAGGGCTGAAATAAGTGAGTAATCATTCACATAAAATAATAGAACATTTTAATAAAAATTAATATTTTTTCTTGAACATTAAATTACCAGACCTGAATAACTACACAAATTAATAAGCGTAATGCAAATCAACCTATTTTCCTATTGCGCACACCAGACAAGTCAATACAAGACTAACGATGTGGCAATCGGCTGCTAAAATATTCCCTGCTAGTATTAGTGGAGAGAAATGGTGCGCCTGCACATAAGAGAAATGAATGCAACACGATTATAGTAATCAGTCATTAGCAAATGTTGCAGTTCGTTATTAATAATTATGTATAACAGGATATTGTAAAAATTAAGTTACGAAATTTTATTAAAACATTTCTTACATACCGTTATATTGGCTGGGCCGCAAAAATATTCACTGTGGGCCCCATGCAGCCTGCGGGCTGCGAGTTTGACATGCTTCTTCTAAAGTGATGAGATGAAACAATTGACAGCTATTCACAGCAACATCCTGTTGAGCAAAAGAAGCCAGAAACAAAGCACATGGTATGTATATAGGTGTCCCGAAAAAAATGTATACACACTCTTCGAATAATTACAAAGGCAGTGTTTATTAAAATACATTTCATTTCCAAAATTGAGCTATCAGCTGTTAAAGTGTGTATACATTTTGGGGGAAAACCCTTTTGGGTGTTCACCCTGTACATGAAAGATCAGGTCTACTGCTCTCTCTCTCTTTTTTTTTTTTTTTTTTTTTTTCTTTTCAGAATTTTATGCTTTTATTAACAAAATGCAATGTGTACAGGTCTACCGCTCTTAAAAGCTGGTGTGAGCTGGCTCTAGCACCCCACAGCCTGAGAATACCTTGCACATCCCATGTAATTCTAGAACCACATCAGATTTTTCTTGAGGCTAAGTTGTACCAACAGTCACTTCAGTATACTTGCTTACAATCCAATAAAGAAACGTAAATTCTTTTCTAGTATTGAGAGCCACTTCCAAAATCAAGGTTAAGGTTACTTTAGACTCTCGAGTGAAATGTGCAGGGAAAGGAGCTAGCTGACTCCATCTACTGAACCTCCTCTGAGGCCTTGTATACCTTCAGCACGTCATTCAGTTCTGCTCTTATTCTATGATGTTCACATTTATTCTACTCAATGACAAAAACAGTAATTTTAAAGTTTCTCCCAAAAATTCAATCATAGAAAATGTTAAACATATACAGAAATAATTTGAGACCATCATGATCCAACTTCAATTATTATCAATTCGTGACCAATCTTGTTGCAGCTACACCTGATCCACTCTTCACTTCTTGTATTACTTTGAAACAAATCCCAAGTATCATATCATTTTGCCTACAAAGATTTCATTAAAAAGAAATACCGTTTTAATCTGAAAACTCATTTAAACTGAGGTGTAAGTAATTGACAGCCCTCTCTTAGTGGAATTTTTAACTGGGCCATAAGCTGAAGAATGGTGCAATGATATCAGCCTTAGGCATTGTTCCCCCAGGGGGGACTTGGGTAGGGGAGGCTTTGGGGAGGTAGAGGGGGCTGTTGATGGGACCTAAATCACAACATGTAAACAACTATTGTCCCTGATGCTGGCAAAGTCCTTGTTATTGCTCTCAATCAGAGCCTTGCACAAAGGATATTTGAATTCTTCAAAGAATGCTCTATAAACTGACAAACAAAATAGAGGCAGAGACATGGAAGCATGCATCAGATGAGGATCCTCAGAGGGAAGTGGCGGGGGTTGGGGGGGGGGGTCAACCAAAGAGCTTATATGCATATAGGCATAACCGATGAACATAGACAATAGTGGGGTGAGGGCCTCAGGACAGAATGGGAATGAGGAGGGGGACATTTGGGGGGGGGGAGGAGGGAACATCTGTAATATTTTAAGCAATAAAGATTTAAAAAAAATTTTAAAGAATGCTCCAATTTTTTTTCCAGTACCATGCATTTCAAGTATAAGGATCTTGGTTCCAGTTCAGATAAATTCATTAGAATTTTTAAAGTGGAGACGAAGACGGACAGACAGATGGATAACTGCAAGTCATCTGAGGAGCCAGAAGAAAACCACTGGCCGCTCGGGGCTCCGTGGCACTTCAGGCCCCGTGGATTGGGAGGTCTCCTGGCCAGGACATAGAGGAGGCAGCCCCTCAGAGGGGGGACAGGCAGTGGGCACTTGCCCTCGTCCAGCCTTGCTGACACCTGGAGGTGCACAAGCTGCATCCTAGGTGTTCAACTTGTGTTGTCTGTCTCTCGTAGCGCTTAGAAAGTGTGGGCATTGTTTGCTAACATTTCTCAATTGGGAGGTTTTGCATAAAAATCCCTAGGGGCCAACCCAGACGCTTCTCTCCTCAGCCACAGACACTCATGCATGGCAGGTGGGAACCCAGCTCCCACTCCCTCCTGAGGAAACTTCAACCAGTGATGTATCCTCGCTGGTGGAATAAATACTCCACCTTCCTTGCCCTCAGGTGGGTGACCCTGCAGCAGGCTGTGTGCAGGCTCCCAGGGCCCCAGTAACTGCCCATTTACACTCTGCCTGGGCCTCCTTCCCATCCCTCTCTCCCCTCCCTATCCCCCTCCTCGTGCTTCCAGGAACTGCCTCCCAAGTCATCTAATAGCACTCTGGCCTTATCTGTTCCTGGAAGAATTCAACTCAAGAGAAGTTCCACCAACTCTCAGCCCAGTCCTCCCAGTTGTCAGCCTCCAGCCCCCCTGAGCAAGTTCCTCCAGATCCCTGCTGTGAACCAGTCATCGTGCTGGGAGGCTGGCCGCAGAGATCAAAGAGGCCGCTGCATTTGGGAAAATATTGGGTCAAATAGCATGTCATTTCAGAAAAGCTCCCAAGTACAGCATTTCCTGAGGCCTGCAATTACAGCCTCTTTCTATGTGGGCTTTCACTGCCCCTGCAAGCAGCTATTTACCCTCTGGCCTAGAAGGGCTCATTCTAAATATATCCGGGCAAACTCACACACCTCAGGCTGCCCAGATGCACATTTATGAGAGTCTCCCAGCATGTGGTTGAGTATCTCCTTGTAAAACCCAGTTGCAGTGTGCGGTTCAAATTGGAGTTTCATCTTTTTTTAAATTATTTATTTAATATATTTTTATTGATTTCAGAGAGGAAGGGAGAGGGGGAGAGAGAAACATCAATGATGAGAGAGAATCATTGATCGGCTGGCTCCTGCACGCCCCACACTGGGGATCAAGCCTGCAACGCGGGCATGTGCCCTGACAGGGAATTGAACCTCCTGGTTCATAGCTTGATGCTCAACCACTGAAGCATGCCAACTGGGCTGGAGCTTCCTCTTGACTTTCCCTCCTCCCCGCCCTACCCGAGAATCCCTGAGCAATTTCTACTAGAAAGAAAGAAAAAACGGCAGGGTGTTGAGATTCATTGTTAGACGGGCTCCAAGGGCAAGAGCTTCACAGACTCTAACAACATGCCTGGCACTTAAAATACGCACCAATAGACATTTGTCAAATAAATTCTAAAGCCACATGGGTGGATTGCCCTTTCTAACTCCTAACTTTTCTCTCTCTCCCCCCGCCCCGCCCCCCAGTACCCTCCCCACCTCTCTCTCTCTCCACAAACTACACACATGATGCTATTGCTTGTAATGGGGCAAAAACTGGACCGGACCTTGGTGCCGGTGGGTATGTGAGGGTTAATTCCATTATGCTCTCTCCACCTAATGGAGTACTCAGTGGCCTTTCCAGAGGGAGGTGCTCTGGGCTGGAAGCACCTCCAAGACCTATTAAGTGAAAAAAGAGCATGCTGAAGAGTGCACCGTGCGCTTATAAATGCATCAAACATCCCTGGATGTACAAACAAAAAACTATCAGCAGGGGTTGCCTATGGGGAGAAGTAGAACCTAGAAGGTCAAGGTGAGAAACTTCACTTTGTACAACACACACACACACACTTTTCATACAATATTAATTAAAATAAAAAAGGGGCCCTGTTTTCTAGTCTGAATCACTAACCATGGTGTGCAGTCTCATGATGGACTTTAGATCCTATATCAGCTCCCCTCCCAGCGCCTGGCTCAGAGCAAATAACCAATAGGTCTCTCTTGCATAGAGCCAGAGTGGCCCACCCACCTCTCTAAATCAGATAGATCTTGCCAACGTGGCCTCCTCTAGGCAGAAACAACAAAATCAGAAGAGTTCTAATGAGAACACAGCAGACGCTACTTCACTTCAGGACCTATTTACAGAGTACCTAGGGCAGTGATGGCGAACCTTTAGAGCTCGGCGTGTCAGCATTTTGAAAAACTCTAACTTAACTCTGGTGCTGTGTCACATATAGAAATTTTTTTATATTTGCAACCATAGTAACAAAGATTTATTATTTTTGATATTTCTTTTATATATTTAAATGCCATTTAACAAAGAAAAATCAACCAAAAAAATGAGTTCACATGTCACCTCTGACACGCGTGTCATAGGTTCGCCATCACTGATCTAGGGTGTGCCAGGCAGAATCATAGTCTTGGTGGACACAGGAATAAGTCAGATAAAAGTCCCTGCTCTCATGGTGTTTGCATTCTAGCTGAGGAGAAGGAGGGTAAACAAGGGGCAAATTAGATAACAGAGCATAGTGATAAGTAGTGGTGAGACGTAAGGAGGGGAACAGCAGGAAGTGGGGGGTGGGGGGGCAATTTTAGGGTGTTCAGGAATCTCACTGAGAAGGTCAAGGCCTAAGAGGAGAGGGAATGGGCTCTCAGATATCTGGGGGGAAAGCCAGAGAAACTGGCGCATGAGGCTCCAGAGAAGAAAAACTCCTCATCTATTAGGGGTCTGTGTGCCCTGGAGCCCCTCAGAACTCCCCAGAGGCCTGGTTCCATCCTCCCCTGATTTAGACAAAATTGGACAAGTCAACCCAGTGCTCAGAGCTGGATGGAGCCAGAAGCAAGAGTGGACGGGCACTGCGGTGCTCACCCTGGCAGTCCCAAGAGAGATGCCTGCTGGGCCCAACCTCTGCCTCAGGCTCAGATTTGGAGAAAAACAGGCCCCAGGGACCAAAACAAAAATAAATGTTCTAAGAATATTTCACCCTAAATATCCCTCTACACAGACTTTCCCAGTGTGGGGTCTTCAGATCTTTCATCCTACAAAATGATCCACTGAGAGAAAAGGGGTGTAGGTGACTCTTGGATATTCACTAAAATAAGAAAGCCTGCCTCACTTGGTTCAACTGGGGAGCATCCAGGTTCATTGGACAGACAAGTGCCAGGACACTGCCCATCTGTGGGAATGCATTCACTGTAAGAAAGTCCTGTTATCAATGGAGTGTCCTCTGAGTCCCCACCTGTTGCTGGTGGAAGTGGGCTTCTTGGGTTGCCATGGGAATAAGAATTTCCTGAGGCCCCCACAGGAGAATGAGGTATCATGGAAAACGTTCCATTTTGTCTTCAGCAGAGCTAGGATTGAAGCCAGTGCCCAGTTTCCATCCCATGTTGAAGCACAGTGCAGTCCAGCATCTGGCTAGCTTAGCTTGTGCGCTCAGCTGCAGTCCATTGCGTGTAGGACCTGCATGGCTGTGGTCATGTGGCTCTAGAAGCCGCATGGCAGGCTAGTGCGGGTCACAGGACAAGCGAGTGTAAGGAAGCAAGAGCAAAGCAAGAAGAACAAGAGGGCGAGAATTCTTTGTTTGGGGATTTTAACTAGGAGCTTATCCAATGAACCCTTAAGGATTTTGCATGCTTGCAGTAGCTCCACCCCCTCTAGCCAATTATCTGTTTCCAAAGTTAGGCTGACAGAGAAGCACCTTTTCCCTACATCACCCTGACTTCACTGCATGAGTCTGTTTCCCCTTTTGTTGGACCCCTTCCCCCAGTGATCTGCAGGGAATGGATCAGTGGTTCCCTGTGGGGAGTGTGGAACTGCAGCTTCCTGGTGAAGCTACCCAGATAACCACACTTATAATGGCTGGCCTTCCCTTTGCTTTCTTCCTATCCTATCTAATAAAAGAGAAACATGGTAATTAGCCGTACCTCCGCTACCCTTCCCATTGGCTAATCAGGGCGATATGCAAATTAACTGCCAGCCAAGATGGTGGCCGGCAGCCAGGCAACTTGAAGTGAACATGAGGCTTGCTTGCTCCAGTGATGGAGGAAGCCAATGTTCCCCACCTGCCGCTGCCGGCCTCAGAGCTTGCAGTTTGAAACACTGTTACAAATATAGAAGCTAAACAAAACCCCAGAAACCTGCTTTCAGCCAGCCGGGATCTCAGAACTGGAGTTGAAACAGTGTTTCGATTATAGAACCCAAACAAACCAGATACCTGCTTTCAGCAGCCAAGGCCTCAGAGCTGGAGCCAAGCCGCAGAGCTAAAGCTGGCCCAGAATTTAAAAAAAAGAAAAAAAGGAGTGGTTGGGAGCTTCAGTCACCCACCAGCCTGAAAACAGCCCTCAGCCCCTCACCCAGACTGGCCAGGCACCCCAGTGGGAACCCCCACCCTGATCCAGGACACCCTTCAGGGCAAACCAGCTGGCCCCCACCCATGCACCAGGCCTCTATCCTATATAGTAAAAGGGTAATATGCCTCCCAGCACCAGGATCTGCAGAGCAGCGAGGCCTCCCAGCACCGGGATCAGCGTGATAGGGGGCAGCGCCCAAACCCCCTGATCGCCCTGAGGCTCTGTGTGTGACAGGGGGCGGGGCCACAACCTCCCTATCCGCCCTGCTCTGTTCATGACAGGGGAAGGTGCCCCAACCCCCTGATCAGCCCTGCTCTGTGCCTGATAGGGGGGAGCTCCCCAACCCCCTGATCACCCTGTGGCTCTGTGTGACAGGGTGCGGCACCCCAAAACCCTGATCGGCCCTGCTCTGTGTGTGACAGGGGGCGGTGCCCCAACTCCCCTATCGGCCCTACTCTGTGAGTGACAGGGGGGAGCTCCCCAACCCCCTGATCGACCCTGCTCTGTGCGTGACAAGGGGTGGTGCCGCAACCTCCCCATCGACCCTGCCTTGAGTGTGACAGGGGGCGGTGCCCCAACCCCCCAATCGGCCCTACCCTGAGCGTGACTGAGGGTGGCATTGCAACCTCCCAATCCGCCCTGCTCTGTGCATGACAGGGGGCGGCACCCCCAACTCCCCAGTCAGCCCTGCTCTGAGCCCGACCAGGGGCTGCACCTAGGGATTGGGCCTGCCCTCTGCCACCCAGGAGCAGGCCTAAGCCAGCAGGTCATTATCTCCCAAGGGGTCCCAGACTGCGAGAGGGCACAGGACGGGCTGAGGGACCCCTCCTCCCCCCTGAAGTGCACAAATTTTTGTGCACCGGGCCTCTAGTTATTAATATTAGCTACCTAGTTAGGATGGTAACAGTCCCAACTCCCATTGCCCCTCACATCTTTCCTTTTGTAGAAGGATAGGGAAAGGTGGAGGAGAACTTCCTAAAAATGCAGCCTGGAATCTCTTCTTGGAAGTGTGCCCAATAGAAATGAGTGCTTATGTTGCATATGAGCACCTAAGGCATGTGCAAGAATATTCCCAGCAGTACTATTCACAATAGCCCCAAACTGGAACCAACCCAGACACCATCAGCAGGAGGACATATAAATAATATATGTATCTTCACACAACTCAACACAACAAAGTAAGAAAATAGTAAACTACCATGGTAGGTCATGGGTGTTAGTTCTCATCTACCAAGAACAGTGCTCTTCCCAGGGCACCATCCACAGCCGTGTGGATGAACTTCAGAGATGTAATGTGGAGCAGAGAAAGCACATTCTACATGATTCTGTACCTTGTGGGCCAAGGACAGGCAAAACTAACCTCTAATAGAGGTCAGAATGGTGGCTAACTTGGGGTGGGGGGTGGGGGGGATTGACTTGAATGGACCACGAAGGACACTGCTGGAAATGCCCATGTCTCTGGGGCCATACAGCCATGCACACATATAAACATCTAGTGAGCTGCCACTTATAATTCCTGTACTTTACAGTCTAAAGTTATATGCCAATAAAGAAGTTAACAACAAAATAAAAAGTAAATCCATTAAAAAAAACAAAAGGCTTTGAAAGAGGAAGAGGTGGACCAGAGCTGCCTGAGTTTCCTGCCCCATTAGGGATTCCCTAAAAGCCATCAAGAGGCGAAAGGCGGGGGGGGGGGGGGGGGGGATGACGGGGGAGCGTGGGGGGGCGGGGGGGCGGGGGTGCCAGCATGGCTCAGAGGTTGAATGTTGACCTATGAACCAGGAGATCATAGTTCGATTCCTGGTCAGGGCATGTGCCTGGGTTGTAGGCTCTGTTGGTCCCCAGTGTGGGGTGTAAGAGGCAGCCTATCAAAGATTCTCTCTCATCATTGATCTTTCTATCTTTCTCTCCCTCTCCCTTTTTCCCTGAAATCAATAAAAATATATTTAAACAAACAAACAAAAAAGGCCAAAGTCCTTTTTTTTTTTTTTTTTTGGTTAAGCCTCACGGGAGGATATTTTTCCATTGATTTTTAAAGAGTGGAAGGAAGGGGGAGAGACAGAGAAACATTGATGTGAGAGAGACACATCTATTTTTTGCTCCTGCATGAGCCGCAACCAGGGCCGGGGATTGAGCCTGCAACTGAGGTATGTGCCCTTGATCAGAATCAAACCCCCGACCTTTAGTCCTTGGGCCGATGCTCTATCCACTGAACAAAACTGGCTAGGGCAACAGGGGTCCTTTTCTCTTCACCCCAAGCACCATCCCAGTTCAAGCCACTGTCACCTCCAGCCCCTACTGGGTCCTCCCACTGTCCCTCTTACTCCCAGCCCACACACAAACCCCATTTACACAGCCATCAAAGAGAGCACCCGTGACCTACTTAGGGACCGAAATGGGCTCTGTGAGGAGAAGGAGATGAGGTAGAAGGGTAATGGGGTGTTTTCCAAAACCACAAAGCTGGTCCAGTCACTCTCATGGTTGACTCTCTTCAATGCCTTGCCTCAGTCCTCCTAAGTATGGTTTACAGGGCTTTTCTAGATCTGAACACAGCCTCACCTCTCACCGCAGCCCCCTCCTCCTTCCCCCTCTCTCTGCCCTACAGAACCCACTTCAGGTCCCTAAGTAGGTCACGGGTGTTAGTTCTCACCTACCAAGAACAGTGCTCTTCCCAGTGTACCAACCACCCTCAGGAAGGGCCCCACCACTACTCCCAGCTCACCCTCCACTCTCAACCATCATGGGGGAGCCTTCCCTGACCTCTCCTAGGGTCATGGCCTTCACTCCTCATAGATTCATTTTATGTCCTGAAATTCCTACTTAAGTATCTTTATTTGCAAATGAAGCTCCAGGAGGGCAAGGACTTACCTTGCAGGGTTGCTATGAGGATTACATGATGTGGGGAATGCCTAGTGAGTACCAGGCATTCAGTAAATGTTAGTTTCCCTTCTCTGGTTGTGGGGAAAGAAGGGCTGAGGGTGCAGGGATTGGCTCTGAGGATCCCAAAAGGGCCTTGGAGGTGGAATCAGGGCTGGGTGGGCTCTCACAATGGGCTGAAACTCACCTCTGGGTTCTCCTTCACTTGGACTCTTCTCCCTGTCCCAGGGAGGGGATGAGAGACCTCGGATGAACCTGAGCAGAGCTTTGGAAGGAGTCCCTATTATTTTCCTTCACTGCTATGCTCGAAGTTCCCACAAGACCTTTTAAGTGGCAGCCACTGACCCCCTCTCCTCCACCAACATATCAAATGCTGATTCTGCTTCCTACTTGGGGTTTATGAAAGAGGGGAAATTGCTGTCTTTATGAGGTTATTCCAATGGACTTGGTGAAAGATTATTTGCTGGATGAGATTCAGAAACTGTGACTTTATGACATGCTGGGGTGAGAGGTGCTGGTCAGTGACCTCTAGGTCACTAGGTCACAGAACCCACCCACTCACCTGGCCTCCCGCCCCTCCTGTCCTCCCATGGCCAAACAAGGCAGGAGGGAGGAAGCAAGGGAAAAGACAGCTGGGGAGGGACTTAAGGGGAAGAATTCTGTGAAACTCACTGCTCCACCCCTCTGTGCCTTCCCTTTTGTAACTATTGTCTTCACTCCTCCCTCTTCAGTATCTCCTCTCCCTGCCTTGGTTTTTAGATTTTCTTCTAAAACACAGAGCTAGGTTGGTCTTCTTTGAACCCCAACTCCAAAAAAAAAATATGTTGAAGGAGGTGGAAAAGACTCTCAAGGTGATCGAGATTTCAAGTTGCTTGAATTCCCCCAAAGAAGTAACATCCCCCAAACAGGAATCCCCTGCATGTTGGCCAAGACAACAGATGGGGCTGAGGTGAAGCTGAGCTGTGAGAGCTGATCCCTGATGCAGCTGCCCCGGAAGACCGTCCGGGTCCGTCTCTACACTCATGGTCTCAGCCCTGCCGACCGGCTGGCAAATGTGCAGCTGGAAGGTCAGCACCCTCCCCCTGGCCCCCAACACCCCTCCCAGCTTCCCTGATCCCCCATCACTCGTTCCCCCACCCTTCACTTGTTCGACATTTATGCCCAGCCACTAGCACTTGGTCTGGCACAGTGGACGACCAACAATACATGATGTGTGGATGGATGTTCAGACCTTCTGCAGCAGGTGTGGAGGCTGTGTATTCTTTGGGCGTTACCAATTCCACTTGCCAGTGTTTCCTCAAAGTCTTTGTCTGGAGCCTCAGAAGGCTGCTCTGCCAGTGGGTAGGCTGGGCTAGAAGGGCCAGGGAAGTTAACCCCACATCAGCTGATGAGAATTGATGCACCAACACCCCCTCCCTTCCTCCAGGGTGGTCTTGGTCTTCCTGAAGAGTGGGCACCACACTGACAGAAGTAACCTGCTCCATAACATACCTGCACTGGCTCCTTCCCTTCTCTGTCCCATTCCCCCAGCCCTTACCAACATCTTCTGGAGTCACCTCCCAATAAACAACTTACTCTTGAATCCCTGTTTCCAACCCCAATAGCAGGACTTCTCTTGTACGACATCCAATGCTGCACAAAGCTAGATTTCGGCCTCCAGACCCTGGGCCCTTAGCTGAACATCCACAGAGCACACACATGGGGTGGGTGTCAGAGAGGACAGAGGCCAGTGAGGATTCAGGAAGGCTGTGACTGCTACACTGAAAGCAGCAGCCATGTTCCAGGGATAAAGGAAAACATTAGGCCACGGGGATGCAGTTGAGAGGTAAAAGCTGAAGTTAAGGCTGGACATGAGGCACCTTCTACAGAACTGGGCTGGATGCCTGGAGGGGCTGGGTTCTCACCTGTGTTCTGGATTTCTAGGAGGGCTTGAAGCTCAAACTTATTAAATGCAGCAGAAACCCATTTGTCATACCCTGTCCCCACCCAGGAAGGCCCAGGAGTTCTCTATCAAGCATCGAGCAACCCACTGGAGCCTGCATGGTGCCAGAACTGTTTTACTTGGCAGAGTTGTCTAAGGGATAAAGTGGACCCTGAATGCATGTTTCCAGATGCTCTGCAGGAGTGTCCATGCCTCTGACTGCCCTGAGGGCTACCACCTTGATTTGAACACAGAGCTAAAGGTCTCTTGGTGATCTTGAATTTGATCATCTGGGATTCCAAATTAAAGATGGCTCTCTGGGTGTGTAAAGTTGATAAAGATGAGATGTGGGTACCATGTGTGGGCCAATGGGAGCCAGGAAGGGAAGAGAGCATCCACCCGAATGTGAGCTCAGCATGCGACACCAATGGGCCAACTGGATTCAGGGTAAACTAGGCCCAAGAAGGCTCCAGGGTTTGTGCTCACCCCTGCTCAGAGAGTCATAAGTCTGTCTATCCTTCAGCTGGGCTTCAGGTATGTTTTTTTAAACAGTAATTTCAGGTTACATCTATTAGTAATTGGCAGGATATTTACACTGCTCCAGACACAAAAAGAAATGCCTGGGGGGAGGGAGGGTTCAGAAAAACTGCTGTGGAGAGCAATATAGGGGTGCCTAGAGTCTATGATATGAAACCTCTTTTGTGAGTTTTCTCCTTGGGCTGCTGTTAAATGGACATGAGTTTGCACCTAGTGCATGGCTGTATTAACTCCATCCATACTTGTTAGATGCCATGAAGATCATGCATTGGAAATGCAGCTAGTCCACTAGACAGGTATTGTCAGCATAGAGCAAACATTAATTCAAGACTTAGAAGGAAAAAGGATAAAATACCTCATTGACACCCAATATATTTATATATTGGATTAAATAAAATATATTATTAAAATTAATCTCACCTTATTATGGATCAAATTGTGCTTCCCACAAATATATGTTGGAATTCTAACCCCTAGTATCGCAGAATGTGAACTTATTTGGAAACAGGGCTGTCCCAGATGCTATTAAGATGAGGTCATACTGCAGCAGGGTGGGCCCCTAATCCAATATGATTGATGTCCTTCTCAGCAGAGGAGACAGACACACACAATGAAAAGACAGCCATGTGACACTGGAGGCAGAGATTGGAGCTATGTGTCTACAAGCCAAGGAATGCCAAGAATTGCTGGCAAACATCAGAAGCTGGAAGAGGTAAGGAAGAATCCTTCCCTAAGAAAGCATGGCTGCTCACACCTTGAGTTTGGACCTCCACTCTCCAGAACTGTGAGACAATAAATTTCGGTTGTTTTTCAAGCCATCCAGATGTGTGTGGTACTTTGTTACGGCAGCCCTAGGAAACTAACACAACTCTGTGTCTTTTTATGTATTTTAATATGTCTATTAGAGTCTTGTGAAGTTGGCATACTTTTATTTTCCTTTTCCAGATGAGAAAACTGAGGCGCAGAGAGGCCAAATGGTATGTGTAAAGTTGACAAAGCTGCTAAGTCTCGGACACAGACTCCAGACATCTGTCTTCAGCCCTCAGTGCTCTCTCCATTACTGATCATTGTTTATCCAACGCTATTTATTGAGCATCTACAATTTGTCAGATGCTGTTCTAGGCGCTTGAGATAGGTTAAGTAACAAAATAATCCCTGCCTTGCGGAGCTTACATTATTTCATGGAAAGCAGACATCTACACTAATAAAAGAGAAAAATGGTAATTGGCGTACGACGCTACCCTTTTCATTGGCTAATCAGGGCTATATGCAAATTAACTGCCAACTAAGATTGGCAGTTAACTACCAACTAAGATTGGCAGATAACTGCCAACAAGATGGTGGTTAATTTGCATATGTAGGCACAATGCAGGGAGGCGAAAGGGAAAGCAGGAAGAAGCCCCCTGCCACTGACAGTGATCAGAAACCCAGGGGGGAGCTAAGAGCTGGGGGGCAGGGCAAAGGCGGCCCTGGGGACGCCTTTGCCCTGCCCCCCAGCCATGATCGGAGAATCAGGTGCCTTTGCTGCCCTGGCCAGTGATAGCAGGAAGTAGGGGTGGAGCCAGCGATGGGAGCTGGGCACGGTCGAAGCTGGCAGTCCCGGGAGCTAGGGGTCCCTTGCCTGGGCCTAAAGCGAAGCCCACAATCGCGGGGCCGCTGCCACTGCGGGTCCCCACTGCCCGGGCCAGACACCTAGGCCAGAGGCGTTAGGCCTGGGCAGGGGCGGAGCCTGCAACTGTGGGGAGCTGGGGGTCCCCTGCCCAGGCCTGACACCTCTGCCGGAGGCCTCAGGCCTGGTCAAGGGGCCGATCCGGTGATTGGTGATCGGAGGGTGATGAGGGTCAACTCCTCTGGCCGAGGCATCAGGCCTGGGTGGGGGGCGGAGCCGGGGATTGGGGGGATATGATGGTCCCCTTGCCCAGGCCTGAAGCCTGGGTCAGAGGCATCAGGCTTGGGTGGGGGGTGGAGCAAGCGATCAGAGGGAGATGGGGGTCCCCTGCCCAGGCATGATTCCTGGGCCAGAGGCCTCAGGCCTGGGTGGGGGTCAGAGCCAGTGATCGGGGGGAGATGGGGATCCCCTGTCCAAGCCTGACACCTCTGGCGGAGGCGTCAGGCCTGGGCAAGGTGCCTATCCTGCGATTGGAGGGTGATGAGGGTCAACGCCTGAGGGCTCCCAGTATGTGAGAGGGGGCAGGCTGGGCTGAGGGACACTCCCCCCCACACACACCCAGTGCATGAATTTCGTGCACCGGGCCCCTAGTTAAGTAATAAACATGAATAAGTAAATTATGTAGTGTGTTAGAAAGAGTTCAATGCTGTGAGGAAATAAGTAGAACAGGGTAAGGTGCTGGGAGTGCAGGAGTGGAGGGCAGTCAGACTGTGGTATTAAATAGAGGATTAGGGGCGGACTCATGAGAAGGTGAGGTTTCAGCAAAGATGTGAAGGAACTGAGGGCAGGAACCCTGCTGACATCTGGGGGAAGAATTTCCCAGGCTTAGGGAATAACCAGTGCAAAATGGTAGCATGAAAACCTAAGATATAATCAAGGAGAAATGAAGCAGCCTTCCAGATGTGTTTCTTGTGTGGTTAGAATTGCTGCTTCTGTTACTCATTTTGGATGTTTCGTTTAAGCCTCTTCATGAGCCTGGACCACAAGACCTTTCCTGGAGAAGAGCCCCACCAGCTCACCTGGGGTGGTTTTGCTCAGGTACACATCTCAGCCACAGTGGCAAACTCTCTCCTACGCAGAGGCCCTGCGGACACACCAAGTCAGGCTTCCTGGGTGAGAACCAAGCCTGGTACATGAGGTCAGGTGTCCACCCAGCGAGGACAGTCTGGGGCAGCATGATCCCACTGATTCTGGGCAGCCAGGATAGACAAGTGGAAGACCCAACCACTGCTGAATGGATTAAACAGACTGCCATGCTTGAGTCTGGAGCCAGTGTAGGGGTAGGAGCCAGGGAGAGAGGGGGACCATTTTACTTAACTGAATGACCTGGAAATATAATGACAATTGTGTTACTGTCAGCAGTGGGGTTAAAATAGGTAAAAATTTGCTTAAGGTGGTCCTGGCCCCAAATATATCCAGGATGGTGTCAGGAGTATTTTCAGAAGATATCCCAAGAAGTAAAGTGTGAAATCAAGTTAAATGTCCCTTCTCTCAGAACAGGGTGTGAATCTGATCGTCCTTGGGCTTTAGAGAAAATGATTCTCCGGGATGCTAAATTGTCTAGTGTCACTATTAATTATTGACTCCAGTGAGAATACCACCACTTTTATGAGAGGTTGACGTGGCGTTTAACCACACTTCCATGGCCAAGTGAAAAAACAGAAAGCCAGCAGTGAGTGCTGGACACTGGCCGGTGTTACCCCAGAGTCCACGGCATCATCAGAGTGCTGGGGTGTCAGTCACATGAGAGAATTTTGATTTCTGGGGCTCCAGTTTTCCTGGCCAGAAGAGGGCAGGGCCAAGGGGTAGTTCCTTTTCTAGGTAGAGAAGGCGAAAACAGACTCTCCTCCCGCTCTACACCCCACACCCTCCATGCTTTTTGCTACTCACGTCTGTCCTCCCGTCTGCCCAGCCTTGCTCCACAGGATGGTGGTTCTGCAGGGGGGCCTCTTCTTGGCTGGGGACAGAGGAAAGGGAATGGAAGCATGGGAGCCTTGGGGTCTAGAGCATCTCCAGCTTCTCCCTATTCCTGGCCAGGGTTCCCCACATGTGTCTCTTTTCATTTAATCCCCATTTGGCAGATGGAGAAATAGAGAGCCAGAAAGGGGCCAGAAACTACTTAAGGTCCTGCCTAGATCAAGACAGACCTGTAAACTTCCGTTCCCTTACTGTCACACAATCCCTCACTCACTGAGGTCCATCTCCTTGGAATGTTGGAAAACAACTTTCAGGAAAACAAAGCCCGAAGAGATTTCAAAACTTGAGAGAGGGCATAGGGCAGACAGGTTCAGTCACAAGTGGCTAGACCAGGAGCCCTCACACTGTGTTCCAAGGAACCCCCTGGATCCCTCCCCCCACCACCCATGACCACATCAGAAGATCTCAGTTCTCATCGGTTCTGCATTTTAAGTTCCCACATTGGAATTTCTTATCTGAAAAAGCTCAGGATAGATAAACAAACAGCAGTTCAGCTGCTGGCCGGACCACTACTCAGCATCACAGAGGAATGAAGCGGTGAGACATGTAGCAACATGGCTGGATCCCAAAGGCATTATGCTGACTGAAAGGAGCCAGACTCAAAAAGGCACATTTGATTCCTAGAAATGATAAACCGATGGGAACAAACAACAGATCAGTGCTTGTCAGGAGCCTGAGAAGGAAGCGTTGACAGTGAAGGGTCACAGGGGTTTGGGGTTCGTGAGAACGTTCCATATGTGCTCACGGTGGGGGGCAGATCACTGCATGCAAGGTCAGAACTCACAGGCCTGTACACTAACAAGGGTGACTTCTATTGTAATAAGTTACACCTCAATAAACGTGGCTTTAAAAAAAACTTGGCAAGCACTGCCCAAGAAATCTTTCATTCCCAGGTCGCCATGAACAATTTAAAAATGAAGCACAATGATAACAGCCTCTGAGCGGAAGGGTAAGAAAAGGGGATGACCATCCACTGAGGCCCTCTGCACCTTAGGCAATCAGCTAGTGGTTTTAGCTCATTTTTTAAAACTCAAATTTTCATCTATAGAGTCCTCACAGTAATGCTGTGGAGAAGCTGAAACTCAAGAGGCTACTTGTGTCAGACTGTATTTTTCGGAACAGCAAGTGATAATGGAAAAAATAAATAATAGCCCGGTCTGTAATGGCTCAGTGGAAGAGCGTCCACCTATGAACCAGAAGACCATGGTTCGATTCCTGGTCACAGCACTTGCCCTGGTTGTGGGCTGGATCCCCAGTAGGGGGTGTGCAGGAGGCAGCTGATCAATGATTCTCTATCATCATTGATGTTTCTATCTCTCCCTCCCTCTCCCTTCCCCTTTAAAATCAATTAAAACATAAATACATTAATTAATTAATTAATTAATTAATTAATTAATAGCTGTGTTCCAAGCCATTTGGTTTGGGGTGATTTGCTGTACAGTAACAGATCATTGGAATACCAGGTAGCCAGCTAAACCACCCTGTGCTCCCTGCATCCCGAATCTGCCACCTTTCTGTTCTGCCTTGTTGCTAAGTAAGTCAGTGTGGGTCCAAGCCTCCAGACACAGCCACCAAAAGAAACTCTAAATGCACCGCTTTCTAGAGCAGCGGGACCCAGCTCCTCTCTGACAGTCAGGTGCCAAAGTGCTATCTGGCACATAGTAGGAGCTCAACAAATATATGGCAAATAAAGGAATAGATTCTAGGCTCATTCTAGGAGTGGACATAATAGTGAAACAAGTGCAGTTTGGGTCACATAGGGAGGAGATAGCGATAAGAGAATTTTAGACACGCAATGCCATGAAGGAAATGAACAGCGCTGTGTGATAGAGAGGGACTGGATGTGGTATGGAAGTGTATTCCTGACAGAGGAAATAGCCAGCCCCTCCCTCTCTTCATGGCTCTCTTCCTTCCTTTCCTCTTTCCTTCCAAACCCAAGGCCTTCCCTGACTTGGACTTGGACAATGGAGAGGAGTAAACCAGCCCCCTTAACCCGTAAGTGCATGCCTGCCTGCCTTGCGCTCAGAACAGGGTTTGCTCTTGACAGTGGTGCCCAGACCTGGTCAGCCGACATGTTCCCACCTTCTCATAACAGAGCAGCCGCCTGGCTTCTTGCAGGTGGCCCCACAGATGCTGTCAGCACCCACGGGTTACTTTCCTGCAGACAGAAAGAAACAAGAACTTCGTTTCCCTCCTTGGCTGGAAGTGTGTGGGCTCAGCTCATGACAGTGGGGCTGGCTCTAGGAGATCTGTGTCCCAGACCAGAGGCTGCCACCGGCTTCCTGTCTGACCCTGGACAGATGGTTATGTCTTATCTGTACCTCTTTTTCTGCCATCAGCTGCCACTTATCTCACTACTGGGGACAGCTGGGTGGATGTGTGAGGCAGCCTCAAAAAGCAGACAGCAATAGTGCCGAACACAGAGCTGGGTACATGGGCTACGGTTCCACACCACTGAGAAAAGGGGCAGAAACCCCACCTCCATGAATGTCAGATTCTGGGGCGCTAGGACATTCCTCATGGAAAATTCCAGAAAAAAGAATTTACAAAGCAATACCATCCCCCAAAGGAGACCAGAGAAACTCTGGTGGGGAGGAAGCAGAGTGCAATGGGAATTGGAGTGGTAAATAGAGAAAGGTACAGCTGAATTTTGAAGGATGCTCTCTTCCCCTCTCCTCTAAACTCTCAAGCAGCGCTAGCTGTCTCCACCTCCTGGTCTGCATTCATTCCTCAGGCCTCGGATTGCCTCCCCCACCACATCCAGCAAGGGTGTCAGTGGCCTCCTCACTGCTAGATTCAGAACTTACCTCACCACCCATGTAGTCCCCTTGGGATCTACCCTCCGATCTCTTTTACTTAAAACTCACTACTCTCCTGTCTTAGTTTGGATTCACCCAGAGCAGAACCCAAGACAAGGATGACGTGGTCCCAGGGCGCAGGAGTGAAATGCAGAGAAGAGAAACAAGGGCAGTATCGGGCTACTGCTGTGGGCACCTGGGACTTGGTCCCTCCTGGGACCTCAGAGGAACTTGAAGAATACACCTTGGAATTACCTCTGTGAAGGACGAAGGGCAGGAACAGTTAGCTGAACTCTTGGCCCCACTGGTGGAGGGTCACTTCTCAGGTGTGAATTCCCTGAGGCAGAAAGAAAAGGATCCGTGGTGTGTTTGACACTTTTGCATGCACAGGAGTGTCCATGCTGCAGCGGTGGTCAGTGGTGGACCGGGGATGACACAGGGGGCACCAGTATGTCTCCAAGACTTGGCTTCCATGACAGCTCACTCCTGTGGTCCTCCTCCCACCTATAACCACACCTCCCCATCTGTTTCTAGGTTTCTTTTCACTCTGCCCCACCCCCTTTCAGGCTCCTTACTAACACCCACCCAATTGCCTATCCCTTTTCCATCCAATGCCCTTAGCTTGTCTCCATCACTGTACTAAGTGCATTGGGTTAACACTTTCTGTTATGTTTCTTCCTCTCCCAAGAGACTTCTTAAATGTTGAAAAAGGGTCCCAAGAGATCCAGGAGGGAGAGAAGACAAGAGAGTAGAGTTTGTTATGCCCACCAGAATCACACACTCACTGCAGCAGTCATGGCTGGGGCAAAGGATTTGGCCCCCGACACTGTAAATACTAGTAGATATGGTAGCCAATGCTACACAGCCATGGGAGCGTCACCCAGGGCTCTGCTCTTGGGATGTCATCAAGGGTGCTATTTAAGACTCCTGCCCACATCCAGGTGGGCAGTGGAAGTTGTCCACAGACCAGGAAACAACACAAGGGCCCACGCCTGCACTTTTCATACCAAACTACTCCTGGAAGGCAGTAGGCAGCCAGCTCAGAGAGTGGCTGGACCTGGATGCCAGGCCACGCTGGCCAGGGTGGCCCTTCAGTGACAAAGGGGAGTCCTCCGCCCCTCGTCTGGATGCACCTGTATCTTTTCTTTTGCTTTTACCCCAGCTCCCACCTGCCCCTGTCCATCCACCACCATAAGGTTCCTATTTCCTGAATTCTCCCATTGGCTTGTCTGCTCCTTTCCTTCTGACTTAAGGATGCCAAAGGCCCTCAAGCACTTGGAATGTCCTCGGCCACACAGGGCCCTCGGGGACAAAGAGGAGTTTCCTTCATGGCCTGAAAGGAAATATTGAAGGGAAAGAGGGAGGTTTAAATCAGAGGGAGGCAGCCTTTACTGTATAACAAGCATGTCAATCTCAAAGGCTAACACGGGCCAAATAAACAAGGTTTGAGTTTATGTGGGCCGCAAAAAAACAAAAGCTTCAATTTTCATAGAAACGTATGTTTATTTCGATAGAGACATGCTGAATACAAAGGGCTGAAATAAATGAGTAATCGTTAACATAAAATAATAGAGCATTTTTATAACAATTAATATTTTTTCTTGATCATTAACTTACCAGACACTGAATAACTGCACAAATTAATAAGCGTAATGCAAATCAACCTATTTTTCTCATTCTCCGAAAGCGAAATATTTCCTGTTGTGCACGCCAAACAAGTCAATTCAAGACTAATGACGTGGCAATCGGCTGCTAAAATATTCGCTGCTAGTATTAGTGGAGTGTGTCGTGCCAGCACCGCCAAGGGTGAACCTGAGGAGGGGAGGTGAAGGATTGAAGAAAAGACAGACAAGAGAGTCCAGGACCCCAGCTAGTCCTTGGTTTGTGAGAATTGATGTTTTGGGGGCTTTTACATCCAGGAAAACATATCATATTTGTGATGTCTAAAAAATTAGGAGGCTGGCTTCCAGGGAGTACTGCCTGCCTGATCCTTGTTCGTGGTAGGGCGTGAAGTGGCCCCAGCAACAAGCCCTGGTTTCCTGTTCTGGCCTGAAATCCTTTGCAAGAGCCATGGACCTCCATCTCATGGAGCTAAAGCCCATCTCAAGCCCACATCAACATTCTGAAGTATCATACTCTGATATTTCTCACACATGAGTATATTTCCTAAGATTCTAAACAGTTGTGACTATCAGATAACTGCCAGGGTCTTTATTAATTCCAATTAATAAGCTACTGTAATAACAAACTCTCAAAAATGATGCAGGAAGAATCTTTTAAAACCCTGAACTCTATAAACTGTCATTTTATTTTTTTAAAATCAGATTGCCCACTGTTAGAGTATGCCTGGTATTAGAGCTTTGAAATTGTTTGGGCCTCAGTGTGCTTGGCTGTTAAATGGAGTAATAGTAATCCCATGGTGTGTTGCAGTGGTCAAGAAGTAACAGATTGTGCTCTGGGCTGTGGTTTGATAAAAGCAACAGGTGGCTCAGTTGGTTGGAGCTTCATCCTGTACACAAAAAAGGTTGTGGGTTCGATTCCCAGTCAACGCACATACCTAAGTTGTGGATTGGATCCCTGGTCGGGACAAGTACAGGAGGCAACCAATCAATGTTTCTCTCTCACACTGATTTTTTTTTTTCTCTCTCTCTCTCTATCTCCCTTCCTGTCTCTCTAAAATCAATAAACACATCCTCGGATGAGATTTTTGTTTTTTTAAAGAAGAGGTAGCAGATTGCAGCAGAAGCCCATATTCGCCGGGCCCACTCTGGAGGTCACTCAGCCTCGATGGACAGTTCTGGGCCATGCCAAGGGCTTCCTCCCTTGAGAAATGTGGCTCTCTGCCTGGGGGTATTCTCTTTCCCCCTCCTCTTCCCCACCCCAGTGTATACAGGCCAGAAGAGCAGGGGAGAGGCCACTCCCGGGAGCAGCCCCTAAGCGATAAGGAAGGGTGGGAAATGGTGGAAAGGACCTAAATGTCCTCACCCCTCTGTGTATAATTCTGAGGAATTATTTGGTGAGATAAACCTTTATCCAGTCTCTCAGAAGATCCCAAGGTCAAGGGTGCTTGACCTCTATTTCCTGCTCATCCTTTATTAGTTTTCTTCTCTTCCTTGACTCCCTTATTCACTTTCTCCTAGTGAATCCTGGGGTTATCTCTCAAATAAACTACCAATACCCAAGTCCTTGTTCCAGGGGCAGCCCAACTGAGACACATTTATCCTTAGACTGGCATGAGAATATGTGTGCCCCTCCCAGCAGCCACAGGGTATATCTGATAGCACACTGTAGGAGCTGTCACCATCAATGAGGAGCAGAAAGCTGGAATGGCCCAGAGAAGCAGCATGTTTTCCTGGCATGGTCCTGGTGGGGCTGAAAATCATGTCACCCACAACAGGGAAAACAGGATAACCCAGAGCCACCAGTTGCTGAACCCCTGGAGCTGCCTGAGCGGAGACTGGCATTCATTCTGCCTCTGCTGGAGGGACAGTCTGAAACAAGGAACAAGATTAGCTTCCTCTCCTGCTGCTTTCCAGTATCTCTCCAGCACCTCCAATTGGCTGACCCTAAGTGGAAGCCTACTGGCAAGAGAGCCTGGGAAATGCCACTTGCAGAGTCCCAACCCCTTTGTCATAGAACAAAGAACAGGAATGAAGCAAGAGTGAGTGAATGGTGTACGAAGCAAGATGGAAGTTGTAGAAAGAATGCGTGGATGGATATAAGGAAGGCCTATCTAAGCCAGAACTGAACAAAGGAGAGAGAGAGAGAGAGAGAGAGAGAGAGAGAGAGAGAGAGAGAGAGAACAAGCCCCCCCTTTTGCACTGCTTCAGGGGTAGTATAACGGGGGTGCTAATGCCTCACAGGTCATTGAACAAGATGTCTCATAAGGTCCCTTCAATGCCTGAAAGTCTCAGATTCCAGTTATGTATTGTCCACATTCACATTTCCATGTTGGTCTTCAATTGCATGGTTTTATGCATTTCACAGGCATGTTGATTATGTGATTCCCATTAGACATCCATCTCCCTGGGAACTGGGTTCACAGCAAACCTCTCATCCTATTGGTGCAGCGTTCATTAATGTTATCACTAGGCTGGCAGGCTTTTCTATGTGGGGGGTTAATTTAAAACTCCACACTGCTCTTGAAACGTGCCCTGGGTCTTAAAAAAGAGATCCCTTCCAGAAAATGGACAGACACCAAAATAAATTATCCAGAAAAATAAAACCTCTTTGTCACAAAAGAAATTTAAGAGCTCATTAGCCTTGGGAGTAAATAGTATTTTCTAATGTATCAGGCCAGTAGGCAGAATCATGAATATTCATGAGTATACTTCCTACCCCTCCATCCACAAATAAAGTTCTTTGAAACCATCTATTGCCCATTTGGGGGAAAGGTATATTAACTATTGGTAGGCTGGTTGACCCAAAATGCTCTAAAAATGGGATTTCTAATATTTTTGTTGGAATTTGCATCATGTTCAGACACAACTTAATTTTAGAGAAGGCAATGGAAGAAGTTGGCTAAATTATAATTTCAGATGAAACGTCTGGGATGAAGGAAACTTTCTCGTAGTTTCATAAATTCTACTGGCCCCAACCACACTTAATAATAACTCTTTGCACCTTGGCTTTGCACCTTAGCTTCCATGCTGTTCTTCTAGTCCCTCCTCTCACCTGCACCCCCCCCCCCCAACACACACACACCATGTGCTAACTACATGCAGAAAATCCCATGGGAACCAAACCAATCTGGGCAGTGGGAGGAAAAGAGCCTCACAGACATCTGAGTAGGAACCTCCCAGGCTGCATGGGCCAAGGCTTGGGTTCTTTCCCTTCCTGCATCTTTTTTGGGGGGGAGGCCGGGGGGGGGGGAGTTCAGGGTTGTGTTAAGCCAGTGGTTTTCAAGCTTGGCTATCCATTAAGATCACCTTGGGCCTTTTTAAGCATCATGACACCCACACTGCAGACTATCATCACAGCAGTCTCTGAGGATGCACTCAGGCATCAGTGTGAAATCACCTGAATGGTGTCAACATACAGCCAAGCTGGTCTCTAAGATGCTGCCATCAATTCCCACCCTTTCTAAATACATGCAATCCCCCCTTCCCATAGAGAGGGGGAGTCTGTTCTCCCACCCCCTGATCCTGGGCAGAAATAAGTATGCCATTTCCAGTCTAGCTTATAGAGAAGTGGTAGTTTCTGCTCTCTTCCTCATGAAATATTTGCTCTTGGGGCGTTCCCAGTCAGAACCCAGCTGCCATGGGGTGAGAAGCCCAAGCCACATGGAGAGAGCACATGAAGGGGTCAGGACAACAACCTAGCTGGAACAGCTGAAAATCATGGGATCAAGGGAAACCATCCACAGGTAGACACTCTCATAAGGTACCTATTGTCCCAGGGCATGGGGATAGGGGTCTGTATCAACAGGGCTCCAGCTCCACCCACGCTCTGAGTCCCGCCCCACTCCCACTCCAGCTACACCCTTGTGAGAAGCATGACAGTCTAATAGGGCCAGAGGAACAGCAATGGGACCAAAGGGGAATCACTTCTATCTAGGGAGAAGCTAGCCATCCGGTGATTCCTTCTAGTTAAAGAGGTATTTGTTCTATTTTCATTTTACTGCAAATACTATCATTTTTTGTATAGGGTGTTATAGTTCATAGAGTTCCTGGTCCCACGGGGTCCCTTTTGATAATGCTGGAAGGCAAATATGATCAACAGTCTAATTTGCAGAAGAGAGACCCAAAGACTCAGAGAGCTCGTGTGGCTTTGCCCAGATGGCATAGCCAGTAAGTAGAGGAACGGAGAATTGAGTCCAGGTGCTTTGAGTTTACACCAGGGCTTTTTTCTGCTATACAACACTGCCTCTCTGTTTTGGAAAAAAATAAAATTGGAAGGTGTGGTAGAAAATGTTGTGTGCCACTCAATATCTATTCTCCCTTTCTGGCTTGATAGCAGAACCCGGATTTTACTCAGGGAAGGAATATATCCAGTTAAACCCACATTTCCTAGTCTCTCTTACAGTGAAGTGTGGACATGTGACTAAGTGAGATGTAAACCTTAGTGTTGGTGGGGCTTCCAGAAACCTGCCTCAAAGGCACCTGTCTCAATTGAGAAAAATGCCCCTTTTACTCTTCTTCCGTCTTCCAGCATGCAGTTCAGACAATGGCTGGAGCTCCAGTAGCCATGTGGAGGGTAAAAGCTACTTACTGCAGACAGTGGAGGAGAAAGATGTAACAAGAGTGGATCTGCCTACCTCTAAACCTCTTATGAAGTAAAAAAAGAAACACTTGAGAATTTAACTCACTATTTTTTAGGTCTCTATTACAGCCAACTGCAATTTCAAATTCACAAAATTTACATAATTAATTATTCTGAAGTTACAATTTGATGATACAGCTAGCCCTTAGGACACCAAAAACCTACTTCCTATGCTTTAAAGTAAGGCCTCAATTTCAGCAGGCATGTGTACTCACAGAAGGGAATGGCAGTCTGCCATAGAGCAAATGTACAGTGGATATTTGTTGGATGGACAAAAACTTTTGTAGACATCAAGTGTACCCATTACTGGTTACCACACCTTTCTGTATGTTTTGTTGTTTTTTTAATCTTCACCTGAGGACATGGGTAGAGAGAGGAAGAGAGAGCAAAACATCAATGTGAGAGAGAAACATCCATCTTACCAGGGATATAACCTGCAACCCAGGTATGTGCCCTGACCAGGAATTGAACTGGCTGGGCCACACCTTTGTTTTCTGGCATCCTTTTAAGAACTTGAGAAATACATCACAAGAGTGACCTTTGCTGGCCCAGGAAGAATAGGAGACCTAGCGAGGTTTTCCAGAGAAGAGCAGCCCCAGCCACCAGTCCCCAAAGGTCTTATCTCCTGTCAGCTCTAGTGGCCTTGAGTTTACCTCTGCACTTGACGTGATACCAGAGGAGATTTCAAAGGTGCTGTGTGATTGCACTCCTGTGATTTTCCATGACAGGAGCCTGAATCAGATAGTTACTGCCCTTTGACGTGGGCTCCAGAATGAAGGCAAATGGAGCATCCTGACCCCAACTAAAAGCCCAGCCAAGCTCACTCAAAATAACCAACTGCAGCCAACCTACAGTCTCATGAGTAGAAAATAAAAAGGTTGTTCATGTAAACCACTGAGATTGTGGGGTTGTTTGTTATGCAGCAGCGTTGCAGATCTAATACACCATCCACTTATATGTCTAGCATGCTAAAAACCTGAATGTCACCCTTTGCCACTGCCTCTCCTTAGCCCTAAATCTCCCTCAGGGCTCTCCATCCTCTCCAACCCCTCTGCATCCGCCACAGTTCAGGCATCATCCTTCTGGATTAGAGTTGGCTTTCCAGTGGCCTTCTGGCCTTTAAACTGGCCCCCTCAGGTCCATTTTCTCTAATTGAGGGTGAGTTTTCTGAAGTATAAATCAGATCACAACCATCCCTCACTTATGACACTTTTGTGAGTCTTAGTAGGGGGCATGTCCAGGGGCTTCCATATGCTCATGCCTTTCTCTTTTCCTCTGGGACCATAATCCACCCTGAACCTAGCTCAGCTCCAGTTCCCACTGTATGAAGCTGGTGATGTCCCCAACTCCCCACAAGCAGGCTCAGTGTCTTACTGGGTAATGTCCTACCCAGCACCCTATCCTGACCCCAGATTACCCTTTAGGACAGTATTAAAATTGTCTGTGATTTGCCCAACTCTCCCATAAATGGTGAGCTCTCTGAGGGTAACACGGGGAAAAGGAGAGGGGGGAGTGGTGTGGCAAGAAGGAAGAGTCAGAGGCGCCAGGGAGGTGAGGAGCAATGGTAAAGGAGCTGGAAGTATAAAGATGGGGTCATGAGAAAACTGACAGAGAAAGAAGAGATGGGGGAGGGGAGAGGCCTGCTTCATGGTCACATTCCCTTCCATCTCCCTCCTCTTGGCTCCCCCATAGAACTGGCTCAGGCTATGTGTGCAGTTGGCTCAGGAGTTAGTGCCAGGAGCATAAACCTGAGGTTAGGAGAAGCGTGGGGCCCAGATGAGGTGAGCTGGGCTGCCCAGTGCATTGGACAAAGAGCCACCACATTCCTTTCCAGCTGCCCCAGAGGCAGGCCAAGAATTCTAGACACCCAAGGCAGGGGAGAGGCAGAGGAGGCCCCAGCTGGGGTGATACCAGGGAAGCCGGTGGCGGGAGAAGGAAGGAAGCCATGGTGCAGAGGCCTGAGCTGTGGCAGCAGGGGCTCTGGGCCAAGACCCGGCCACAGCTTGTGAATCTCAGCAGTGTGCCCGGGGAGGGCTCGACCTGCCAGGAATCTGCCTGCGGAGCCCACATCTGGAGCAGCTCAGGATAAAAGAAGTTTTGTCCCAGAGGAGGTCAGAGCAGAGCAGCAGGACCGGTCCTAGGGACTCAGACTGTGGGCTTCGAGAAGTACCTCTCCTGGGGCCCCCCTGACCAGTGCTCCCAGAGCCACTGACCATCAGAACCTGAAGGCAGGGGTGAGGGTGGGAGGGCTGCAAAATATAGAGTCCCAAGCCCCACCCTAGAGACTCTGATTCCACAGGCTGGGGGAGGCCTGGCAAGCTATCTATTTTTTTTTTTTTTTAAGTTCCCAGGTGATTCTGAGAGACAGCAAACTCAGGAACCCTCCGTTATCGGGGCGGGGGGGGGGGGGGGCAGCCATCACAAAACTTTTCTGTAAAACGCCAGATTGTAAATATTTCAGGCTTCGCAGCCAGCCCGACTCTAACTACTCAATCCTGCAGCATTGTATAGCAAACGCAGCTGTAGATGATGCGTTCATGGAAGAGTGTGGCTGTGTTTCTGTAAAACTTGACAGTTGTTTTGGACTGTGGCTGACGGTGAGTAACTGAAACCGCAGAAAGCAAAACCTCAGATGAGATGGGCTACTGTATTTGTGGACCCTGAAACTTGAATTTCATAGAATTTTATGTCATAACATACTATTCTTCTTTTGATTTCCCCCCTAACCATTTAAAGAGTAAAAATCATCATTATCTCAAATGAAGTGGTGGGTGGGACTTGGACCAAGGGCCATAGTTTGCAGATCCCTGCTCTAGATCAGTGCTACTACAAAGAAATAGGTATAGATGTTGAGAGTAGGAATTAGGAACTTTCAGAACACTTAGACAAGGCACGTGCGTAGTGCACTCGCCTAGCCTGGGTGGGGTGATTGCAAACTGCGTGCTGAGTAGCAGGTGAGGACATGCTGCATCCTTGTTTTGTGGGAGGATGGATTCTTTGACCCAAAGTTTTAAAAAGCAACAATTTAAACGATTCTTTTAACTCCAGGAAGGATCTGAATCCAACCCTTATACTCCATAATCTCCCTAAAATCTGTAGTCATAACTACAACAAACAAAACAAATAGTGCATGGGGGAAAAAACTGAAAAAGAATACAGCTAATGGTTAGTGAGGATTCTCTGAGTAGAGTGACAATGCATATTGTTTGTTTCATCTGTCTGTTTTCTGTAAGGAAATTTTCTAAGAAGTGGCATTAGAGAATAATTTCTTTATCAGATAACTCTTCCCAGTGTCTCTCAACCCTTCAATCAGGATGTTTATCATTGTTTTGTTTTTTTAATATTTGATCCAGTTTTAGAGAATCAGGGAAGAGAAAGAAGAAAATGAAAAACCTATGGTGTCCCTTTGGCTACAGAGACCTGGTACTTGTCATTCTTTGTTATTTTCAACATTAGAGGCCCAGTGCACAAAATTTGTGCGGGGGGGGGGGGGGGTAGGCGGAGAGTGTCCCTCAGCCCAGCCTGCACCCTCTCCAATCTGGGACCCCTTGAGGGATGTCCGACTGCCCGTTTAGGCCCAATCCCACCAGACTTGGGCCTAAAAGGGCAGTTGGACATCAGTCTCACCATCCAGGACTCCCAGCTGCTACCTGTCTGCCTGCCTGATTGCCCTTAACCACTTCTGCCTGCCAGTCTGATCACCCCCTAACCACTCCCCTGCCAGCCTGATTGATGCCTAACTGCTCCCCTGCTGGCTCAATTGCCCCTGACTGCCCTCCCCTGCTGGCCTGGTTGCCCCTAACTGTCCTCCCCTGCATCTTGGTCACCCCCAACTTCCCTCCCCTGCTGGCCCGGTCACCACTAACTGCCCTCCCCTGCAGGCCTGATTGTCCCCAACTGCCCTCCCTTGCAGGCCTGGTCCCTCCCAACTGTCCTCCCCTGTTGGCTAATTGCCCACAACTTCCCTCCCCTGCTGGCCATCTTGTGGCAGCCATCTTGTGTTCACATGGGGGCGGCCATCTAGTGTGTTGGCGTGATGATCAATTTGCATATTACCTCTTTATTATATAGGATGAGGCTCACTCATGAGGGTGGAGTGGGTCAAGGCAGGAGATGCTGCCAGCGGTCATGAGGCCATCACTATGAGACCTGAGTGCACAGAGAGTTTCCTACACCAATAGTTTCAACCCTGGTGCACCTGGCTCACCTGGATAGCAGGACGACCTATGTTTGCAGGCTGGATCCAGCTGTTTCTCCAACCTTCTCCTGTGGGCCTTTTGGAATCTTCATTTCTAATTGTGATGTCAGATATAGTTTGTTTCTCCTCCAGCACATGAGCAGCTATTGGCATCCTCGTGCTTTGCCACTTCAATGAGCTCCAGCTCACCCCAGATGCCTGCATCTTTTTGTCTGAGCAACATCAATGGCTTTTAGAGCCCACTTCACCCACACACAAGTTTGACCATCCAAAGCGTACAAATAGTGTTCAACAGGGGGAATAACTCTGAGGCTCTGTCCCAGAGACTCCCTCATGCCTGAATCTCAGCTGCCCACAGTGGTCACCTGACCAACCCCCCCTCCTCTCCTGCCTCCTTCCTGTCCCCGTGTCCTTCCCTGCATCCCTATCAGCATTTCCTGGGATTGACTCCCAAATATTTACTCAAAATGCTTGTTTCAGGGTCTGCTCCTGAGAGAACCCAACCTAAGACAGAGACTAAATCCCCAAATGATTCAAGAGCAGCACAAGGAAGTTCTAGAATCAAGTGAGAAATCAAGTTATTAAGATGTGGAAGGGGGTTAGCTTTCAAAATTCACATAGTTCTGAGTGATGTTTCAGTGATTGTCTGTGGGATCTGGAGCTAGTCATCCAGGGGTCCCCATGGCTCAAAGGGATCCCTAAGATTCAAATACATAGTTCTAGACACTAAGACTAATAATCATGTCATAGGACCTGACCATGTTTCATCCGAATAACAGTTGGGGTTTGGGGCACAGAAAGGAGTGAGAAGGGGGCACTTGCTTCTCCCTGAAGATCAGTTTAAACATCCACAGGAGCCCAGATCCTTTGCAGAGGCCCCACCCACCAGAGCCCGGGCCTCATCAGGAGAGTCACCTCAAAGCCTCCATGAGCACCCAGAGCTCATGGGAAAACCAGATGGGCCAAGTGTGGTCCCGAGTTGGAGGGGAGTGGAGTCATAGGAAGGGAGGAGGGCCACATCCTGCCTTTCATCCCTGGGCAGGAGGGGTCAGCAGCCTGTGTTGCCTTATCTCCTCTACACAAAGAGATGCCCTCCTCGCTGCCTTCTCCCCCTGCCCAGTGGGCTGACCCCCTCCTGGGATCAGTCAGAGTCCCCACCCCCTATTCCAGCATCCCTAGGGCATACCAGGCTGGTGACTCACAGAAAGGCCACAGTGCCTGGCACATCCGAGCTCCAGGAGCAGACATCATCTGACAGAAAAGTGAGAACTTAACAATGTCCTCCTTGGCTGCATTTTGGTGTTTCTGGAAAAGCATTCACAACCAACCCATTCTCAACTCAGTGGACCAAGGGTTTCCTCTTGTTGCAGAAACAAATTCATATGTCGGATTCCTGGTGGATTTTTCCAGACGCCTATATCACTCCTTCCAGTGTGACCTGCAGGAGGCAGCTGGGTCAATGGCACCAACAGCTTATTGGGCTGTTTTGGTTTTAACTTTTAATTTTGAACTAATTTTAGACTTAGAGAAAAGTTGCAAAAATAAGAATACAGGGAGTCTTCTTATATTTTTCATCCCACTGTCCCTCATGGTAATGTTTTACACAACCACAGCATAATCATTAAGAACAGAAAAGTACCACTGGTGAATCAAAGTTAATATTTTGGAACTAAACTGCAGACTTTAGTCAAATTTCACCAGTTTTGCTGTTGCAGAATTTTATCCATGATCCCACATTGTATTCAGTGGTTATTCCATCTTAGTTTCCTCTGGCTTGTGATATTTCCTCAGCCTTTTCTTGTTTCTAATGACCTCAATACTTTTGAAGTGAACTGGTCTGTTATTTTGTAGAATGTCCCTCAATTTGGGTTTGTTCAATGTTTTCTCCTAACTGGAATAAGGAAATGCAGTGTCCTCATCATATCAAAGGGTTCATGATGTCATGTCTTCTTACCAGTGATGCTTACCTTGATCACTTGGCCAACTTAGTGCCTACCAGGTTTCTCCATTATAAACAGAATTATATAACACACTAGAGGCCCAATGCATGAAATTCGTGCATGGGGTGGGGTGGCGGGGGGGGGGGGGGGGCGGGGAGTGTGTCCCTCAGCCCAGACTGCACCCTCTCCAATCTGGCACCCAGTCAGACATCCCTTTCACAATCCAGGACTGCTGGCTCCCAACTGCTCACCTGCCTACCTGTCTGATTGCCTCTAACCACTTCTGACTGCCAGCCTGATCACCCCCTAACCACTCTCCTGCCAGCCTGATAGACACTTAACTGCTCCCCTGCCAGCCCAACTGCCCCTAACTGCCCTCCCCTGCAGGTCTGGTCACCCCCAACTGCCCTCCCCTGCTGGCCTGGTCACCCCTAGCTTCCCTCCCTTGCCAGCCTGGTCCCCCACAACTGCCCTCCCCTGCAGGCCTGATCGCCCCCAACTACCCTCCCTTGCAGGCCTGTTCCCTCCCAACTGCCTTCCCCTGCTTGCCTTATTGTCCACAACTGCCCTCCCCTGCCGGCCATCTTGTGGTGTCCATCTTGTGTCCACATGGGGGCAGCCATCTTTGACCACATGGGAGTGGCCATCTTGTGTCTTGGAATGATGGTCATTTTGCATATTACCTCTTTATTATATAGGATACTCTTTGGTCCTGGGTTTTTTCCCCCCTCAATATTAAGTTTTTGAGATTCATGGATATTATTGTAGTATTATTTGTTCCTTTTCATTGTCATAAAGTATTCCATTGTGTAAACATACCACCACCACTCTCTGCCTCTAGTAGAGGTGGGAAACATCAGCTGTCTCCCTCTCTTATGCCTGTAGCAGTATTTGTGCTGGTGTTATTGAGTACAGTTGTACAACATGCAACCTGGAATACAAATACTACCTGAATCACAATCGAAGGTCTCAGATTTCTTTTTCTTTTTTTTAATATATTTTATTGATTTTTTACAGAGAGGAAGGGAGAGAGATAGAGAGTTAGAAACATCGATGAGAGAGAAACATCGATCAGCTGCCTCCTGCACATCCCCCACTGGGGATATGCCCGCAACCCAGGTACATGCCCTTGACCGGAATCGAACCTGGGACCCCTCAGTCCGCAGGCCGACGCTCCATCCACTGAGCCAAACCGGTTTTGGCAGGTCTCAGATTTCTTTACCCCAAGAGATTCTGTTGCATGCTGTCATTTGGGAACTCAGGGTGAAGTCAGCTGTAACACATCTCCTACTTTTGAGTAGCTATTGTGCACACCACACACCCCAACCCCCTAATAGGCCAAGGTTGGAATTCCCAGGCCACATTCCCTGAGTGGGCTCCAAACCACCTATAGAAAAAAGAGTGGCAAACCTCACAGCATTCCTACACAATTGCAGTGGAATGAAGATCTGGTTCTGTTGTTCCACCCAAGTCTATTAGAAGCCAAATGCTGTCTGCAAGAAATACCCCAGCTCCCCTGCAAGGAGCAGGGCTTCCCCACTGGTGGCTTTTCCCCAGATGCCTGGCCTTTGTTGGTTTGAGTCCCACAGGGGCTTCTCTTCAAGGCTGAGAAACAGAAAGCAGTCTCTGCCTCCCAGAGCACAAATTAGGGTCTCTACAGCTCAGCCATGATGGAACTAGGCTTCCATGTGCTCATTCAGGTGTAGGCACCCCCCACACACACACACTCTGAATTAGGAGGGCCCCCAGTCCCTCTGTCAGATGGAGCATTCACAGTGACCAGAAAATCAAGAAGTAACTTGTGAATGCCCCATTCTCTACTCTGTGAAGAAGTCCTGTCCACGAACAAATGTACAAGCCAAGGCTCCGCCCCAAACCTCCCTGGAGGAGACAAACCCTGGCAACTCCACTCCACACATTCCTTCCCTCCCAGACACGGTTTACCTCATGCGCTCAGAATTTCCTATTAAAAGAGGAAAAAATGATCTTGAATCAGTTTCAGGAAACATTGTCTCTGCCAGAAAGAAGCAACAGTCTGGAGGACAAGACTCACTTCCCAGAGTCTGGAAGAATTTAGGGAGTCCAAATTCATACTGCCTTCCCCAAAAAAGTGATGTTGAAAAGAATTTCTTTTTGATTCTTTCTTTAAATCATAACCAAATATCTTTTTAAATTTTCCTTTGGCCCGACAAGCACCTATCAATACCCACCATACTAGCCTGTGCTCCAGTCCATGACATTCAGGCCCCTGGTCACTCAGCAAAGAGGCAAACAGACCTCCTCAGTGTGGTGTTGAAGCTGCAGCCGGTGGCATGAGGTATGGTTCTTGTGTAAAGAAGGCCAGGAATGAGCCCTCAGACAGGGCAGGCTCCTCTCCCTCTCTGTAGCACCTAGCTGGCCACTAGGCTCAGCCCCATCATTAGCTTCTTGTTAAGGAGTCAGGTCAGGCCCTGAAGGCACTTCCTTTCCCTCCTAAAAGGTCTCATCACCTGCCTCACAAGCAACTGGATTCCCTAAATCCAGCCTCTTGGAGTTTTGCCTAGCTCTCCAGCCACTTGCATTAGTCCATGCTGAGAATGAGTTTGAGATGATCCAATGCTGTCTGCAGAGCTCCTAAATGCACTAAAGGTTTGCTTCTTTTCTTAGCATGTCTATCCCCCACTCAACTCTCCTGTGGGCAATACACTCTGAGGGATACCACATGGTGGTCCTGGTTTCAGCAGCCCTGGGCCTGCCCTATCTCGCACTTGCAGACTTGAGTCATGGGGCCAAATGGAGGCCCACATACCATTTGTCTAAATATCTAAATGTTGTAAATCAAGCAAATGAGCTGTTCAATAAAATATGTCTCATGCTCCTAACTTGCCTATAGACTTTCATAAGGCCTGGGAAGCCACGTTTGAATTCAGAATTCTAGGGCTCCAGAGTTCCACTCCAGAATGTGGCAGTGCAGGGAAACCTGACCCAGACCAAGGCCTGGCCCCTTGCCTGACCCCATCAACTCCATCAAACACTGCAAAGGCCTTTTTTATGCACACAACAGTCATCCAGTCCAAAATCTAAGTTCCACCTACACTTCCAGAAAGAGCTGCCCTTGGCCACCCCTGCACCTGCATGTTCCAGTCATAAGTCACCTTTGGGGGATGCACTTAGGAAGAAGACCCACACAGGTCCTGGGAGAAGGCTCTCTGCCATTTGGGTAGGAAATCCAGGGGTCCAGGTATATGGAACTTGGTTAGAAAGGGTCTCACAGGCTCTGAGTAGGCATGTCCCATTGTTCCAGACTCCCCACCCTGTGGGGAGGCGCCCAGCCAGAGAAGTGCCAGAGCTGAGCCCTCTAAGTACAGGGTCCAAGGCAGGGTCTCCCTCTTGCTGGGACCTAGGGCAGTACTGGTGTGACTTTGGGACATTTCCTCAACCTCTCTATGCCCCAGTTGCCTCATCTGTAAAAATGAAATAATAATAAGGCTTAATTCATCATGGACTTGATGTGTTAACTGGGAGAAAGCAAGTAAAACTCCCAGCACTGTGTCTGAAACAGTAAGTAAGTAAGTACTGCTGCATAACACGTGACTCCAGAGCTTAGTGACCCCCAAATAGCACCATTCTATTACCTCTCATGATTTTGTGCGTTAGGAGTCCAGGCAGTGACAGGCTGGGCAATTCTTCTACTCCTTGTGGTGTCTATGGCAGTTTCTCAGTGTCCAGCTGCATTGGTGGTTTGAAGGAGTTTCATCCACATGTCTGGTGCTTTGGTGGAGACAGCTTGAAGGCTGGTCTCAGCTGGAACTGTGATTAGAGAACTCACATGTGGCCTCTTTAGCACAATGAGCTCAGAGATGTCAAACTTTTGGGGGGGCTCCAGAGCAAGTATCCCAAGACAGGAAGTGGAAGCTGCCAGACACTTAAGCCTGAGTCCAGAAACTAGTACAGCAGCACTTCCGCCATTTCCTACTGGTTAAGTGGCCATAGACTGTTACCTGATTCAAAGAGAAGGTACATAGACTCCATGACTCAATGGGAAAAGTAGTAAAAAAAATTGTGGCCATCTTTATTCTATCACTGATGGAAAAATTATAACATAATTTTTCAAACAAAGGAGGTAAGAATGGGAGGCCACAAGATGGTGGGGCCATTTTTGGCCTATAACATCTTGAAGTATAGCAAGGTTATTTTGGAAACCTTAATATTCAGTAATACCCAGCTAGCATGGCTCAGTGGTTGAGCCTCGACCTATGAACCAGGAGGTCATGGTTTGATTCCTGGTCAGGGCACATGCTCAGGTTGCGGGCTCCATGCCCCAGTAGGGCATGCAAGAGGCAACCAACCAATGATTCTCTCTCATCATTGATGTTTCTATCTCTCTCTCCCTCTGCCTTCCTTTCTGAAATCAATAAAAATATATTTTAAAAATATTCAATACTACTCTAATGCTCTCTCCCTCTACTGACCCCACTACCCCACCCACCCCACGTCCCATTCAGTAGATCCTGGCCTCCCATGAGTCAATCCACTCAACCAAATGGAAGTTCCTAGTGAGTGCACCATGTGTCAGGAGGTGTTCACCGGAAGATAAATGGGCTTGCAGAGAATCTCTCCCTTCCCTCATGCAGCTCACAGAGGGGGTGGGAGCCCTGATTTGTTGTGCTTGCTGATTTTCCTGGCATAAATACTCCCACCATGGTTGAGTTCAAACTACCAACATGATTTCACTTAATCTGGAGTTGGGAAGAGATGCACAAAATTGGCTCATGTGAGCTGGTGCGCACTGCCTCTGGCATCCACTGATGGTTTCCAAAAAATGAAAACAAGATGGGATATGGTCAATGCCAAGAACAAGCTGCAGGAGAGACCATGTCTGCTTGGGGGTGGATTGAGGGGGTGGTATCTCCTGAAGGAGATGACATTTAGGATGAGTTTTGAAGGATGGAGTTTAGTAGAGATGAGTGAAGGAAGACATTCCGGGTAGGAGGAACAGCTTGGAAAAAGGCCCAGGAGTGAGAAAGTCCAAGGTATACTGAAGAATAGTGAGAGGCAGAATGCGGGGAGAAGAATGGTTAAGATCTGATTGAAAAAGACAAGGCTAACCCAAAGACAGAGGGACTTGAAAGCAGAGCTGAGGAGTTAATTCATCTGGCAATGGGGAGCCATGGAAGGCTTTTGAGCAGGCAGCAGGGTGGAGGGTGAACCGGAAGCAGGGAGACACAGGACATGGGACTGCAGGAAGAAGAGAAGAGGGCACAGCCCCAGCTGCACAGATAGGTTCTGAGGTGAGGGACGGCAAAGGGCCATGGGAAACTGCTCCAAGCCTACAAGCTGGGGACTGAGATGATTTATTAGTTTGCTCTGAGATAGTCTCTCAGAAAATTTGAAATGTCAATGGTCAATTCTTGAAAATGCTGCCATCTTCCAAAGACTGAAAAACTATCTAGTGGCAGCTTGCAGGGGAGAATTTGGGGACAGGGGACTTCTCCAAGGTCCTTTTTCTCCAGTAAGTAGTCTTCCTGCATAAGGCCCAGCATCCTTTGTGGACCCTCTGAGGTCTCAGATGCCTCTTGGGCACTGATTTCCGCAGTGACAAGGGGAAGCAAGGACAGGGCAAGCCGAGAATGCGTTTGGAACTTGAGATACCTGGGCTGTGAGGTTAGTGGTTCATCCCTCAGCCCTGAAGTGCCCAGTCAATCCTGTACCATTTTAAGTGAGAGTGGGATATGAAGAGTCACCAAAGATGCTCATTACACAGATGTCATGTTCTATATCCCATCAAATGCCTTCAGAAGCAATATCCTGATTGGCAGACACATCTTGTCTGAGAGTTGATGTCTATAGCCCCATTTTACAGGTGGAAAAGCTGAGGCCCAAAGAGATGAGGAACTTCAACAGGCATTATGTGGTATAGCAGCTGCTGATTTCTGCCCAATACTTTTGCCTTGGAATGTCCAGCCTACTGGGGGACACAAAACTTGCACTCATGAAATAATCAGAAGGAAATAAAATGAAGCTCTTTGTGTCTTCTCCAGCTCAACAATCCTGATGATCCTGGGTCTGAAGAAGTCCTCAGGGAACTCTGTCAGGACAACTTGTTTCACCTGTAAGTGTTTGTTGCATAAAAGCAGCCCTTATAGTTGACCCAAATGTTCAGGGCCAGCCTGAACACAGTTAAATTAAAATGAAACACGGTCCTCTCCCAAAGCCTTAGTTGCTGTTGTTTTTTCCTCTAGAGTCTCTTAAAGATGCAAATGTAAGAGGAGAGGAAGGAATGGATCTTGGGGAACCTAGTCCAAACCCACAGCCTGCTACAAACTCTCTAAAAATCCTTTTACACATCTCTCCCAAGTTCCACACTTCAGGGCAGGTGCCCACCCAAACTTTCTTCTCTCACACTCAAACTCTCCAGCCTCTGCTAGCTTTCTGTCTCGCTCATGTCCCTCTTCCTTCATCCCTTTCTCTTACATGCCCATTCCAAGAGAGTTTCCTTCTGAGAGTAGCCCTAAGTGTTCTCTTTCAAAAATCAGTTTGGCCTCTCTAGCCTCTAGCACCTTCTGGTTGCCTTTCTACCCCTTATTTCAATTAACACAGCAAAGGGCTGGGTTAGGAGAGCATGCAAAGTCCCAGGGAAAAGCTGTGAATAAAAACATATTTGTCACTGTCACTTAGTCTACCGGGTGCAATGGGAAAGATTCTGAACTACACTAGGGGTACCCAGATACCATCTTAGCTCTGTCATTAAGTGTGTGACTTTGAGTAGGTTATTTAACTCTTAGACCTTGGGGTAAGAATTAAAAACTGGGTTTAAGGGCTCCTCCCTGTGCAATGACAGATGCTGTGAACTTTGCCCCTACTAGGTCTGAAGATGGAGAGTGATTGGCAAGACCATATTCTTGAATGAAGGCACAACCTGAATATCATCATGAGGAAATGGACAGACCCAAACATAAGAACATTTCTCAAAGCAATTGGTCTGTGGTCCTCAAAAATGACAACATCATAAAGGACTGTTAAAAAAGAAATAGCAGGTCAAAAATGAAGTCAATTGTTCGAAGCCCATGTTATAAACCAAGACTTAATTGCAGTTTCAACCTCTCCTGGGATGTGACCAGTCAATCTGAAATTTCCTTATCAACACTAATGAGATAATATGCCTGATAGATCTCCCATTCTTCCCTCAAGGGAAGGCAACCTTGCCTGAACCAAAACTTCTCTTTTTCTTTTTTTTTTTTTTTTTTTTGCTACTAACTTTCTTGTCCCACCCCCTTCCTGATTATAAAAATCTTCTGTTTTGCACAACTCCTCAGATCTCCTCCCTATTTTCTAGATGGGATGCTGCCCAATTAATGAATCATTGGATAAAGCCAATTTGACCTTTAAATTTATTCAATCAAATTTGTGTTATTTAATAGGACAAAGATAGGAGACTGTGGAGATAAGCCATGTAAGAGGCAAGATATAGTTATCATTGTAAGCTTTTCTGACATATCTGCATTGTTGCCATATATATATATATATATATGAAGAACTATCTAGTGGCAGCTTGTATATATATATAACTTTGATAAGTATAAATATTTTTAAACCCTTGCTTTATTGGAATCTGCCATTATCTCAATCCCTCCAAGGTCCCAGAAACAGTTCAACCCATGTATCCTTCTAGTAGGTTGGCCCACTCCCACCTACAGAGCAGAAATGACCCTGCTATAGTCACCTATCTCTGTGTCACAAAAAAACCTTAAATATTGATGACTCAGGACAACAACAATGTATTATTTCTCACAAATCTGTGGGTTGACCAGATGGTTCTATCTCATGTTGTATATATTTGGAGCCCTAGAATGGCTAAAAAGTACAGAATGGTGTCACTAATGTAGATCAGCTGGACTGGCTGCAAGCTGGGAGCTCAGGGGAGCTCTCTGTGTGGCCTCTCCACTTATCTACTTGGGCTTCCTCACAAAATGGCAGCTAGGCTCCAAAAGGCAGCAGCTCAAGAGGCATATGCTGCAAATCTCTGCAGCCTCAGTACTTACATGGCATCGCTTGTGCTGCATTCTACTCATTAAAAGAAGTCAAAGACCAACCCAGATTCAAGGGCAGGGAATTAAATCCTATCTCTACAGGAAAGGAAATGGTAAAGAATTGTGGTCATCCTAACAAGCGGGGACAAAAAAAGCTTCATTGCAAAGGCTAAAGACCCCATGTTGCCCAAACAGTGCTCAGCCTGCCACATCTTAACTAACTGTGGGTGACTTCCAACCTGCATTTGTGCTTCTGCATAGATTCCAGCCCTTTCAGGCCTATCCTTTTAGTTCTCTGTGTGCAGTGCAACCCATGGTTCCAGACTGACATAGTCTCCTGGGCTCTTGATTTTTATTGGTATCTTGGTGTTCAGATTTTAAACTCCCAGATGACACAAACTAAGTCTTCCAAAATGCTCCACACATTTTTTTAAGTATTTTTTATTGATTTTTTACAGAGAGGAATAGAGAGGGATAGAGAGTTAGAAACATCGATGAGAAAGAAACATCGATCAGCTGCCTCCTGCACACCCACTACTGGGGATGTGCCCGCAGCCAAGGTACATGCCCTTGACCGGAATCGAACCTGGGACCCTTCAGTCGGCAGGCCAACGCTCTATCCACTGAGCCAAACCAGTTAGGGCTGCTCCACACATTTTAGTAAAAGTCACTTGGCTCCCCACCCCCCTCCACTGGAGGGTTGCAGTTAATAAATGCAATCTATGTTTAAATTATGCATCTATGAATGTGAATTACATATCCATATTTGCAATTGGACAATATCCATATTTCCACTTTGTACAATTCCACGGAGGCATCCTTCACATTACACACTGTGTAAATGGTGTCCCCTGGAGTTATGCAGTACACAGCTCATACAACTAACATGGCCTTCCTGGACATGGATCAGTATCTTTCATTCAACCTCTCTAGAGCATACCCCTTTCAGGGCACTGGCTCTCAACCTAGCTGTACATTATCATCACCTAGGCCAGTGATGGCGAACCTATGACACATGTGTCAGAGGTGACACGCGAACTCATTTTTTTGGTTGATTTTTCTTTGTTAAATGGCATTTAAATATATAAAATAAATATCAAAAATATAAGTCTTTGTCTTACTATGGTTGCAAATATCAAAAAATTTCTATATGTGACACAGCACCAGAGTTAAGTTAGGGTTTTTCAAAATGCTGACACGCCGAGCTCAAAAGGTTCGCCATCACTGAAGGCAGTTCACAACTCCAATCAATTAAATTAGAATTGCTTTGGGGTGGGACCCAGGCATCAGTATTTTTAAAACTCCTTAGGTGATTCCAACATGCAGTCATCAAGATTTAGAACCAGTATTCTCAGGGAATGTGTACAGAACCTTTGAAAAGATTTTATTTTTTGTCATAAAAGTATAAAATAGTTGGCACTCGTTATAAGACATTTCGAAAGTGGCAGGAAAAAAACCTAAAAAACAAAACAAACCCACCTTCATGCACTATTACTCTTTTGGAGTTTTTCAGTTAATGTATTTCCCCATGGAGTCATCCAAGGCATTAAAGTGTGTTAGCCTCCATCCTGCCTTTCTCTTCAAAAGAGGAGGGAGAAGGTGGTGCTGTCTGTGAACTTTATTTTTCCCATTAGTCTCAGGCTGAAAGTGGGAAAGCTCTTTGTCTCCAGAGATTGTTCAGGTCCTCCTTTAAACACACACACACACACACACACACACACACACACACACACACAAAAAAAAAAAAAAAAAACTTTACTGTTTAGAGTATTACAGATGTCCCCCTTCCCTCTCCCCATTATTCCCCTTCCTCACCCCAGGCCTTCACCCCCCTATTGTCTGTGTCCATAGGTAATAAATATATCCATATAAGTTCTTTGGTTCATCTCTTCTGACCCCTTCCCTTCCCTCTGAGATTCGTCAGTCTATCCCATGTTTCCATGCCTCTGGTTCTATTTTATCCATCAATTTATTTTGTTCACTCAATTCCTTGTTCATTTATTTTGTTTTTAGATTCAATAGTTAGTAGATATATATTTATTACCATATTATTGTTCATTTCTTCTTCTTCTTCTTCTTCTTCTTCTTCTTCTTCTTCTTCTTCTTCTTCTTCTTCTCCTTCTTCTTCTTCTTCTTCTTCTCCTTCTCCTTCTCCTTCTCCTTCTCCTTCTTCTTCTTCCTCTTTTTAAAGGATACCCTTCAACATTACATGTAATACTCGTTTGGTGGTGATGAACTCTTTTAACTTTTTCTTATCTGTGAAGCTCTTTATCTGACCTTCAAATCTAAATGATAGCTTTGCTGGGTAGAGTAATCTTGGTTGTAGGTCCTTTCTATTCATCATTGAATATTTCTTGCCACTCCCTCTGGCCTGCAAAGTTTCTGTTGAGAAATCAGCTGACAGTCGTATGGGCACTCCCTTGTAGTGCTTTTCTCTTGCTGTTTTTAAGATTCTCTCTTTGTCTTTAACCCTTGGCATTTTAATAATTGTGTCTTGGTGTGAGCCTCTTTGGGTTCCTCTTGTTTAAAACTCTCTATGCTTCCTGGCCTTGTAAGTCTATTTCTTTTACCAGGTAGGGGAGTTTTCTGTCATTATTTTTTCAAATAGGTTTTCAATTTCTTGCTCCATCTCTTCTCCTTCTGGCACTCCCATGATGTGAATGATGGTACTCTTGAAGTTGTCCCAGAGGCTCCTTACACTATCTTCATATTTGTGTATTCTTTTTTCTTTTTGCTCTTCTGATTGGGTGTTTTTTTCTTCTTCCAAATTGATGATTTAACTCTTGGTGTCCTCTACTCTACTGTTTATTCCCTGAAAATAATTCTTCATTTCAGTTAGTGTATCCCTCATTTCTGACTGGTCCTTTTTTATGTCACTGATGTTCTCATTAAGTTCCTTGAAGTTATCATTAAGTCCCCTGAGCATCCTTATAACCATTTTTTTTTGAACTCTACATTTGGTAGTCTGCTTGCTTCTATTTTATTTAGTTATTTTTCTGGAGATTTATTCTGTTCTTTCATTTATAACATGTTTCTTTGTCTCCACATTTTGGCTGCTTCCCTGTATTTGTTTCAGAGCTGCTATGTCTCCTGGAATTGGTAGAGTGGCCTTGTGTGGTAGGTGTCCTGTAGGGCCCAGTGGCTAAGCCTCCCCACTCACCTGAGTTGGGCACTCTAATTGCACCCCTGTGTGGGTTGTGTGCACTGTCCTGTTGTAGTTGAGCCTTGATTACTATTGGCCTCACTGGGAGGGATTGAACCCCAGCCCAATTGGCTGTGAGGACCAGCTTCAGCTACAGTGGAAGAACTGCTGTGCAGGAGATGCCCCTATGGAGCAGGATTTGCTTTAGTGGGGCTTTGGTGCCCTTGAGTGTGTTGCTTGTGCATGTGATAGTGTTGTAATCTGGTGTGGTCTGAAGCTGACCTCTGAGTGCACTAGCTCTGGGGCCTCCTGAGAGATGCAAAGTTAGCTACTGCCTGTACCCTGCCTGGGGCCATCTGGTATAAGCTGCAGAGTGATCTGCAGATGGCTGCTACTTGTGTTGGGCTTGGAGTGCTCAGAAGAGGACAGACTGTTAATTTTGGCAGGCTGCTGCTAGTGCCAGGCCTGGAGCCACTTATTGAGAGGTATGCAGCAAGCACAGACCAGCTGCTGCTTGTTTGAGAGATTTTAGGAAAGTCTGAAGCCTGAGCCAGGACAGACCATTCATATGGAAAGGCCACTACAAACAACTTGGGTGAGGCTGCAAATTAGGATGGGTGAGGTCTCAGGGAATCACCAAGGTGGAGTGAACAGTGGTGGTCCAGGAGACTCAGATATGGCACGTGCCTATCGGCTCTGTGCAGGGAGATCTCAGCAAAGGAACAATGACCTCTGCCAGCACTTTTGTCTAGGAGAAAGCTACTCAGCTCCCCTCTCTGCCCCCCCCCCCCTCCACACACACACACACAGTTCTTGCCCTGATGCCAGACAATTTAGTTCCTTTCCATATGTCCCTGGATCCTTTCAAGCTGCTGCCCCAGTGCTGAAGCTCAGAGGGAGTGAGTCTGGGTAAATCTGTGCACTTGCCCTTTATGAGAAACTGCCTGGGAATCTTAGCAGCCCTCCATCTCCCTCAGCCTCAATCCCCATTGGTTTTTACAGCCCAAAGTTATGAGGATTTCTGTTCTCAGCTGAAATCCTGGGCTAAGGGGTTTGGTGTGGGGCTGGGACCCCTTGCTCCTCATGGGGAACCTTCACAGGCAAGATATTCCTCCCAATTAAAAAACACCACATGTGAGTGTCAGACCAGCCTGTACTTGCCCCCACCCCTCCTAACAGTCTCAATGTAGCTTTTTCTTTAATTCTCTAGTTGTAGGGCTTCCATTTAGCCCAACTTCAGGTGGTTCTGAATGATGGTTGTTCTATAGTTTAGCTGTAATTTTGATGTGGTTGTGGGAGTACCAAATTTACCTACACCACCATTTTGACTCTCCTCCTGGTCAGCTCCTCCTTTAACTTTACCTAGCTTAGGGTACACTGTAGAACTCAGGGGTCAAAGGTCACACCCAATGCATTGGAGGAAAACTTATTACCCTGCATGTTTACTAAACCTTTATAATCCATTTAATAATCCTCCAGAACAGTCAGCCATTCTCAAGCCCTAGGCCCTCTGGCAGCCTCAAGCCCTCAGGTCTGCCTCCCTATTTGTTTGGGTCCCTGGTTGGTTCTCCTAGGAACTTGCTTGCTCCTCTTGGGAACTCTGAGCCTCAGACCTGGTAGAATGGAGCCAGTTACCTGCTTGCACACATCTGGCTGGTCCTATTGATGAGATATTCATCAGCCCATTGTTGAGATATACATCTTCTTTATCTTGACCCTAAGTTGCTGCTGGATCAACACAGAGAACCTTCTCCAGCCATGGGGGGCAGGAGGCCCCCACCACTTCCACCCTCAACCCTAGCTCTGGAGCCTCCTGACTTAGTAATGAAGGATTCTCAGGTACATACAGTCTCAACCCTGTCTTCTAATTCACTGATTCAATCCTCAGCTTCCCCTAATCTGCTGTATATTCCTTCCAATGTGTTCTTTATTTGTGTTAATGTCATTCTTTATTTCTGGCTGTTCTTTTTTCATAATTACTATATCATTTTTCATGCTGTTGAGCATCTTTACCATCATTATTCTGAACTCTGTTTCAGATAAATTTCTTATCTCTGCTTCATTTATCTCTTCTTCTGGAGAATTCTCTTGTTCTTTCATTTGGGGGTTGTTTCTTTGTCTTCTCATTTTGACTGTCTGTTTGGGTTTGTGACTGTGTATTAGGTAAATCCTCTACGTCTCTCAATCTCTACAGTGTCAAATGCTGTTTCTGACTAATTAGGTCAGGCAAATACTCAAAGCTTCCAGAAACTGCCTCTGCCTACAGACTGATAGAATTCTGACTTGAATGGCTACAGGCAATCATCCTTAAGTGTGGTGAGCATTTTCTTTTCAACAGGGTGGGGCAGTTGCTTCTGCCTGGAGGCTAATTATGATTTTTAGTCTCTTAACTGGCCTCAGGACAAGGTATTTTCCAATAGGGTGGGTCAACTGTCTTCCCACCAGGCAAGGCAAATGTCTGTGTGGGAAAGATGTCCTCCTCTGAGTGAGGGAATGACTCAGCACAGAAACATGGGGATGTCTGCCTTCTGAGCTCTAACCCTCGAGTCCCCAATCCTGGCTTCTGCTCACACAGCTCCAGTCCACTCTGCCTTCCCTCTGCTAGAGCACAGGGTGGATGGCTACACAGGGAATTTTGTGCTTTGGCCCTTTAAGAGGGTGCCTGAATTTCCAGCTGTTGCTCCCTGGCAGACAGCAACCCTGCTACTTTTCATAGCCAGATGTTATGTGGGTACCCTTCTAAGTTCTGGTGCTCTCTGCTGGGGGGCCCAGCTTGGGGATTAGACCCAGAGTTCTCAGTGGTAACCTCCCATAGCTGAGATAACTCTCCAGAACTTCAGTTGCTGTCTGTGGGTGCCCAGCCAGCCCTTTCACACCTCCACCCCTCCTACCAGTCTCTATGTGGTCTCCACTTTTGGTCCTCAGGTATCAGGGCTCTTTCCTGCAAGTCTTCAGTTGATTATTCTGGAAGTTTTCCTGTATTTTAGTTGTAATTCCAGTTTGTTCCTGGGAGTGTGTCTGTGCAGCATTCACTTACTCTGCCGCCATTTTTAATCCAATCTCAGGTACATACAGTCTCCACAAATATTTACTGAAAGCCTGTCACTTACCAGGCAGTTCCTTAAAACCAGTTTCTTCCTCCTGGAGCAAGAAGACGGATCAGGTTGTCCTGAGAGGGCCTGACAAGAAGATGTAACTTTGTAATTCTTCCTACCATTCTAAATTCCTGCTGGACTAATAATCAGATTAACATGAGAGATTAAGAGGAAAGAATTTACTATATATGTACATGCAGGCATTCCATAAGAATATGGGGCCCAAGGACAGATGAGGAAGCTAGGATTTATATGCCATCTTGAACTAAGGAGAAGGGGGTGTGGTTTTTGGACTTCAGAAAGCAGTAAGGTAATTCACTCGGAGAGAGAAAGGCAAATGTTTGGTAAGAAAATGTTTGCTGGGTCATCTTTAACAATGGGACACAGAGAGGACTTTAAACAAAGATGCCTTGCTAGGTTCCTCCCTGTCAATCAACTAATTCATATTAAACCATAGTTATCTGTAATGATAGCTTCCTTTCTGGAGAAGGTTCTATCTAATTCTTTTAGGCAGTTAGGGGGAAGGTCAACAGTTTTTGCTGAGTCTTTTGTTTTTTAAAAATACACTGCTGAAAATGATCAATATCCCAAAAGGCATATTTGGGGGTGACAAACTCTGCCTCCTCTCATAACCCTGCCTGAGATTTGGGAATGGTTTCCTGAAGGGAGGGGCTAGTAGGTGCTACACGCAGGAAGACAAGAAGCTAGGTAGGTGAAAGGGGAACAGCATGTGGGAGGGTCTGGCAGAATGGAGGCCAGAAGAGAGGCCATTGTGATGGGTCTCCTCCAGGGGACGAGGGGAGTGATTTGGTAAGCTCAGAGAGGGTCAGCCAGAACACCAGATTCTGTGGCCTTCTAAGGTTTCTAAGCAAGCGAGGAACACAATCAGACAGACATGCACCCACCCACTGAACTACCCAGTTAGAGGTAGAGGGGCCATTATTAGGCATTCCCCTTGTGTTACATCTGAAAGAGAGATAATAGTTTGCCTCCCAGGAAGGAAGTTGGGTTGCTGTGGACGGGAAGGAGACTCACTATAGTACTATAGTGATTATATATATTTCATGTGAGTACGACAGCTATCCAAAAATTAAAATAAATCCTGCCCACCACCACCACCCCCCGCCCCCCGCCCAAATATACACTTAAATCTGAATCTCTTCTTGAGGAGCAATCAGTCAAATATAAATTGAGAGACATTTTACTCAACAAATGGCCTGAACCCTATCAGGCTGGGTGAAGGTTCCAGGTGAGAGGAGATTGAGGAGACCCAGCAGCAGAAGGTGATGGGCCATGGTTGGGTTCTGGATGGAAGGGGGAAAGGACATAACTGGGATAATTAGCAAAATTTGAATATAGGTCAGCCACATGAAGAGGCTAGATTTGTATCTGCATTAACTTCATTGGGAGTGATAACAATTTTATTCTTATGAAGGAGAAGATTCATGATCTTAGAAGATATATGCAGAAATATATGGGTAAAATGTCCGGATGTCTGTAACTTATTCTCAAATATTTCAGAAAAAAAAACCAAGAAGGATAAAAAGGGAAGGAAAGAAGAAAGGAGGGAGGGGGGGAGGAAATATTATTGATATTTTGGATCAATGTATATGTTTCTATATTGAGAAAGAGATAAAGTAAATGCTGCAAAATGTTAACTGTTGGTGAACTTAATAGCTATTCTTCCAGTTTTCCTATGGTTTAAAATTTTTCAAATGAAGAGTCAGGGAAAATTAAGCTTAACCTACAATAAAAAAAATACCTTTTAAAAATTGCTTGTGAAAGGAAAAGAAAATGAGTATTGGCAAATGCCAGAATGAGAGTTGTAATATTCATATTTTAAGCAAAAATGAATCCCTCCCAGTTAGTGTGGGGCCCCTGATCTACCACCATTCCTCTGAATGACGCAAACAGAATGCTCCTGCTTCCAGGTGCCCTTCAAAAACCTTTACCTTTGATGCCACAAAATGGGTGAAACACCTTGCTGTGAAGGGCCTGGGGAAGCTACATATTCAGAAAAAGCTCAGGTCTTTTCAAGCATGTAAACATTTCCAACCATGTGATGCCCTGACCTTTTCACATGCCAAGCCAAAGCCAGTTTTCTTTGAATAAACTCAGATTTAGAAAAAGAAAACAATTATCCAGGTGGCCTTTCAAGAATGACTGTTATGATGGGAATTCTCAGCACTGTGCCAGCAGGAGGGGGTAGGGTGACAGCTGGTGACCTGGGTCAAATGGACCTCAGAGATGCCCCTCCCCTCACTGGTCAGTGTCACCAGTGAATCCAGAGCTTGGACTGGCCACTGTATTGCCTGTACTATAAAATCTCGTTACCGTCACAGCCTTGAGTGGGCCCTGATGGCACGGGTCTCTAGAGAAGACAGTTCACGTTGGCTGGGCCGGGCCTGCAGTGGGGAACCTGAGATGCAACATGGTGTGGAGAGCTGGGGATGCTAAAGGCAATGCTCTTGAGCTTGACCCCACTCTCTCAGGGCCACTGGCCTTCCTCTCCCTTGGTGCAGCCGGAGCATCTCCGGGGCCTGCAGGTTGCAGCTTTCTGATGAAGCATCCTAGGTAGTGAAGAGTTGAGGCTCTGGAGTCAGCTGGGTTCAAATCCTGCAGTTGCTACCCACAGTGGCTTAATCTCTCCAGGCCTCATTTTCTTCGACCCTAAAACAGGGTAGGTGGGTATCCACGGCAAAGTGTGTTGTGACGATGACATGAGATGAAGCCTCTTAGGCCCCCAGGATCGATGAACACAAAGTGGGCGCCCACAGAGCTCAGGTCAGAATGGGGCAACTTGGAGGTTTGGAGAGACAGAGAGAAGCACATTCCCAGGGCCCTTCCAGGGACTGTGGAGGGAGGGAAGCTTGGGGGACAGTGGGAAGGAGCACTGGATGACACTGTGGGGCAGTGATGGGCATCACGAAGCTGCGTGACATGCAGAGAGGCCTCGGATCCTGCTGCTTCCCTGAGTGGAATTTGCAGGCTTGGATCCTGAACTGAACTATTTGGGAAACGGAGCTGAGATTAAGGCAGTGTCAGCAGCCCACCTTCCCTTAGCCTCCCTGCTAAATAGATGCCAATAGAGTCTTTGTAACTTATATCCGAGGAAGAAAAATGAATTATTCAAAAGATCCCAATTCCCTGAGATGACGGAGGTCCCTGCCAGGCTGGACTGAGTTAAGGAGTTCCAGGGAACAGACACCTCCTCCACCACGCCCACCAAACAGACCTTCCACCAGACTGTGGTCAAGTTGGGCTCAGAAATCTGCACTCGGTAAACTCGCCCTTGCTCTGCGCCCAGGTTTTCTCTTCTGTGTCTCAGTTGTGGTCCTTTTGGAAATTTTCAGTTCTTTTTGGCACAGGAAGGAATTTTTCCGGGACTTAGTCAAAGATGTTGGTCATCTGGGTTGAGAGGGGAATGTGATTTCGAGGAGAAGCACTAAGGGGCTGTTGTGTCTGGGGTGCTGGGGAGGAGGTCAGACCCCAGGAAGTGGGGCTGGGCTCCTCCCAACCTGGGCCATCCTTCACAGGCCCTGCGTCTGGTTTGCCTGCTGACCAGCTCTCTAGTCTTCACTCCTCTCCTAACCATCTCACTACCTCTCAAGTCTCCTTTCCCGCCAGTCACATACACATGAAGTGCTCAAATGCCCCTGCAGAACTGAGTGGACAGGCGTTAGGTTCATCTGCTGTGGGCCCTGCTGTCTCCCCTCCATTTCTCTCACCTCGTCTCCACTTTTCTCCAGCTATACCAGAAAGAAAAAGCATTGGGAAAATAAACTTTGAGATCCATCCCAGCTAACGTTGTTGAGGGAGACTCTGAGAAGACCCAGAAAATTCCACAGAGGCGATGCCCTGCCCAGACTCTGGGTGTTGCTTGCCCCTTGGGGTCTTCAGAGCCTGGGCTCAGTTTTTGTTCAGAGCCCTCATCACAGACTTCTGCGTAGAATCTGCTTTCTCCACGCTGTCTTTTCCACCCGCTGCCTGTTGGTTTCCTGCCAAACCATTTCCCTCCTGGCTCCAAACTTTTGTCGGGAAAGACATGAAATCAGCACTTGGAGAGCTGGAAGGGGAAAAACAGCTGCTTTTAACAAAATGAGATTGGGGGAGGGGTAGAAGAGCATCTGGATCTCAGTGGGAAAGCAAGGCTGGTGGGGCACGCAGTTCATAGTAGGAGGGGCAACCTCATGCCCAGGGGCCCAGCAGGTACCACGAAGGAGGCTTCCTCATGGGGTCTTGGACTGTATTCTTCTGACACAGATACATCTTGTATCCACACTAACCCTCCTTGGACTGTGTAGTCTCCTCCACTTTAGGGACATGGACACAAAAAACATTTCTCTTTCCTCTTAGCTCTCCCACAAGAACAATAATAGCACATGCATTTGGGGCACAATAGAGAATGGTGGGGACTGTGGCATTAGGGCCACCAGATGAAATTGCTTAGATTGGACAGACTCTGTGGCATCCACCAGCTGTGGCCCCGTGGAGATGCGGGCCTGTGTTAACAAATCTGACCTAGAGATCTGGAATTCTGTATAAAAACCATCTGAGATTTAGATGTTGGCAATTAATTCAGATGCTTTAAGGTGCTGGTGAGTCAGTACCATGAGAGCTAAGCAAAATGCATCTGTGGCTGGAGCTGGACCTGCAGGTCAGAATTTGAGGCATCTGGTTTATGGGTGAGAGACCATGCAGGGGCCCCCGCTGAATGGGCCCCGGGTGAATGGGCCATGGCAGCGTGGGGTGGGCAATGTCAGTGCTGCACCCCGTCCTCAGATCACTGTTTACCATCTTGTATCTCTGACCTCTCCTGGCTCTGAAGTGCTTTTGCTTCCCCGAGGGTGCACCTGGTGCGCTTCTTTGGAGAGCGTCCCTCCAGCTATGGAGCCTCTTTGCCTACAGGCAAAGGTGCCGAAAATTTTATATTCTTCTCCCATGCCTGCCATGCTTGGGAAAGGACTAGTGGAGGCAGGACTATGGAAGTCCAGCCCCCTTGAGTCGTCGGGTCAACATAACTCTGTATCCCTCACGCTCAGAGCTCCCCAGAGCGTCAGGCTGAAGCCACCCTCTGTGGGACTTGGCCCGATATTGCCCCTGGCTTGGCCTCCTCCCTACCTTGGCCTGTTTCCTTCCTTCTCTTTGAAGTTGCTCCTGGGAGAACTTCCTTGATAAATTGCAGGCACATGAACCCTTGTCCCAGGATCTGTCTTATAGGACCTCCCCTTAGATACAGCCAAGGCCTCCTGCAGGAGAGAAAGAATTCCTTTGCCAGGGGTTAGTGCAATAGTTAGAGAGCCTCAGGAAATGCAGCTATAAAGGACATTGCTGGTCTAAGAATCAACTGAAGATACTCGGGCTTCTCCTATAGCCTCTCTGCTCTCCCTTCCTTTAGACTTGGGATTGCTCTATAATACCCTTCCTTCCCCTTCCCCCTCCCTCCCACCACATGGCAACCATGCAGGTTGTGTGCCTGACTCCGTCCCAAGCCCAGGGTGGGACTTGACTGTTTAGGAAGGCATAGAAGAGTTTTAGAAGGCCTTACCCACTGGCATAGTGATTGATACAAAAACCCAGACTGAAGTCATTTAGTAAAAGGAATCCCCATAGAATGCCACAGGGAGTGGTGCAGAGGTCATCCAGTTATCTTGAAGTTGTGAATTCTGGAGCGGAGATACAATCTAGAGAGTGTGTAGGCTTGGAATATGAGGGAAGCCATCTCAGAGAATAAAGATAGTCTACAAAGGAGGGCAGCTGAGAGAACTGAAGGGAAAGGAAGCTAACCCAAACCTGGTTTCTATTGTTTGCTACCAAAGCATCCTGGCATTTCCTGGAAAGTGAAGGAAGCCAATAAAGGGGGGTTTATGGAGCCAGTTACTGCTGTGGGCAACTGGGCAACCAAGGATAGAGATGGCCAACATGTCTCAGAGTTATCCCAACCAAGGGGAAGAAGCTGGAGTATTTACCCATCTACTCACATCAGCCATTCACTGCTCTGGTTCCTAGGGTCTCAAACTAGAATCATCTGCGGCGTTGTTTTTTATTTTTTTTTTTATTTTATTTTTTTTTTAATTTTTAAAAATATATTTTATTGATTTTTTACAGAGAGGAAGGGAGAGGGATAGAGAGTTAGAAACATCGATGAGAGAGAAACATTGATCAGCTGTGCGGCGTTGTTTTTTAAATCATAATGCCTGGGCCACACCTCCAGAAATGCTGAGTCAGTGAACCTGGGCACAGGGTCTGGTACAGCCCCTACGCAGTGGTTCTCAAGCTTCCTAATGCCTCGACCCTTTAATACAGTTCCTCATGTTGTGGTGGCCCCCAACCATAAAATTATTTTCGTTGCTACTTCATAACTGTAATTTTGCTACTGTTATGAATCGTAATGTAAATATCTGATATGCAGGATGTATTTTCATTGTTCGCGACCCACAGGTTGAGAACCACTGCTGGGGATTCATGCACACAGTACCATTTGGGAAGCCCTGTTCTAGCTGATTTCTCAGATCCCTTTAGTTTAGGGCCTCCCTGAACAAGTTCAGCTGAGGATGGAAACCCTGAGAAAGTCGCCAGTGCAGCTGGAGATAAATCACTCACTGACTGGGGCTGCAGTTGGGGGCGCCTGAGAAATGAGTGTTTTGGCCTCAACTCTACTGTTTGTGCTCCTGTGACCATAAAGGAGCCTTACCCGCAGACTTTGCTTTTAGAAAGAAAAAAAGAATGTCAAGCATGTTTTCCGAGGTTTAATTTCCTTCCAGTGTCCTGAAGAAACCTTCCTAAAAACTCATGCTGCACCAACCCCAGTCTCTGCTAATAACATCAAAGACTTTGAAACTGAGACCCAGTGTGACTTTGCTAAGTAAATAAAACCCAGGGGAGGAGGGATATTAAAAAGAGCAGGAATCTAGAAGCCAAACCTCCACCAAGAAGGGGAAAGAGGGAAGCTGATTGGGGGTGGAGGTGCAGAATTCTGAGAGTTTAAAATTCAGGAAAATACACTAGGGTTGCCAGATTTAACAAATTAAAACCCAGGATCCCTAGTTCAATTTGAATTTCAGATGAACTATGAATTTTTTTTTTTTTTTAGTGTATAAACGTGTCCCATGCAATATTTAGGGCATACTTATGTTAAATATTGCATGGGGCATACTTATAAAAAATAGTATTCGTTGCTTATCTGAAATTCAAATTGAACGGGGCATCCTGGATTTTATGTAGCAACCCTAAAACATCAGACAAATAGATTGATCTTAACTGGTTAGGACACCTTTATCTAGGTGTTTCTGATCTTAACTAAGCGTCCTTGGCCTCCTATTTGTCGGTGGGGTGAAAATACTAGTGAAGGTAGATGAAAAGGGGAGGAGAGAGCAAAGGAAGGGGGTCCACGCTAGCATACCCCACCTGTTTTCCCCCTCCCCCAACCTTCACCCCCAGAAGCGTTCCATCCCCAGTGCCGGCGAGAAAGTGCCTTTCTCTCAGGAAGGTCTTCAGAAATCAGGGGAGCTGCTGAGCTCAACCATTCAGCGATGGGAAAGGGGGCTGAAAGCTGAACCACTCCCAACAGCCCGCCCCACACTTCTTCCTATCTCCCCACTTCCCTATGCCCTACATCAGGGGTGGGCAACCCCTGGCACTCGTGCCAAACAAGGCACGCCAGTAACTTTTGCTGGCACGCGAAACCCTCTCTTATAATCTTCCATTTACAATTTTTTCTTAATATCGACTTTTTTATTTTTCAGATAAATTTAGTGTAGGTGCATCTTAGATAAATAAATAGTTTTACATAACATGTATACATTAAAAAATAAATGTATTTTTCATCATGATATACTGTGTTTTTGTCGCTTGAATGAATTTTATTATTTCTTCAAGGTTCTTCACATACGTACACCTTAAGAGATATCAAGTAGGCGTAACGTGTTCTCAAAAATTAGGGTTGGCACGCAGAAGAATTTTGAGTCAGAGATTTTGCTGGTTTTGGCACGCACTCACAAAAAGGTTGCCCGCCCTGCCCTACATCTTTCTCCCAGTACTGCCTCTATCCATCCTCCTCCCTCCCCACCTCCTGTCCCTCCAAATAAGGAAGCCAGAGGCAGTGGAGTGCTCAGACCAGGAAGCCTGTGGGGCTGCTCCCCTCCCCCAGGCTGAATCCAGCTGCCAGCGAGGCCGCGGGGCGGGGCGGAGCGGAACGCAGCTGGAAGCAGCCGGCGAGCGCGGCGGTGCAGGGCGCGCCGGCGAGTGGCCGCTCAGCTCCTCGGGCTCCGCCTGCACCCGTGCGGGCCAAGGTCAGAGTCGGAGGCAAGCGGCGGGGGCGACAGAGCGCCACGTCAAAGTGAGAGGAGGCCTTCGGAGCTGCCCGGAGCTGGGTCCACTCCTGCGCGCCGGCCGCGCTGGGAGGGGGAAGATGACGTGGCAGCCCGAAGAAGCGCCACATCCCGGGGTTCCGACTTTCGGCTCCCAGGAACTGACCCAAAGAAAATAATCCAGACCAAGAAAGAGCGATGTGTCTGGAAATATTCACAGCAGCACAAGGGACATGATTTAATCAATCTTGGTACATCAGCACAACAGAATTTTTGGTTTTTGGTTTTTGGTTTTTTTACTGTTTCTTCTGGCGTTCAGTAAGTGCCCACTTGCTGACAGGCACCCTGCCAGCTACTAGGTACACAAAGGTGGGTATAAGCCAGTTTCCTTGACCCGGGGAAGGGGAGGTGGGGGTGGGGATCACAAGCAAAACTGATGGCAATTACAGCACAGGCTGCAGAGCCACCTCCGAGGGAAGTGGTGAGGACTGGGCACGGTAATGGCCTGAGGCCCTTGGCAGTGTCTGGCATGTAGTGAGGGTCCCAGCAGTTCCCAACTATCATCATTGCCATTACTATTACTGTAGCGATGTGATGGGGCCATCACAGAAGGGTGTACGGATATAACGCAAGCACAGAGGAGGGTGTGCAAAGTGCCACGACAGAGGAATGTTCCGGCTCTGAGAGCGCAGAGAATGATGTGTTCAGTTCTGCCTGGGGATGTCACCAAAGGCCCCAAAGGTCATAGCTTAGCTGGGTCTTGAAGGGTGTGTACAAGTTTCCTGGATGAGAAATGAAATGAAAAGGCATTTCAGGTAGAAGCAAGTATGTTGCCATGGAGAAGGGAGAAGGGAGGGGCAGGGTGAATTCCAAGAACAACTTCTAAGTGTCTAGTAGAGAAGCAGCACATTAGCCGCCAACGTTGTCACTTCTGTGCATCTGTCCTCAGTCACACGTGTACCACACTGGCCCTCCTGCTGTGACCATCTAGACCAGTGGTCCCCAACCTTTTTATGGCCATGCCCCACCTAAGCATCTCTAAAATCCTGATGTCCCCCCTGTGACATATAATTCTTATTATTCAAAAAGTGAATGCCTGGAGGAAACCTAAAAGGCCATTACTTGGTCTAAACAAGCTTCCAAAGAACATGGCATCCATGAAAGAGAAAAATAAAAGAACAAAAAGACAATTGAAGTACTGAGGAAGAAATCACTAAAAAACTGTTAAAAAATAATAATATGAAGTGATGAAAAAATAGCGAATAAAGTTTCAAAACATTTAATAGAGAACTGAAATGCATAAATATGTCACAATACATATTTATATACTGTACTAGTGGCCCGTGCACAAATTCATGCACATTGGAAGGAAATGAATTAGAAGAAATATTTTAGTATTACCATTCACCCTTTCTCTATAATAGAAGTGTCAACCAAATTCACGATCGACAACGACATATCAAAACACATACGTGCGATTAGCACCAGCAAGAGCTTTATATGTATAGCGCATGCGCGAGTCAATGTTTATTTTTAAATTGCCGGTGTGCGTCATATGTACTTGCTGGTCGGTTGGACAGACAGATGGTCAGACTACGGACAGTTGGTCACTTAGCCTTTTACATATATAAACTAGTGGCCCAGTGCACAGATTCGTGCACATTGAAAGGAAGTTAATTAGAAGGAATATTTTAATATCGCTATTCACCCTTTCTCCATAATAGAAGTGTCAGAGATGAAAGAAAATTAGTAAAATGTATATGAAAATAATATATAAATTGATTAACAAATAAACAATAACATGACATAACAACAAAGACAAGATATAAAAACAACATTGATAAAAACAATGACTAATAAATTAATTAAACTTATTCTAATATCTCCCTGTATACCACATTAGGAGTAAAAACACTTTCAGAGTCCTTGACTAATTTCCCCTGTGATGAAGTATTTACAACTTTAACTTTAATGTCACATGCTCTTCGAACTCAAGAGAAAGCAACATATAACTGACCATGTCCGAAAACGGGTTCAGGTAGGCATATTCCTACTCTGTCAAGAGTTTGTCCTTATGATTTATTAATAGTCATTGCAAATGCTGGCATCAAGGGAAACTGTCTTTGAATTAATTTAAATAGGAGGCCAGTGTCAGACAGGGACAAATCAATTCTTGGAATCAGAACAACATCTCCTTCCGCAGATCCTATTAATACTTCAGCTTCGATTATGTTAGGTTGCAATCTTGATAATAAATCTAATACCATTACAAAGGCCCCATTTACTATTGAGATTTCTCAGTAGCATGATGATTGCACCCTTTTTCAATTTTAACTTATAATATGGCATTCCCCATTCCTAAAAGAGTAATACTATTAAGAAATTCGATGGGAAAATTTCCCTTTTCGTCATCATCCATTGAATTGATGGAATCATCACTCAAATAGGTGTAAAAAATCTCCATCCAGTATATCCAAAATTTCTTCATTTAATTTATGAACGTGCTCATTTTTTGGACAAAGAATCACATGTTTAGATATATTTTTAATATTATCTACAGACATACTATTTCCAAGGATAGCTTCAATAATAAATCCATTACAAATCATTTCACGGGGGATTTCAATAATATCCGTTCCTAAATGAAAACTGCTATCAAGTTTGCCATCTCCAAGTTTTACTAACCATTCGCTATAAGCAGAATCCTCTGATCTCATCATTGTTTTAAGAGACAACTGTCTGAAACATCCCCAAACACTACAGTACTTTAAACTTGTTTGTACTATGGCCAATTGCATAGCATTCGGCACAACACTGAGACTTTGTCGAAAATCCCCTCTGAGAAGGAGAACTTTCCCTTAAACGTGCGAATCAACGTTTATTTTTAAATTGCCAGTGTGCGTCATATGTACAGGCTGGCCGGCCGGTCAGACGGTCAGTCAGTTGGACAGACAGACGGTCACTTAGCCCTAGATAGATAGATAGATGATAGATAGATGATGATGATGATGATAGATAGATAGATAGATAGATAGATAGATAGATAGATAGATAGATAGATAGATAGATATGAGGCCCCTAGAACCATAAGAAATGCAAGAAATTCACTGTTAATAACTCATTCTCGAATTGCCCCCCTTAAAAATCAAATTGCCCCCCTGTGGGAACCACTGGTCTAGACCGTGGCTCTGCACACTCAGACCCCACCAGCACAGCCTTCTCCATCATGGCGAGGTCCTCCTTCTTTTGATAACCATCTCAACCCATTCAACTTGCTTTGAGACAAACATCAAAAGGGAAGGTTGTGGATCTTTATCCTATCATCTCCCCAAAATGATTCTTGGCCCCTTTGCATATTTTTCCATCCCTTCCCCAGCAACCATAATTTTTTCATATCAAGAGATAGTGGGGGGAACAGGAATGAGTCATGTTTAGGTTCATTGACCCAAATCCAAGTGAAAAGATCCCAAGTTCTTGAAAGAAGAGACTGTGGTGAAAAATATTAGTCATAATAGTTAAACATGATAACTTCCTCTCCATCAAGCATTTTGTTTCAATCAAGCGTTTTACATACACTATCGCTATGAATCACTATGCGTATCCCCTGGTTTTAGAAAACACATCTGAGTTTAAGTGATGTGCTCAAGGTCACCCAACAAGTGACGGTGAATCTGAGATTCAAACCCAGGGCTGTCTCACTCCAGAGCCCATCCTCTTACCACTGGGCCATCCCATTAAAAACTAAGCGGCCTAGTTAGGGCTTTGGTCAGGAGTAGGGTAGAAGTACAGTTCCTGACCTCTTCACCTGAGGGAGGGGCAAACCAGTGAGGTTGTCACAAGCCCATAAGGGGCCACAGCCACAGACCTGAGTGCCACACATTGAGCATTTTCTATGCACCAGGTGCTGCCCTGCATGTCCTGTCTATATCAGGTGTGTTCCCACATGAAACCAAAACCACACAAGGTCTTTCAAATGAGGGAATTTAACACAAGGGATTTGTTTTGCAGCTTTCTGAGGAGCCAAAGGGGATAGTGAGGTGACCCAGAGTTTAGTAACAACAGGAAGTCACTGCTGCCATGACTAAGGCCAGGACAAAAAGGGACAAAGGGAGAAGGTGGGGTTACCAGCGCTCATGGTTGGGGGCCACCCAACCAGAGCTGGAGGCACTAGAGATGCAGCCACTGCCAGGGACATCCCCAGAAGCAGGCCGGAGGGGCAGAGGAGAGATTTCTAACCCTGACAAGTACCGTTCCAGGTAGTTATTTTTATCCCATCTTAGAGATGAGGAAACAGACCTGGAGGCGTCAACCGACCCAGCCACGAAGAAACAACTTTTAGGCCAGAGGAGCTTCGATTTAAACCCAGGCCAGTGGGTCTGTCTTCAGAGACTATGTGCCATGAAGAATTCAACAACAAAAGAAGACAATTGGGAAACCTTGCAGTTCCAAAGATTCGGCCAGTGTGGGGTAATGATGGTGCTTGTGTTTTCTTCTTCTTTTGTCCCCCCAAGTCCAGGTTGTAGCCCAGAATGGAAAATTATAGGCTACAGCCAGGACTCTGGGTGTTGGAACTATTTTGTACTTTTCCGTCTTTTTCAAATTTTCCTCAAGAAAGATGCACATCTTTATTAATGGGAAAGACAGATAATCTTTCAGCAACACTAAACCAGTAGGAGGCTCCAGGAGAAGGCTTTAGCAGGAAAAAATGTTGGGGTGAAAGATGGTGACAGAAAGAAGGGTTGGCCAGTACAGATGGCTTGTCACTATCCAGCAGCCTCCTCCCTGGGAGGAGACAAAACCAGAAGCCAATAGTATGACATGGTCTGGACACTTCTTCACAAATACACACACACACACACACACACACACACACTTCATATATGCAGCACACATACACTTGCACATGCCACACATAAATGCACAAACACACACATGCTATTATATACATACCCACCTAGAACACACATATATATATGTACACATATTTGTTCACACATGCCCACATGAAATACATATGCATGTATTCTTGTGCACATACACAGGCACATGTGCACACACATAAAAATATACATATACACATGGCAAACAGAAGTCTCGCATATATCACACACGTGTATACACACATCTCACCCATATATACATGTATACACACCACACACATACAGGCTCATTCTGTTCCACTTTTAAAATGAAAATTGGCAAGTGTTTCTTGGCATAACCATCCTACAAATGTGTCTCTGGCCTCCTCCAGGCAGCCCCCAGCAATGCCTCCAAAGAACTGGAGGATGCCTTCATGTTTCAGCCCCAGAACATGTGCCCTGAGTGCCATTTCATGGGTGAACTCCAGAGAGCACTTCCCTCTGTGCCCGCAGCTGGAGGTTCAGCCAGCCCCCTTGAGCGCCCAGCAGCCCATCAGCACCCAGGAGCTCACATTCAGAAGGGCCGGTCAGGAGCTCCCGCAGGGTCCACACCCTCCTAAGTCACCCCACACTCTAAGGCGTGCCTGCAGTTTGGTGAATCCACATTTGCCTGAAGGAAGCCTGTAAGGCCAGACCCACCTAGGCCCACAGAAAGGTCCTTGGAGCCAGAACACTTGGGCAAAACCCCCCTCCTCTGTGGGAGGGGCCTCTCAGCTCTAACGACCCCGCACAGCATGTCCCTTGGGTGCTGCATGAAGGTCTTATAGCTTGTGCTGCAGTCCGAGCCTCCTGACCTGACAGGCAGCTAGAGAGGAATTGAATCCAGAGGAAGAAGTGCACCCAAAATCCTCAACCACCATTATTTATCCCTGGGCTCCCACAGCCACTGCCGCTCTAAATAAATATGTCACTCGCTCCAGCAGAGAGCCCTGTGGCCCAGGGGTGAGGCAAGGCAGGAGAAACTCCAAGCAGTGCATGCAATGCCCTCCTCCCCCCACAGGTTAACCACAGCCCTGTGGTTTACCAAAAACACCTTCCCACATTTCCTGGCTGACCCATTGAGCAGCAAAGGGTGTGGGTGGGGAGGGAACAGGTGGGAGCTGAGGGCCTCTAGGGAGTCTAGAACAGGAAGGGTGTGGTAGGCACTGTACCTGCAGGTGTGAGGATAGGGCCATATGGACAATTCACAGGCCTGTGGCTTTTGAGCCCAAAGGCGGGGGATCCACTCAGGGTGGGCTAAGATTCCTCTCTGTGGGAGGTAACCCTCCAAAGGGGATGCCCCAGCAGAGACTGAGTTTAGGGGTTTTGCTTCTTTCGAGAAAGACCTCGTGCATTGCATCACAGGATGGGTGAGGACAGGAAATCAGCTTGAACTGACTTGAACGTGGCAGAGGGGAATGGGAGAGGGGAATGAGTTCCCGAAGGTCCAAGGAGTAAGAAGTGTCCCACTGAGACGGGGGTAACTCCCAGGGCGCCCAACAGTAATGCTGCCCTTTAACCCTGGGTATGAGGCCCTGCAGAGCCCCACTCTGGCTCTCCTGGGCCCTGTTCCTCCTACAGGACCAGGGGTTGGTTGGACCAAGGGTAGGGTACACATCTAGCTGAATGAAGGTCCAGAGGGGTGGCCCAGGGGCTGAGCCCCGCCTTCTGCAAGATGTCTACTGCAGCAGTCAGGGTCCCACTAGAAAAACAAAGCCCAGGCCTAGTGTCTCACCGTGAATTAATACAAGGAGTTACAAAGGTGAGAGAAGAGCTGAAAACCTAATCAGGGGAGGGTGAAGCAAACCAGAGATCAGAAGCAGCAAGAAACTTCTACTTCCCTAGGACTGGAGGGACACAGGAATAGAGGGTATTGCCAGGAGGTGGAACTATGGAGGAGACAGGGTCACCACTTGAAGCAGAGAGGGCGGGATAGAGCATCACCCACTTCTCACTTCTTCCCAGGTGCCAATCTCCCACCAGGGCCTCCCATTGGTTGAACCTACAGAAAACCAGAGTTTAAGGGAGCCTGGGAAATGTAGTCCACAGGGCCAGGCCCCGGAGCACAGAGCTTAGCTGGGAAAGAGGGATGGATTGATGACAAACAGGGAACAGACGGGCTCCACGGCCTTAGCTATAGGATGGGGTGAAAGGTTTCCTGAGGGCAGAATGGCCTCAGCTGACATCTTTGCGTCTCCTCTGACCCATATAGCAACAGAGGGGGTGAGCAGTTACTCTGGGGGGGATAGTTCCTCTGTCCCCATCAGGAGGGAGAGTAGAATGGCCCTAGGTGGCACCTCGGGTCACTTAACCTGCAGTCTGGAGAGGTGACATGAACTGATTCTCAACACTTCACTTGCCCTGCACAGTGGTTCTTGAGGGGCCCTGCCAGCCGGAGCTGGAATCTAACTACTGGTTAGCAGGAGCAGGTGGCCAGCATTCTGGAGAAATAACAATAAGAGCAGCAGTGGTTGATGAAGTATCTACTAGTGTAATCACTAAACTTCATGCCTGTGATGGACTATTTTATTTCATCTTTTTAACAAACCTCTAAGACAGTGATGGCGAACCTTTTGAGCTCAGCGTGTCAGCATTTTGAAAAACCCTAGCTTAACTCTGGTGCCGTGTCACATATAGAAATTTTTTGATATTTGCAACCATAGTAAAACAAAGACTTATATTTTTGATATTTCTTTTATATATTTAAATGCTATTTAACAAAGAAAAATCAACCAAAAAAATGAGTTCGCGTGTCATAGGTTTGCCATCACTTAGAGTCTAAGATAAGCGCTAAGGATGTCCTCAGGAGAAGAAAAAAAAAAAAGAAAGAAAAAAAAAACAGGAAAAAAAATTATTACAGTGAATAATAAAGTGTGTCCCAGGTGTCTACAAATAACTAAGCAAAGTCAAAGTCCTGAAACCGAAAATGAGAACAGCTCAGAAGGTCTGAGTATGTAGTGTGGCTGCTTGAGGTGAAATTAGACCTTCGAGTCAGCATAATTTTCTATTAAGTGAAGAGGAAAATATTAACTTCTGTGTATGTTCTAAGTAATAAAACATGTATCACCACCACAGATGTTTTCATTCAGTATTTATTGATTCCATGTTGTAAAAGTTTCACGTGACATCACTTTTCACAGGAAGAAATGGAAGACTAGAGAGGAGGGTAATCTGCCCAGGGCCACACAGCTGGGCAGTGAGAATACACTGTGCCACTCATGATGGAGTGACTGCTAATTGCCCTCACACACTATTGACACTTCCCCACCTTCAGTCAGGTTCAAGGCTCCTGGTCCCTGAGCCAAGGTGGGCAGGGAAGGGGGATGATGTTGAATGTGTATGTTCCGACAGCATCCCAAGGCCAAATACCATCTGGGGGAGACACCAGAGCGTGGGGCAGCCTCTGCATCATGTCAGCACAATGAGTACAGTGTGTACCCCCACCCCTAGAGGGGACAGTCAACATTCAGCAGTCTCTTTGGCTCCCTCTGGCTTTTCCCTTTGACCAATGAAAAGACCGCATCATAAAGGGACTGTGGAGTTCTCTAGTTTCCGTCGTCATTTGCAGGCCCAGAGGGGTTTGGGTGGCTTGCCCAAGGTCACACAGCTGTGAGAGGAGAACCACACACAGCCCCACCTGCAGCTGCACATCTGTTTCATGGCCTACTTCCTCTCACATTCTCTAGAATGTCCCTTTGCTACTACAGAGTTTCGACATTTCAAATCTAGTGGGCGGAATGGCCTGAGTTGGGTTTTTCACACACTTCTTCGCACAGTAAGGCAAGATTTACTCTTGAACTGAAAGTAGAAATGTATTACATTTGCTTTAAAACATAGCTCTCTCCCTCCTCCCCACTCTAAATTTGGGATCCTCTATTCCCACATTCACACAAAATTATTCTACAGGGCAATAAAGAGGAATTTGTGAGTTTTCCCATTCCTAAAGGCAATTAAGTCTTTATTGCTCAGTCCCAGACCTGTGGTTCATGGGATAGGCAAAGTCAAAGGAGGGAAGAGATCATTTTAGCTCAGGTCTGTGTCCACACAATCCAGGCCTCTTGTCCAACTCTTCTATCAGGGAGCCAATGTGTCCACATCTTCTAGTTCCTATAGGCTGGTTTAGGGGAGGATTCATACTCTGCCAAGACTGGTGTTCTGCAGGGGTCAGCAGTACTGATCCCTGGAGTTCCTGCTCGTGGCTGAGTAGCTGCAGGGAGCAGGAGACTATTTCTACCTCCCTCAGAGATTAACAATCCAGTCAAAAGCTAGGCTTCCTCTGAATGCAAGGATGTTCTATCAGTCAGCTTTTGCTGCATAACAAACCACCCCAAAACTTAATGGTTTAAAACAGCCACCATTTATTTAGCTCATAATTACACAGGTGAGCAGTTGGGCGGGGCAAATCTTTTGGTCCAAGCCAGGCCCACTCCCACATCTTTGACCAGCTGCTGAGTATGTTGGACCTGGCTGATCAAGGATGGCTCAGCTGAGGTAGTGTGCCTCGGCTCCACATGACCTCTCATTTTCAGCAGAGTAACCTGGGCTTTACACACCTGGCAGGACCCCAAGACAAGAGCAGAAATACTCGAGGCTTCTGGAGGCTCAGGCTTCAAATGGTCATAAAGTTGCCTCCACCATAATCTAATAGTTAAGTCAAGTCACAAGGCCAGGCCTGATTCAAGGATAGGGAAATTGGGCCCAGAACTTGATGGGAAAAGCTGCAAAGTCACATTGATAAAGGGAATGGAGAAAGGGAGGAAAGAAGGACTGTCACCATGTTCACAAATGCTCTTCCCCAGATGTCCATTCCAAATTCTTCTAGAAACAAAGTAGGGGCTCCAGAAGGAAAAAGTTGAGTCGAATAATCCATCCAAACGAGGAGTCAGAGTCACCAGCCAAGTGCAAACCTTAAGCACAACCTTAAGCAAACCTTAAGCTTACAGTGGTCAGGCCTGTAAGCTGTGGTGAATACTGGTTCACAAGAGGCAACTGTTAAATATTTAGGAAGTTTTTGAGCCTGTTGTTAAACCACCATAGCTTGAAATTGGTCATAGTAAGTATTTATACCATGGGAATTGGCAAGCGATACAAATCAGAGCACTTTGTCTTCCAGAGAGCTGGTTTACAGCATACCACTGCCCTTACGACCAAACAAACACATTTTCTTTCCATCTGAAGAGGCGAAAAGCCCTGGCCAGTGTTTCTCAGTGGTCAGAGCATCGGCCCACACACCAAAGGCCTCAGGTTCGATTCCGGTCAAAGGCATGTATCTGGGTTGCAGATTCGATCCCTAGCCCGATTGGGGCATGTGGGAGGCAACAATCAGTGTGTCTCTCTCACATTGATGTTTCTCTCTCCCTCGCCCTCCCTCCCTTCCACTGTCTTTAAAAAATCAATGGAAAAAAATATCTTTGGGTGAGGAATAACAAAACACAAACAAACAAAAAAGAGTAAGGGGAACAGATACAGAGGGAAAGCTATACCCCACCAATCAGACCATGATGAGCACAGTAAACAATGTAAACTGAGACTGGAGACTTAGAAAGAAAGGAACTGATAGTTCCTATGGAGGTGGAGATTGGGTAAGACATCATAGCGGAGGTGGCCTTCTAGCTGGGCCTTGAAGGGTAAATAAAGACTGCAATGGCCAGAGGTAAGGCTGCAGCCTGAGCACAGAAGACAGACAAACGCAGAGTGGGGCTGAGGCCACAAGTGCACTGTTTAGTATCAGGCTTCCAGAGACAAAAAACCCCAAACAGCAGAAGTTTAATTCTCTCCTCATCACGATCTTGGGAAGGCACAGGTACCCAGCTCTGCCCTCTACCAAGCTCTTCACCTCAGCCCACATTCTAAACTCTCAGAGAACAGCCACAGGACCTTGTCCCTCTCTCTCCCTTTCTTGGGAACAGCAGGTCATCCGATGGTCATTGATTTGACACCCACTCATGTGAGCTTGGACAAGTTGCTTAATCTTTCTGAATCCTGGTTTTCAATTCAATAAAATGGAGCAGGAGTAAATCACAGGGTCACAAGCACTCGGGGGCAAGGCCTGTACAGAATTTAGCATGATGGAGAAGTGGAGTGTGTGTAAAAGAGAGAGAGACGGAGTTAGTTCTTTCCTTCTTCCCAGGCCTGGCCCAACCCCCCTCTTGGCCGCCCTCTTCTTCCCGGGCTTGGTGGGTGGACAGCTGTTGGAGGGAGAAGGCCTTGGAGGCCTGGCCTTGTGGAGTTTGGTTTTACGTGGGCAGCTGTGCTGAACCTTGACCACATCAGACTAGTTCCGCTGAGGTAGCCACTTCAAACAAAGAGTCTATGGGAATGCCAGGTCTACCTCCCAGCCTATCCACCTTCACCTGTGGCCCACATCCCCAGCCAACCTGCCTGGAGAGGCCTCTTTGGGAAAGGGTACTGACCCCTTCAGGGTCAAGGGTCCGACTACCCAGTTGTCGAAGGCTTGGGTACAAGCGTGGAGGGGTGAAGGCAGGAAGTCCGCTGCGTCAGTGACCCAAGCAAATATTTGGCAGATCAGTGTTCAAGGCTGACCTTGACAGTTCATCACCTGGGTCATCATGAGGTGGCTTCCGGTGGCTCTGCCCTGCGCCTCCCCTCACTGCATCCTTCAGGGATGGTCATTTCTGGCTGCAGTCAGGAACCCACTCAGCCTCCCAAGCCCCTGTCCTAGAGCTCCTTGCCCTGCCCCCCTCACCCCAGGTGGTCCCAGGACAAATCATTTTCCCCCTCAGAGTGAGTGACCGGAGGAGGCAAGCATCGGCACTGTGCAGTGTCCCTCCTGGTGAAAGGCCAGCTTGCTTGCTCTCCCCAAACCTCCCAGGCACACATCCCAGCCCCCTCCAGCTGGCAAGGAGGCTCCTCTCCCCAGCCCCTGTGGGAGGGAGCCTCGGAGAGAGGAGAGGCTGGACAAACATCTTGGCTGCTGCTGAAGAGGGAGTCCTGCACTTTCTCAGAAAGCTGCTGAGCATCGCCCCGAGCCAAGTGCCAAGAGCACAGCACTGCCTCTCAGAGGGCTTTGTTCCACTTACTGAAGGCCTAAAAATACACTGGCACTGCCAAGGGCAGTCTTCGAGAGCCCAGGGGAGCCAGTGGTGGGGAACAGTTATCCTAGCACCTGGCACAATTAAAAGGAGAAACGCAGAATTAGCTGGCCTCCACGGCCCCCTGCCCCTTAGTCTCCAGGACGCTCCCTCTGTTTCTTTTTCTTGAATGTGTGGGCTTCCCTGAACCCCTGCTCTGTCCTTTCCCTCTCCCCAGCCTGGACCACCTTCATCTCTGGGTGGAGCCTGGGGCTGCCTACATAACTGTGCCTTTACACATGTCCAAATAGCCGCTCTTGCAAAATGCCCAGGAAGCCTCAAATCCCTCTAGCAAAGCCACAATTAGCAACAAAGCTTAAAGTGAAAATCCCCTTAGTGGGCAATAACCCAGTAGCTTAAACTCAAGAAACATGTACTGATACCCTGTCTCAATCAATCTTAATCTTTTTAGGATCTCAAGCCTCTTTGAGAATCTGATGAAGGTTATGGACTCGGAAAAAAATTGCTCATAAGCAGTATTCCCTGAATAATTTTAGGGGATTTATGAATAGTATGAACTGCATCCATGACCCCCAAGCACCCCCTCAATGGAGGAACCCTTGATGTGCTGGGAGTCAGGCACTGAGCTAGATCCTGAGACAGACAGATGAATCAGACAGATGAATCAGACAGAGGACCGGCATGCAGGCAAATACCAGCCAGCATATGAGTGTGGAGCCGGGGAGTGGGAGAGGAGCCAGCATTTAACCATGGTGGAGGAGAAGATGATTTGAGCAGAGTTTTGCAGACAAACATGATTTTACCAGAGAGAAAATGTAGGGTTAGAGAATTTATGTACAGAATTTGTGTTCATAGCGGGCCATGAAAAAGGAAACTTGTTTGGGGCAGGGACAGCCTGAGGACTTGCACAGCATATAAAGGGCAGATGTGTTGGTTTTCTATTGCCGTGTGACTAACGACCACCAACCCGAAGGCTTGAACCAGCAGCACACACTCATTATCTCACAGTTTCTGTGGGTCAGGACTGCGCACAGCTCTGCTTGGTTCTCAGCCCACAAGGTGCAAACAGTATTGACTGGGGCTGTCATCCTATCTGAGGTTTAATGAGGGGAAACTGTTTCCCAGTTCATTCAGGTGGTTGGCCGAGTTCATTTCCTTGTAACTCCAGGACTAAGCCCCAGATTCCTACAGGTGGAAGTTGGAAGCTCCCTTGGGCTTCTAGAGGTCCCCGCAGTCCCCCAGGCTGCCTGCCTCGTGGCCCCTCAGCAGGCAGTTCACAGCATGGCTGTTGGCTTTTCTGAGGCCAGCAGGAGCATCTCTCTCGATAAAGTCAGCTAAGACAGATTCCTACTCAATGGAACGTTTGCCATATCCCATGGGCTAGTAGCCAGTAACCACACTTAAGGGGAGGGATTCACAGGGGGTGGCAATAAAAGGTGAAGACCATGGACCATCTTAGCATTCTGCCCACCATAGTAAGACTTAGCTGGAAAGGGCAATTGTGAAGGCCCTTGTAGGCTATAGTTAGGACCTTTTTCTCTCTGGGAGACAGGAAGCCACTGAAAGGGTATGGAGAGGGAAGGACGAGAGTGGAAGCAAAGAGGTCATTGCCATATTGAAGGTGATTACCATGGTTTGGGTGGAGGGGGGAAGAGAGGCTTTCCGTGGAGATGGAGAAGAAAGACCCAATATCCACATAGCGGACCCCTTCTTGTATCTACTGTCACCAAATCAGTAAGGCTCTCCCAGTTTACCCGACAAAAAACAATCACCTGTCTCCGCTCCCAAACCCTCACCCAGCCCTATTGTCTCACAGCACTAACCACCCTTTGTGGTACTCTGTGTTTGTCTACTTATCTGCTCGTTGTCTTCCTCCCGCTCATAGAATGTAAAAACCCTGGTTTGCTGCTGTATTTTCAGCCAGCACAACAGTGCCTGTGATATATGCCCAATAGTATTTGCTAACCAAAAGAGTGAAAAGTGAATGAATGAAGGAGTGGAGGGTTAAAAAGATATTCTGGCAATAGACTTGCTAGAACTTCATACAGTTCAAATGTGGCAGTGGAGGAAGGATGCATTAGCGATGCTCTAGGGTTTCTGTCTTAGTAGATTGCATGGTGATGCTCAGTGCCATGGGAAGGAGTATAGCAAAATGGGAGGTAGAGACTGAGTTTAACTTTAGTCTAGTAGAACCAAGATGGTCGGAAATCAGCCATTTTGAGAAATCTAGTGGAAATTTGGAAATGTGAGATTCTGAGCTCACGGAATAAGGAGGAAACAGGGAATAGATTCTGTAGTCAGGGAACAGATGAATTCATGGGGTTCAATGAGAGGAGAGAACCCAGTCCTGGAAGAAGAAGGAGCCAGTCTGAGAGGTAGAAGAAGATGTGAGGTGCTAAGGAAAGAGTTCCAGAAGGCAGGCAGATCATGATCAAGGCCACAGAGAGGCCAAGCAAACAAGATGAGAACTGAGAGGGTTTGGTGATAAAGGGTTCCTAGTCACCATGTGAGAGCAATCTCAGAGGAGTGGAGGTTTCCAGGTCAGTGAAAAATTAAAAGTCACTCCTTAAAGAAGAAACATGGGATAATGTGGAGAACAGATTTGATAGTGATGAAGGGAGGAGGGGAAAAGGGATGAGTCCAAGAATAGGTGAAAGGGATTTGGGGATGGACAAAGGTTGCTGGCCTAAAAGCACAGACTTAGCAAACTCACCTGAATAGTCCCTTCCTGCTTTGCCCCAACCCTCCCATCAGGGAGACATAATGCAGGCTCAAGAGGACCTGAAGAAAGAAGAGACTTGGGCAGAGAACACATTTGGGTCCCTGGGATCTGTCCCTGATCTTGGCTTAACAGGGAATAGTCAGTGGGAGCTAGTGGAGCTCTGAGGTTCCTGGATTGTACATGGAGAAGCCTGATTCTCACCTTTTTCTCCAGAACTGGATTCCATTAAAAGCCTGTGGCAGATGGCATTTTCCAAAAATGACCACAGCAGTATCTCCTATCCCATGTGCTCTTCTACAATGTGACTTTGACACTCCCATCAAGAGGTCCCTTCACCTTGAACCTACTGGGTCTTTGTGACTACCTCAACTAGTAGAGTGTGGCATAAACAATTTTGGGTGACCTCATCTTCATAGTTGGACCTCATGGTTGGACAGGACTATGAAACTTCTCCAGGTCCTCTCCCTTGGGACATGTATCTTTGAAGCCCTGAGCCACTGTGTAGTAAGTTTTCCTAAAGCCACCACAAAGAGAGACCCGGAGTCCAGCCTCAGCTGACTCCTAGCCAACACATCCGGCCACACTGCTTGCCATGATCGGTGACTGTAATCTGCCTTATTCCCTGAGAGGTGTCATGAGGCCCTTCCCCCGTCACCCTCACTGTGCATTTCCTATACATTCCCATATACACCCCACCGGGACTCCAGATTAAGTGATAAGCAAGCTGGCACTGGTGAAGTGCCTATCCTGAGCAGGTCCTGATGGCTGTGGGCACAGGTCACCTGCCCAGCTCCCAGATCCCCACCCACTCCACTCCAGGAAACATGGAAAATCCACAGACCATTCCAGGCCCAGCTGCAGTCCAGGAAGAAACTGGGCAGGCTGCCCAGAATTACACAAAATGGACTTTGAGTTGATTGCCCAAGCTGCACTAATACCCCCACCTTCTTAGGAAGGGTGATCTTTCCAGAATCAAGGCCACAGCTTATCATGAAAGCCAGATGTTGACAGAGCAGGCCAGCTGGTATGGGAGGGGCCCCGGGGGAAGAGGAGGCCCATCCCTGATGCCTCTCCCAGCCTATCAAGAGGGGGAAGGAGACCCTCTTGTGCAGGGAGGACGGTCATCCTCCTTATTGCAGCCCAGCTGCTTCTGAGGATGGACCCCGAGACATCTGGAACCTGTCTGCTCATCCCAGTCTTTAGCAGTGAGATGAACAGAGCTGGGGAAGCAAAAAGAGATGGCAGTCCTTAAAGCAAAACTGATAAAGTAAAAATTAGGAAAAAACTGTTTCATGTCCTGTATTTGCATTAAGATCGATGTAACTTGTACCCCTGGGGTCTTTAAGATAAAATTGTATTGATTGTTTAAATTCCTTAATTCTCAGTTATTCATTCTTTCCATATATGTTCATTGAGCATCTACCATGTGCCAAGCACCATAAGAAAAAGACATATTTTCATAAATACATATATGTGAGAATATACGAAGGATGTCTCTAGAACAGTGGTTCTCAACCAGAGCCCCCAGGGACATTTATCAATGTCGGGACATATTTTGGAAATCTAGTGGGTGGAGGCCAGGGATGCTGCTAAATCCTAAAATGCACAGGACAGCACCATGACTAGAATTTTTTGATCTAAAATGTCATTAGTGCCGGAACCGGTTTGGCTCAGTGGATAGAGCGTCGGCCTGCGGACTGAGGGGTCCCAGGTTCGATTCCGGTCAGGGGCATGTACCTGGGTTGCGGGCACATCCCCAGGGGGGGATGTGCAGGAGGCGGCTGATCGATGTTTCTCTCCCATCGATGTTTCTAGCTCTCTGTCTCTCTCCCTTCCTCTCTGTAAAAAAATCAATAAAATATATATATATTTTTTTAAAAAAGGTACTTTTTTAAAAATAAATAAATAAATAAATAAAATAAAATGTCATTAGTGCTGAAACTGAGAAATCCTGGTCCAGAAGGATATACAAGAAATAGATGAATGGTGGTTACCTGTAGGGAAGGGGGAGGAAGACCAGAATACACATATGTGCAAGATGATCAATATGCATTGTGTGCCCTTTGGAACCATTTTGTATTAAACTTCTTAATGAATGCATGGATTTTTTTTTTTTTTAAGAATAACTGTGTTGCCCAGCCGGCATGGCTCAGTGGTTGAACATCAACCTATGAACCAGGAGGTCACACAATTCGATTCCAGTTTGATTCCTGGTCAGGGCACATGCCTGGGTTGTGGGCTTGATCCTCAGTGGGGGGCATGCAGAAGGCAGCCAATCAATGATTCTCTCTCACCATTGATGTTTCTATTTCTCTCTCTCCCTTCTTCTCTGAAATCAATAAAAATAATAAAAAATAATAATAAAGAAAAGAATAATTGTGTCACCTGGCCTGTGTTGCTCAGTTGATTGAGCGAGCATAGTCCCATGCACCAGGAGGTCACCAGTTCGATTCCCGGTCAGGGCAAATGCCTGGGTTTTGGGCTTGATCCCTAGTAGGGGGCATGCAGGAGGCAACAGCTTGATTGATGATGTTTCTCTCTCATTGATGTTTCTATCTCTCTCTTCCACTCCCTTCCTATCTTTCTAAATATCAATGAGAATATTTTTTTTTAAATAACTGTGTCCTGAGCTAGCCACAATTATTTTTTGGTGGTCTCCTGATTGTTGGGAGAAAGGAGTTTGAAGAGGAGGGAAAATCAGGGACTGCACAGTACCTGGTGTGTACAGCCTGTGAATCCATCTAGCATCCTTTAGGCCGGGGTTTCTCAACCGTGGCACCACTAACATTGTGGACCAGATCATTTCTTTTGGGGCTGTCCTGTCCATTGCAGATGTTTAGCAGCATCCCTGGCTTCTATCCACTTGATTCCAGTAGCACCCTTCCCTGAATCATAACAACCAAAAATATTCCAGATATTTCAAATGTCCAAAGGAAACAAGATCGACCCTGGTTGGGAACCTCTGTGCTAGACCTACTCTGTGCAAATCCAAACACAAAGAAGTTCTCATTCACTTGCCTCTCATATTTATAGTCCAGATGAATCCTCAACTAGATGCGTAACCATGCAAATGAGCCCAAGTACATGGAAAGAGAAGACAGCGCATGGAGCAAGGGGTGGAGGTGTCTAAGTCGCCTGTGGGAAGTGTTGCTCATGGATCCCTGAGTGTACAGAGAGACCTCGGGGCTCCTCTGAACCATCCACCCATTTCACAGAGGAGGAAATAGAGCAGAGGGGTGATGTGGCCAAAGTTACACAGCGAATGATGGCTGCATAGACCTGGGATGACTGTATTCCCTATATTATCCCTAGATGTCCCTTGGAGATCTTCCTTGTTCTCCATCCACTCCTGGCTCCATGGGCACCCCAGAGTCCCCTGGTCTTCCCAGTAGTGCCCTTCCCCCGAAAGTGGATCACCAACGGTGGCACATGACTAGAAACATGTTTTCTGCATCACTCTGTCTTTCTAGATAAGCAATCACTGTTCCCTAACACATCAGTGCGCTCCGGCGAGAACTGGCTCAGGCATGGGCTGGAGGGCCACGCCAGCAGCTGGGCACAGCACACCCAGAAAACGGCCAAATCTCTGTGGCTGTGGCCCCTTCTGCAGTTGCAAGAACCCAGTTTACAAAACTCTGACGACACCACAAAAGAAAGCAACAAGGAGAAATAACATGCGAATCAAACCCACCTTGTTCCAGCTCCTTGCGGAAGGCAAGTCAGGGTGAGCCAGGCCTTAAGCAATAAAATCATCCAAGCGAGTCTGTCCCTTCTTTCCTGCTGATGTGAAAAGCAGGTTGCTCTTTCCATGGTTAAAACCCCATGCTTTGAAGCCACATTCCCTGGGTTTGTAACCCCATTCTGCTACTTTCTGGTTGTATGATCTCAGACAAGTCATTTAACCGCTCTGAGCCTGAATCACTGCACCTATAAACTAGAGATAATAACAGTGGCCTCTTCATAGTATCATTAGATCAGCTGAGATAAAGCATGCGCTGTCCTTAGCACCTGGTAACTACAAGTTACATGATTTGTGCTGTCATTATTTTATTACTAATCATAAATATGACAGCAAATAACCTACAACAAATTTCACAAATTAATTCCAGTTTGGGGACAAAAGGGCTGGAAAATGAATGAGAAATTTCTGGTCATGTGTATAACAACCCCCTCTAATTCCATATTGGAAAATGAAAGAAGCTTCTAAAAACACATCCGAATGGTGTTTTAGCTCATCTGAACAGCTAAGACATGATTGCCCTGTTCTTGGTTTCGGCTGTTTTCCAGCTGTGGTGTTTTTCTCATTGATCGGAGAGAAATCCCCAAGGCCTGGAAAAGGAAGCTTTTCATTGCTTTGGATGGACCGATTTTTGGCTTAGCTGCTCAAGCATATAATTGAGTGAGAGAGAGAGAGAGAATGAATCACTTTGAGATAAATATATAGTCAGACCTCCCGCTTCCTGAGCAGCTAAAAGATCTCTGGCTGGGCTCCCACAAGCCCTGGGGAAGGAGAGCACAACGCTGGAACTGCCTTTTCCTGATCTTTATCAAAATAATAAGAGTGATCATCACAACTGCTATCCTTTATCAGATGTGCTTACTATATAGGTCGGGTTTCCCAAAATGCAGACCCTGAAACAGACATTCTAGTCAATCTACTTTATGTGCGGGGGACCCTCGAGGCACCGAGGTCCAGTGGGAAAGTGATACAGAGAACGGAAGTCAGCCAATAAAGGGTGTGCTATTGAGCAGGTTACCCCTGGGGCACCGGGAGCTTAACCCCCTGGGAACTGTGGAATCCAGTGCAAAAGACACTTCAGCATCATCTCCTTTAAGGGATGAGGGATGAGGGAGCCAGAGAATTTATACTCCAAACCCATCAGTCACTGGGTGAGGGTTGTAGCTGAGCGATTGATGCCCTGGCATTTGCAGCCACTCCTCATGCAGGCAGCCAGAGGAAGACCTGGGTCAGAGTCACAAGAGGTAGCTGTCAGGAGTGGGGCCTTCTGGAAATGGGACGTTTGGGAAAGGGGGGCACCAACAACACCCAAATAAAAAGATGCAAAAGTATGAGTCTCCATTACCCCATGCAAAAGATACAAGGATGTGTGACCTAACTGAATATACAATTTTTGTTAAAGTCGATGAAATATTTAAACATCTATTTCTAACGATTAATTTATTACCTACCCTGCATGCTTACAATCACATATTACATGGACTGATGTATCATTGGAGAAAAGTTGCTTTCTTCACCCTCATTCCAGAGCTCAATTTCATGCAGCTGCTTCCAACTCATCTTTGCACTCGGGGTCTTTGCCATCATCGAAGCCATCTTTTGAATCATCAGAGGTTTCTGAGCTCAGCTTCTTCCCTCCCCCCATCTGGGTTCTTAGTGATGCAGCACTTTTGGAATCTGGAGGATGCTTTCGATGGAATTTTTATCCCAAGCCTGGAGCACCTATTTGCATAACATTAGGGCAGCTGGTTGTTCATTCATCCCGGAGGTGTCGATGTGAAGAAGCGTGGTATCCATAATGTAACCACTGACTAGGGCCTTCTTAAGTGTCCTTAAAAGACTTGCTCACACTCACTCTGCAAAGTTATGACATCACACCCTCCGGGAATCAGCACTAAATCTGGGCTACACTTCCTAGCCTCCTTCTGGCAATTCCTGCAGTTGACCTTAGTAAATGGCCAAAGGACCACCAGCGGAGGTTGTTTCAGGTAGCACATCTCATTCACACAAGCACCTGGTCCTTCAAGATAAAGTCACTGAGAGCACCCCAGGACATGAATGACTGTGTGAGGTCTTTCTTGAAAATAAGGAGCCTCTATCTCAGGCATCACCTGGGGAGTGGGAAACATCATCATGTACTAAAGCGTAGTGGTTTTGGTGGTTGCATGCATCTCATCTAGTCCTCACAACCACCCCACGAAGTGAGTGCTCCTATCATTCTGTTAACGTAAGAAAACATTGAAACCTGTAAGGAATTTTTTGTGAGTTTATTTGAGCCAAACTGTCGACATATGCCGGGAAGCAGAACCTCAACGAATTGAGATAATGCTCCAGAGAATGGCGGGTTACATCTGTATTTATACATTGCAATCAAAGGAAAGGGATGAAGGAGGGTTATATGAAACCCATTGGTGATAGACTAGAGAGGCGGGAGAAAGCAAAGCAGGGAAACCCCTGGGATTGGATAAAAAGTAAAATGATAGACACATACTTAGGTGGGTGCAGGAACAATTAACATAACAATGAAGAAATTTGTGGTATCTGTCCTTGCACTCAGGAATGTTAGGTTGTGCCCCCAAAGGGGTCCAGAAAAAGGGAACTTACAAATTACCCAGACATTTCAAGGGTATGTTATTATAGATGCAAAAAGACAGATAGGCTCAGTTAAGATAAAGGTTGACCTTGTCAGTGAAGATACCGGCCTAGGATGTAACCACCCACCATAACTGCTTTTAGTTAAAGTTTAATTTCAGACCATCTTTCTGGTGACTTTAGGTCTCTGAGTTTGCAAGACCGCCATGCAGGCCTTCCCTGAGCTTATCAGGTCAGCATGTGGCCCCTTTCGCCCACAATTCTCATTTTACAGATGGAGAACTGAGACTCTGAGCAGCTTAAGAAGCAATAGGGCGACAGGGGTGGATGTGACTCCCGGATGTTCACACCCTCCCCCTCACCACACTGCCACCCCTGCCTGGCCAGGGCTGTGACGTGGGCTTAGCTGGTAAGCTCCCTCACCAATTAGGAGACTCTGGGGGCAGAAAAGCTCCAGGTGACCCAGAAGCATGGTGAGGTCCTCCTCTCCTCCCCGGTTTTCCTGAGCGAGGGAAGCAAGTCTCAGCCTCCACCTTTTCAGCTGAAAAGTTTTATGAGGAAATACAAAGAACGAGTTTTTTGCATGCAAGGATCTGGGGCTCTTTCCAAACAGGAGACCCAAGACTGTTTCAGATGGGCAGGCAAGTGTCTACAAGGGGTTTAAAAAGAAGACAAAACAGGAAAACCTTGGTTCACTGTTCTCTTCTCTCCTGCTGCTTTGTCAATCACACTCGGGCTGTTTGCTGACTGATAGAGCAGCAGAACTGGAGAGGACAGTAGGAAGAGGTGGAATTAAACCTGGTGTCATAGGAAGACTGTGGGCTTTGGAGCCCAGCGAGACCAAGTTCACCACCTCCTTGTCCTCTCAGCCTCAGTTTCACCATCTGTAAGATGGGTACTGCTCCCTACCTCTCAGAACCAGATAAACATTAAGAAGGTACAGCAACAGATACCAGGCTGCAGTGTTAACCCCTTTCCCCGAGTGTCTCAACCAACAACTCTTTGGACACCTATTGGGTACCATACATAGTAGGAAATTAAAAGATGAGAGAAAAAGAAAGTTATTCATCGCCTAATCCAGTGGTCAGCAAACTGCGGCTCGGCAAACTGTGGCTCACGAGCCACATGCGGCTCTTTGGCCCCTTGAGTGTGGCTCTTCCACAAAATACCAGCTCTTCCACAAAATACCAACTTCTGCGCATGGGCCACGAAGTTTCAATTGCACTGTATGTGCGCGCCCGCACATGGTATTTTGTGGAAGAGCCACACTCAAGGGGCCAAAGAGCCACATGTGGCTCTCGAGCCACGGTTTGCAGACCACGGGAATCCAATTGGAAAGAAAGACTAAAACAACAATAATAATAGGTCTATGTGCACTTTATATGTGGGACAGGTCTTATTGTCATCACCATCCTATATAATAAAAGCCTAATATGCAAATTGTCCCCTGGGGGAGGGGGTCATTTGACAGGGAGTTCTACTGCTCGTTATGATGTGCGCTGACCACCAGGGGGCAGCACAGAACATGGCCAGCATAGGGGCTGAGGAGAGTGGGATCATGGCAGGATGATGGAGCAGGTGAGCGGGCGGCGCCAGGCCAGGCGGGGCTGCAGGCTGCAGGGCTGCAAAGCTGGGGGCGAGAGCTAGGGGAAGCAAGCTGGGTCCCAATCTCCACAGGCCACCCCAAGGGACCCCACCTATGCACGAATTCGTGCACCAGGCCTCTAGTTTTACATATAAGGAAACCAAGTCTCTGAGATGCAAAGGAAACTGCCCGAGGTCACACAGTAAGTGGCAGTGGGGTGATTTGAACCAGATCAGACTGGAAACAGAGGGGAGAAGGGCTACCAAGGGGCCACATGAGTAGACTGGGTCTCTTTGGAACTGGGCAGGGTGCCTGGGTGGAGAAGAGAAAGCCACCCCATAGAGACAGAGAGCTGGGCACATGGCTTCCAGCCCTCACCGGGCAGGGCACCTCCATTAAACCCCAAGCGCCGCCCTCTGGAGGACAGATGACATGCCTGTCTGCCAGAACCCCTAACCCTCCTGGGGACTCCCCGGTTCAGGCCTAATGCCCCCAGCCGTATGTGGGAACACCCTTGTCTTCCAAGCTGGGTTGTCGAGCAAGCCCAGTGGTCACACTTGCACCCCTGGGTCCAAGGTGGAGTGTCCTGCCTTCTGGAAATTGGGGTGTGAATGAGAGGAGAGAAGAAGGAGAAGCAGGAGAGGGAGGAGAGAGCCTCAGCAAAGAGAAGAAAGGCACTAAAGACGACCGCTTTCCCCCAAAGGGCCCGTGAGCGGGGCACGGTAAGCCATGGCTGCTGAGTCCCCAGGGTCGGGAGACCTGGGGGCCTTGCTGGAAGGCTGCCCTTGGCCTTGAGCTCACTTTTCTTCACAGCTGCGATGTGCAGAGGGTTTCAAGAGCAGGGTTTCATTTTGCAAGCGGATCCTCAGAAAAATGTGCCTCCAGCCACGTCAGCAAAACATACCGCGAGGAGAGGTCTGTTGCCAACGAAGCTGGGCAGCGGCCCAGGAGCCAAACGCCACTCAGAATGCTGTTTTAAGTCTGCTGGCGGCTGTTCCCTCCCACTGGTGACAATCACCAGATTTGGGCATGAGCAGGCGTGCCCCATGTCATGAACATCTGACGGACAATCCCCAAAGCATTCCGTGAGACTGGGCCCATCTTACAGGCCACACAGAACCACAGAGCATGCAGCCCAGTGACCTCAAGAGGAAAATGAGAGGACTTGCTCGAGCTGGCTTCTGGGACCCGCCCAGCGTAGACATTCTCTAATTCCATATTTAACATATTTAACTCATAATGTCTCCACGAGGCCTTGTGGACCGGGCCCTCACTGTCTAAACAAGGAACATGTGTACTTTGTGGTGACAGTACTTACAGAGGCACAAATTGAGTCTCAGAAAAGACCAGTAGACAGTTGTCACTTGGGGGCAGCTCTTTCCCTACTGGGAGGAACGTGCTCCCAGAAGGCCAGGAAAAGGGCGTCGGCCTTGGCCCAGACAGTTGGATCACCCTGCCCAGGACTTCAAATGTTGAGTGAGAGATGCAAACACTCAGGGACCCGTTAGCAGTCAGCCGTTAGTGGCTGGGGCAGTGGCTAGAGGTCACCAGCAGCGATGGCCAGCGATCGCAGTGTCCAAGGTGGTTTCCAAGGTGGTTTCCTAGTCAGTCCATCCAGTGTCTGTGCCTCTAGTCTTGCCACCAGACCACCCACAGCTCTAGTCCATTTTCTGAGGCCCCAACTTTGGGCTCTCTGTAATTCTACAAGCCATGATCTTCCTTTTTTTGCTTAAAATTAGCTACAGTTGATTTCTGTTGCTTGCTCCCCAAAACACTGTGCCAAACCATTCTCTCTTTTTTTTTCATTCAAAACTTAAATAATGTCATTTGGGGGGGGGGGGAAACAATAAATTTGTGACTCATCAAAATATACAGATTTATGGATAATAAAGACCATTATAAACTTATGAACAAACATAGATATAGAGGCAGAGCTGCCTCGAACAGACTGTCAAACTGCAGTGGGGGGGCCGGAGAGGGTTGGGGGGCAGGGGGTGGGGGGGTAAGAGATCAACCGAAGGACTTGTATGCATGCATATAAGCATAACCAATGGACATAAGACACTGGGGGGTAGGGGAGGCCAGGGGATTGTCCAGGGCGGGGGGAAAAAAAGGAGACATTTGTAATACTTTAAGCAATAAAAAAATAAAAATAGAAAAAAAAATACAGATTTTATTTAACTCATTCATTAATGAGGGAACCAGTTGAGGTATTCTAAGTGGTTCAAAAGAGAATTCTAAGAACCAAATACATATAGGTGGTCAGAATACTGAAGTGACTTTACACCTGGGTGGGAAGAAGTCTATCCAAAGGTCAATAATCAATTAAATTCAGTCGGACACAATCAATTTGTATTTCTACAAACATAAATCATTGGCATTATTATCAGTTTTTTATGACTTACGGAGAGGTGAAATAGCTCAAAGACAATGAGAGGCAGAGGTAATGGGGAAGGGTACCCTCAACAGGACACTCAGTGATCTTTTTATTTTTCTTGTCCATTTGTGGGTCTTTCACTAATTTTTCCCTGACAATAATATAGGCGATGACCAAATGGATGGAAGAAACAATAAAGGCTACACTCAGAGGATCTTGACCACTGCAGGCTGGAATCGTGTAGAAGATTCATGGAGGAGACAGAAATTGAGCTGGATTTTTTAAAAAACAAAAATCTTATTGATTTCAGAGAGAGGAAAGGAGAACCTGATTGGCTATGTCCTGCATGCCCCTTACAGGGGACTGAGCCCACAACCCGGGCATGTGCCTTGACCAGGAATGGAATCATGACCCTCTTGGTGCACAGGACAATGCTCAACCGAGCCACAAAGCCAGGCGAAATTGAGTTGGATTTTAAGGACTGAGTTGGAGAGAAAGGCGTCCTGGATGACGCAGAAAGTGTGAGCAGAGTTAAGGGGCAGTAAGGAGCCTGGCATGTTCCATGGGCAGAGTGGATCAGTCTGCCTAGAAGAGCAGGCTTGTGAAGGAAATTGGCAGGTGACATGGTTGGAAATATAAATCAGGACATCCTCGTGGCTTATTACTGTGGCTCTCAGAGCTTATTAACAGTCTTGGGGAAAGAAAGGTAAGATGACAAAATAAAAATAGGGTAGAAATAGTCATCTGAAAGAGTGCCTTCTACTGACTCTATATTTTCTGGACGTGTCTCCCCTCCTTGCTCAGGGTAAAGCAGCAGACAATCAGGTTTGAAATAGATTACCCCATCCTGGTGGGGGTTAGAATTTGAACTCAGAAAGACCCAACCACAGTCAGGTGATGCTGACCCTGGAATAAAATTGGGGTTGTTACATGGTAACCCAGGGTCTATCACCCACTGAGTTTGGGGGAGGAGAAGCACAAAGCCTCAGGGACATAGTCAGTCTCCAGGGAGAGGGGATCAGGCTGGCAGAGAAGTGACCACAGCTACAGGTTGCCTGGCAACCACTGATCCATGAAGCTTCGAGGCTCCTCCTACAAACCAGGTTCCTACAGGGAATCCCTCCTTCCTTGAGTTCACTTAAATGGCTCTCTGTTCCTTGCTCCCAAATGGACTTTAAGGAATATGACAAACCCAGAGTCATTTCTTCCCTAACACCCACTCTCCCTGCCATTTTGGACAAAAGTTTGCAGGAAAATTGTTGAAGATTGAATGACTGAATGAACAACGAATGGTACAAAATTCCATCATTTAAATTCTTTCAGGAAAACCCAGGGCGTTCCACTTTACCTCCCAATAGTTTGCTAATTAACCATCAATGGCTACCTCCCATGTATGCTTACCATGTGCCAGGCACCGTACTAAGCTCTGCATTTTTTTTTAGATTGGTGATTAGTTCAGAGCTGGGCCCTGAGCCAACTGCCTGAGTTTAATGCCTGGTTCTGACTCTTATCAGCTGTGCAACCTTGAGAAAATTACTTAACCTCTCTGCGTGGCAGTTTCCTCACTCATAAAATGGGAACAATAAACTTATCTGCCTCGGGTTGCTGTGGGGATTCAATAAGTGAAAACAGGCAAACACTTAAAATGATGCCTGACACAAAGTGCTCAATAAATACTAAATCTAATCTTCAAAACACCCTTCGTAAGGTAAATAATCTTATTATCTCCAGTTCAGAGATAGAAAAACTAATGCTTAGAGAAGAAGTTAAGCACTCTCCCGGACTAGTATGTGGTCATGGGGCTGAGGTTCAAACCATGGCTGATTTCAGAAGCTGTTTGCAGAGATGTTATCTTAGGTAGGTTAAATGTTTGTTATGCATCTACTGGGTACACAGGGCAGGGTGCTGGGGATCCAGCTGTCACCAAGACACGCCCAGACTCCAAGCTAATAGAGCCTGCCACCCCTGTCCGTAGGCCCTCTCTGGTGGCTAATCCAGCTGGCCCTTCAGCGCAGCCCCCCTCTGCGCCCTTGCTCCCTGGGGGGATGCCTTGGGGGATTCGGGCCTATGGGCTGGACCGTTCACATGTCCAGGAAGGAGAGGGAGACACATCACGAAAGGAACAGTCTCCTGTGGGTGGCCAGTGTCTCCATCAGCACCCTCTGCATTATTCCCTGAAGCTGGCAACATTCAAATCCATCTTTTAATAAAATACGGTCCGAGCTGACATAAAACCAGAGGGAGACTGCGGTCCAGCTGTGAAGCCCTGCCCCGCTCTCAGAGGGTTGACAGCACGCAGAACGCCACGTAGCAGAGTCAGCCTTCCGGCCGGTCTCCAGCCTGTCCCAGTCCTCAATCTGCTTCTCATTAGCAGCACAAGTGAAACCTGGCCGAGTGCCAGACTGGGCGGGAGGGCTTGGCAGGACACGTTCACCAAGCCCCACCTCCCTAGCCTGGGTTCTGTCGGCTCAGCCCTGTCCGTCAGCTCCTCTCCCCACCTCCTCAGGTCCTCGCTCTCCTGTGCAGCAACCTCTTCCCTGCACTTACACACACACCACACACACACACACACACACACACACACACCACACACACACGCACACCACACACACACACCACACACACACACACACCACACACACGCACACACGCACACGCACACCACACCATACACACACACCACACACACACACGCACGCACATGCACACACACAAACACACACACACCACACACACACACCACACACACACCACACACACACCACACACACACACACACCACACACACACCACACACACACACACCACACACACACCACACACACACACCACACACACACACACCACACCACACACACACACACCACACCATACACACACACACACACACACGCACAAACACACAAACACACACATACAGTGCATATGCACCTCTCACTCCACTCATCACCCAGCCCCTCCAAACTTTCTTCTTTATCTCTTTAGAGCCCTCATAACCCTCAGACAGTGTAATCCAAAGGTTCAAGGGCATTAAAGCAGCTTGGGTTCAAATTCCTTACGTACTGCTTGCTAGCTATGTGACTTTCGCAAGTTATTTAATCTCTTTGGGCCTTAGTTTCTCCAATGGTAAGGTGGGGATGATAGGGTTCCTGTGAGAATTAAAGAAAATAACACAAATAAAAGACCTGGCTTAAAATCAGTGCAGGTCTCCCATAGGCATAAAAAAGGGCTGATCAGAATTCAGAGCGTTAATCTTCCCAAGAAGACTTACAAATGGCCAAAGGAGGGTCCTGTTTTCAGGGACAGAAATGGCCTGTTATTTTGGACAAGTCCCTGGGGAGTAGGAAGCTAAAGGGGCCTCTCTCTGTGTTCTAGAGACCTCAAAGGCAGTCAAATGTCACCGTCTATATTTGTTCATTGAGCACTTCCTAAGCACCATCCGTGTGCCAGGCATTGTGCAGGGAACCACAGCCTCCTGCAGACCTAGGACCTCAGATGCCGTGGCAAAGAGAAACATAAAAATAAATGGTCACCCAGCGCATATTGGTGAAGGCAATAATAGTGGTGCAGAAACAGGAGAGGCACCAGCTTCAAGGCCATAAGGGCCGTTCGGAAACCTTCTTGGGTGACTGGGATCTGGTCTCAAAGGGAGGCCACACACATGGACAGAAGGCGCTTCCCTGCCCGGAGGCGTGGAGACAGATCTTGACCCTTCTAGCTCTTAACTGTGTAGGGCAGCGGTTCTCAACCTGTGGATCGCGACCCCTTTGGCGGTCGAACGACCCTTTCACAGGGGTCGCCTAAGACCATCCTGCATATCAGATATTTACATTACGATTCATAACAGCAGCAACATTACAGTTATGAAGTAGCAACGAAAATAGTTTTATGGTTGGGTCACAACATGAGGAACTGTATTTAAAGGGCCAGAGGTTGAGAACCACTGGTGTAGGAAGGTCCCATTTGCTCTGCAAAGGAAGCAGGCAGAATTGCTTAGCCCCATTTGGCTGATGATAAAGTGGAGGCACTGAGAGGGAGTGGCATCTCCCTCCAGAGCAGACTTTTAGTAAACGGATGTCCTCCCGGATCCCAAATGGCCAGTTCTTGCTGCTTCCACGCTTGGCAGGAGTTGCCAGGAAGAAAAGATGAGGGGGAGGAGCAAGGCTGGAAAGATAAGCCAGGGCTGGCTGGCCACGGGCCTGGTGTGGGGCCTGGACTTTGTCCCTTGTGGGCTCGCGGAGCCTACACAGGAGTGTCCACACCCCCATGTTGTTCCACCAGTTGCAAGGCCAGACTTTGTCCTTGCGATTCCCAGAACTGCCCTTAAACAGGACTCCTCACTGCATGGTTTAAGCACAACGATTTCACAAGAAGCCTTCTCAAGGAGGGGGGCGTTCCCCTTTGGAGAATCATCTCCTCACCTTTATGGCCCCCTGCTGTGTCCACGCAGGGTGCAGGCATGAGGAGGGCCGAGGGGGCACTACCGTTTGTGGGACACTGAGTGAACCAGGCCCTCCTCTGGGACCCTCATAAATATCAGTCCCCTCCGCCCTAAAGTCAGAACTCGAGGCAGCTTCACTGGCACCACGTGCAATGGAAACATCTGTGTCTCAGCAGCCTGGAATGAGGGCAGGACAGAAGCCCGGTTGTGGCTGAGCTGTGCCCACATCTCAGGAGCTTGTGGAGGATTCAACTGCCCCTCAATGCTGCAGGAAGGGAATGCTGGAGGGCAGCTGGGGAGGCTGGGGCCCTCCTGGTTTACTCTGAGTCCACACGGGCCAGGTAGCCAGGACAGACACCTCCCTGGCAGGGGTGAGGTCAGACTGAGTGGGGCAGACTTACCAAATAAAAATACAAGATGCCCATTTACATTTGATTTTAGATAACCCAGAAAAAAAAATATTTAGTATATATTCCACAGAGCCATGGATAACATTTTAAGAATTTTTTTTTTTACTTTATTGTTGAAAGTATTACAGGTGTCTCTCTTTTTTTCCCCATTGACTCCCTCCACCTCTCCACCAACCCACCCATTTTAAGATATTTAAATTGATTTTTAGAAAGAGAGGAAGGGAGAGGAAGAGAGAAACATCGATGTGAGAGCATGACATTGATTGGCTGCCTCCTGCGTGCCCCCTACTGGGGATTGAGTCTAAAAACCCAGGCATGTGCCCTGACCAGGAATTGAACTGGCGACCTTTTGGTGCATGGGAAGATGCTCAACCAACTGAGCCACACTGGCCAGGGTGAAGGGGACAGATTTAAGATTTGATTTGAAGATAGACTCTATGGGGATTGGTGATGAGTTGGATGTAGGAGATGAAGATGTGGGAGAAATCAAGTGTGCCCCAGGCTCCAGGCTTGGGGAACTGTGTGGTTAGAAAGGGAGATGAAGCAGGATCAGATTAGAGAGGGGAATCATGGGTTCTTTTTCTGCTAATGTGAAACTGGGGTTCTGGGCATGGTCACCTGGGAGTGAGAGCATAGAGAGCAGAGATAACACTCCAGAACCAGGCCTTGAAAACCATCAATACTTGCAAGTCACTCAGAGGAGGAGGGCAGCCAAGGAAATTGAGTCAGAGCAGCTGAGGAGGCAGCAGAAAAATTCACAGGGGTGGCTTTGGCTTGGGAGCGCAGTTCACTGTTCCCTTGAACCAAGTATCCTGCATGGCCCACCGGGGTGAAGTCCCTGCCGTGGTGCCTCTAAAGGTCAAAGGCCGACGCTTCTACTTCCTCTTGGACAAAGCTGGCTATTTCCCTAACACAAAACTCTTTGACAACACTGTGGGCGCCTACCGTAGCTTGTGAAAAAGCCACCTCGGGACACGCACCCCTCCAGGAGGGGAACAAAAACCACCTTTATGCCCTGCCTGGTGTGGCTCGGTTGCAGCATTGTCCCAGTGCATGGAAAGATCTTGGGCACGCCGGTGGCTCAGAGGTTAAGCATCAACCTATGAACCAGGAGGTCACAGTTCAGTTCCCCATCAGGGCACATGTCCGGGTTGCAGGCTCATGCAGGAGGCAGCCGATCAATGATTCTCATCATTGATGTTTCTCTCTCTCCCTTCCTCTCTGAAATGAAATCAATAAAGGTATATTTTAAAAAAGGGAAAAAAAAAAATTCACAGGGGTGGGCAAGAGGAGAGAATGTGCAGAAGGCAGGGGGCTGACCATGTTGGAGGCTTCAAGGAGGTCTCATAAGAAACCAAAGCCACCCTGCAGTGGACTGAAGGGAGAATTAGAGAGGAGAGGAGATAGCAAAAGTACCACATCCACCAAGAAATCCTGAAGTTTGGGAGGGGCTAAGGGCAGGGGGAGCAGAGGCAGCTTAAGGGCGGTGGATTAGGGCAGAAATCCGTGGTAACATCTGGGGCACTTCCCTGCCGGGAGACAAACCTTGACCCTCCTCCAACTGGCAGTGGGGCCTTCGAGAAATCCAGTCAAGTAGAAATTGTAAACGGCCTTTCAAAGTGCATTAAGAGCTATAGGAGAATGTGAGGGGTGAACACACCGTGGTACACACATAATGGAACTGATGATACATGTGGATGGGTTTCAAAACCATTACAGGGAGTGAAAGAAGCCAGACTCAAAAGAGCGCCTCCAGTATGAGTCCATTTATTCAAGTTTTCTATATGTTCGAAATTGTTTATAATAAATGTTGAGGAGAAATAAAAAGGATGTGAGAATCTTTTTCATCCAATCCTAAAATATATGTCAAGCATGTGCTGTATGTCAGGTGTTGCAAGAAGTTCTAGCACAGGCAAAACTAACCAATGATGAAAGAAAAACCAGAACAGCGGCTGTCTCAGGGGGCAGGGTGGTGGTGGATTGACTAAGCAGGGGCATGAGGTGATGGTGACGGGTTTAATTCACACAAGTGTATGCATTTGTCAAAACTCAGCAAATGGTACGCTTGAGATGTGAACATTTCATTGCATGTAAATTTTACCTTAAAAATGAATTATACTTATTCAACTCTACTTAATGATATACATGGTGAAGTACTCAGGGGGTGAAGTATGCTGAAATTTGCAACTCTCCTTGAAAGTTATCCTATATAATAAGAGCCTAATTTGCAAATTATCCCCTCAGGCAGTCATTCGACGGGGAGTTTGACCTGGAGACCAGGGGTTCGACCACTCGCTATGATGTGGGCTGGCCATCAGGGGCAGCATGGAACATGGCAGGCATCAATGACGCAGTGCTGGCAGAGGGCGGCAGTGGAGGCACTGCCGGCCCCAATGGGCCCCAACAAGAGCAGGACTGTGGCAGGATGGTGGAGCAGGTGAGAGGGTGGTGCCAGGCCAAGGCAGGTGCAAGCGGGGGCCTGATCGTCCCACCGATCACTCCTCAGATGGCAACCAGCAGTGGCGGCAGGGGGCAAGGTCGCTGCCCCTCTCCCTGGCCCCGATTGATCATCCCGCAGGAGGGATGGTGGAGCAGGTGAAGGGGCGGCACCAGGCCAAGGCAGGGTGCCAGGAGGGGCTGCGGGGCTGTGAGGCTGGGGGCATAAACTGGGGCTGTGAGGCTGGCGGTGCAAGCTGGGGCCTGATCTCCACAGGCCACCCCAAGGGAGACCCCCCCCCTCCCCATGTACAAATTTGTGCACTGGGCCTCTAGTAAAAAATAAGATGAGCCGAGACCGGTTTGGCTCAGTGGATAGAGCGTCGGCCTGCGGACTGAAAGGTCCCAGGTTCGATTCCGGTCAGGGGCATGTACCTGGGTTGCGGGCACATCCCCAGTGGGGAGTGTGCAGGAGGCAGCTGATCGATGTTTCTCTCTCATCGATGTTTCTAACTCTCTATCTCTCTCCCTTTCTCTCTGTAAAAAAATCAATTAAAAAATATATTTAAAAAAAATAAAAAATAAGATGGATTGATGGGTAGATGGAGAGATGGATAGATATATGATGAAGCAAATAGAGCAAAATGTTATCATCTATGTAGTGGGTATATGGGTGTTCATTCTATAATTTATTCAAGTTTTCTATATATTTGAAATTATTTATAATAAATGCTGAGGAGAAATAAAAAGGATGAGAATACTTTCATTCCAATCCTAAAATATATGTCAAACATATGATGCTGTATGTCGGCTGTTTCAAGACAGAAAGTGGTGCTGATGGAGACGCTTAATGCTGTGACATGAGGCACCTTGAGAGAGGGCCAACCGACTGGCCCTTACACAGAGAACCATCACTGTTCCTTCTCATGGGGGACACCCAGGGCCAGAGGTCAAGCGGAAAAAGAAAAGCACACCTGGATCTCTGCCAGGAACCGATTTAAAGAAACAAGTTTCAAGCTGATGGGGAAGGTCAGGACCCGAGGATTGGGATTGTGATAGTCAACACATTCCTGAAGAGTTACATACAGCCAGGCGTGGGAATAACTGGTAAACCCCAGTGGGTCAAATATGCCCCCGTCTAACTTGCTCGCTTGGTCTTAAATAATGTTCTAGCTCCTCTCTCTATACAACAGACCCCCCCCCCAACTCTGGGGCATCTTTAGGGATTTTCATCACAGTGCTGTTTTAAGAGTAAAAACTTAGCAACAACTGACGTGTATGCTGAGGGGGATGCGGATTAGGTCATTCATGATGGCTTAAAAATGCAATGAGATTCTGTACAGCTGTTAAAAACGACTGAGGTAAATCTACATGTCCTGGGTTTTGAACAGCCCAAAACTTAATGTAAAGTAATATATATATATAATAGGCTAAGTGACCAGCTGACCGGCCAACCGGCCAACCAGCCGGTACCTATGATACACCCGACCACCAGGGGGCAGACACTCAACGCAGGAGCTGCGGAGCAACAGCAACTTTGCAGAGTGCCCTGTCACACTCCGGGACCCCTTGGGGGATGTCGGACTGCCCGTCTTGGCCCGATCCCCACAGGCCTGGCCAAGGGACCCCACCGGTGCATGAATTTTAGCCCATGGGAGCCTTCTCCGGGACCGCCCTTACCCAACCTGCCATTTTCCCACCCTGTCTCTGTGGGGCCTTCGCCCCACACACCACAGTGGAGCTGCTCCATGGAAAACCTGTTCCCTTGCCTCCAGCCACCATCCCGCCCCCAGCCAGGGCCTGGGCCCCACAAAGAGAGCCTGTGTTGGGCCCAGCACTGAGCAAGCAGACAGCCCACACAGCCCCTGTGCCCCTCAGCACAAAGGCTGGTCTGTTTGCCCTGCCAGAGGGCCACCACCTCCCTTCCTCTGCCAGGCACTACAACCTAGTCATCGGAATCTCCCCTGAGGCTGCCACTCGGAGTCTGCAGCCCAGGCGGCAGGGGCACCCTCCACTGAAGCACCTCAGATGACTCCAGCACGTCCAGCAAGCAGTGGCCGGTTCCAAGCTCGCTGGCTCAATGTGGGCAGCATCAGTCTCTCTGAGGCCCCTTGTCCCCTCGAGGGTTGGTCCGGCTGATAGCTGAAGGGCTCCATCCAGCTCTCCCCTAATCAGGTCCCTGCTTTTGGCCCTCCCACACCCTCAACTCACCTTGAAAAAGACACCAGAACCTAGCTGGTGTGGGTCAGTGGTTGAGCATCGACCTATGAACCAGGAGGTTACGGTTTGATTCCCAGTCAGGGCACATGTCTGGGGTTCAGGCTCGATCCCCAGTGTGAGACATGTAAGAAGCAGCCAATCAATGATTCTCTCTCACCATTGATGTTTCTATCTCTTTCTCCTTCCTTCCTCTCTGAAATCAATAAAAATGTATATTTATTTTAAAAAAAAAAAAGACACCAATGATGGGCACAAGGACCTGTGGTGGACCACTGTCCACCAGGCCCACTTTCCTGCCCAGGCTCTTCTTGCCTCATCATCTGCCCCTGGGGCACCAGTCCCTTTGCCTTTACACCCTTGGATGCATATCCTCCCGCTAAACCAGAAGCACCCTCCCTGGGTCCTCTCCTCCATTAAAACCCATCTCCTTCAGTCTCCTCCATTCCCCTCACTGCAAGGAACATTCCCTCCACAGGCCTTTACTGTGAGCCAGGCATGATCTGTGCATCTCTACTTCAGCACCCCCGGGCCCTCACTAGCTCAGTGACTATCACTGGTGTGTGGGACCCATGCCCCTTGTCCTGTTGGCCTTGGTGCACACAGCAGGTGCTCTGGGCCACATGTGAAGAGACTGCTTCTCCTTCATGGGTCCTCCTCTGAGCTCCTTTGGTGGACAGTTTTCGAGAACAAACACAGCTCCCACCTCAAGCACCCACCTGGCTTTGCTTCTCCAGCTGAATTGAAGGCTTTCTCAGCGGCTCAGCCTGTGCTCACAACAGCCCGGAAGTGGTGGGGATTTAATGCCACCAGGAGCCACCCTCCACCCACGAGGGTCAGTTGGGGGATAAATGCTGCAGCCTCCCCTTCCCGAGGCCACAATTCAGAGGCGCATCCTACCTGGTTCCTTAGATGATCCCCGTCGAATGGGTCCCAGGTGCCCACACTGGTAACCACCCACACACCACTGGCCTCCCCTTCCTGTCTCCCTCTCCCTCCTCCCTCCCTGGTGCTCACCCCCTGCCTCACATCCACAGCAAGCATTTGTCACGTGCCTGTCATGTATCAGCCTGTGGGGATATGGGACAGGAGAAACTTCCTGTGTGCTCCCTGCACCCTACAGTGGGAGAAGGGGGCAAGAGGAGGGAGGAGAAATGGGCCTTGAGGTGGGGCATGACTCTTTAGGGGAAAACTGGAGGAATTCCTCCCTTGGGTCAGCCCCCACTCTGGCCACTCTCGTGGCTTTTCCAGAAAACCCCGCTGTCCACACTTGGCCCACTGTGGTCCTCCAGGCCCAGGCGCTTCAGGGCTCAGCTGGACTCGGCGTCGCAGATCATTCCTGTCCTGCCTGCACCCTGAAGAGCTGAGTGCAGGGACTGTGTTGCCTGGGCCCCTAGTCCTCCTCTTCCATTGGAGTCAGCCAACGGGAGGCACTGGCAGGAGAAGGGGGGCCTGGGAGAGAGGGCAGGGTGTCCTCCCCTCAATGTGGTTGGGGGCAGGGCCTCCTGTCATGTGGCCCTCCTCTCACCAGCGGCTGGAAACACTTTCTCCCGCCCCCTCCCCACTGCTGCCTGTAGTGCCTCAACAACTCTTGTGGTTCCCTCCACTCTGCCCACCATTAAGAAAATGCCCTTAGGCCCAACCGGCATGGTTCAGTGGTTGAATATCGACCTATGAACCAGGAGGTCATGGTTTGATTCCCGATCAAGGCACATGCCCTGGTTTCAGGCTCAATCCTCAGTGTGGGGCATGCAGGAAGCAGCCGATCAATGATTCCTCTCATCATGGATGTTTCTATCTCTCTCTTCCTCTCCCTTCCTCTCTAAAATCAATAAAAATATTTTTTTTAAAAAAAAAATAAAATGCCCTTAGTAGCCCCTGCTGAGTTGCTGCTTAGCTCCTGTTGCCCTGACCCACAGATCTGGACAGCACCCAGGTCCAACAAAGCAGCAATTCTTCAGCATTGGACTCAGATGACCGAGGTTCAAATCTCAATGCCACCATTTACCTTCAAGTCGCTTGGCCTTTCTCAGCCTTCGTTTACACATCTAGAAAATGGATATGATAATAGCAATGCTAACCAGACCCCAGTGTGGCAAATACCAGACCCCTCTTAAGACCAGCTCAGGAACAACAAATATGCATCTATCAACAAGTGAATCTAAGAATCAAGTGAATAAATAATCTGATGAACAGAATGAACTGGTGATTATTATAGAATCAGGGACATAGAAAGGGAATGGACTGACTATTCTTGGGGGGGGAAGGGGTGTGGGAGATTCGGGAAGAGACTGGACAAAAATCGTGCACCTATGGATGAGGACAGTGGGTGGGGAGTAAGGGCGGAGGGTGGGGCGGGAACTGGGAGGAGGGGAGATATGGGGGGGGGGGAAAGAGGAACAAATGTAATAATCTGAATAATAAAGATTTAATTAAAAAATAATAATAATAAAAAATAAAAATCCTGATATGGCTCCTCAGGGCCTAGCCTAAAAAAAAAAAAAAAAAAAGACCAGCTCAGGAGAAGAAAGGGGAATTATGGAAGGACACTGAGTCCTAATGAGAAAGAGGAACTAGACTCAGGTTCTCATTTATTTTGTCTCTTCATGTCTGTTTCTCTCCTTCTTCCCCTCTCTCTGCTACACCTCATATGTAGCCAAAATGGTTCTTCTCCAGCTCATTGTATACTCTGAATAAATATAGAATTTATTCCACAGAAATAGGCTCACAGTTTTATTCTGGGCTGCAACCTGCTTTTACCCACTTATCACCAGGAACCTCTCCTGCATCACTGACTATTCTCCTACACCATAGAGCAGTGGTTCTCAACCTTCCTAATGCCGCGACCCTTTAATACAGTTCCTCATGTTGCGGTGACCCCCAACCATAAAATTATTTTCGTTGCTACTCCATAACTGTAATTTTGCTACTGTTATGAATTGTAATGTAAATATCTGATATGCAGGATGTATTTTCATTGTTACAAATTAAACATAATTAAAGCATAGTGATTAATCACAAAAACAATATGTAATTATATATGTGTTTTCCAATGGTCTTAGGCGACCCCAGTGAAAGGGTCGTTCGACCCCCCACAGGTTGAGAACCACTGCCATAGATGGACAGCACCGCGTTCAGCAGTCACCTAACCTTCCACTGGATGTTCTACCAATATTTTATTTCATTGACTTGTCCTTTAGCCTAGGACGTTTTCGTAGAAACTACCACTGGTGCTTGGGACACATGCCCCTGCCGCAGAGCCAGCTCCCAGGACACACTCTGTCTTGCTTTCTTTCCTCCACCCCCAGCCCTTGATCTGGCTCTCACTGAGGCTCACCACATCAGTGCGGTGGTAGACACAGCACCCTCTCTCTCCAGTCCTGCTTTGATTTGCTCTCAGCTTTCTGGAGGTACCCCCTTGGGGATGAAACCATCTTCTGTTTGGTCCATGTTCCCCAGCAGCTGTGACTTTTAAAAAACAGTTCACTCTTATGCTGAAGAGAAGCACAGAGCAGCTGTTCTCTTTCTCCAAAGGCCTTACTGCTTTTTAAGTTCAAACAATAGTGATTTGGTTGAACATACACATCACATCTCTCCAGAGGCCTTCAAAAGAAGAAGAGGACACTACAGAGCTTTTAAAAATATTGTACAGAATAAAATTGTGAATATCATGTCAGGCACAGTAGCTGGGATACAATGGCACACTCAACTGGGCAATTTGAGGTAAGTTTAATAAAAAAGACTATTTACAAAGGTGAAGGGAGACTTTAGAAAACCAGTGTAAGGTGATGCAAAATCCTGGGCCAGAAACATCAAGGGACCATTCCCAAAGGTGAAGGAGCAATTACTAGAACCCCGAGAGAATGAGAGCGTAGAGAGGGCCCTGGACAAGAGCTGGGGCCTTTAGGAGAATAGATACATCCAACGCGTGGGGATCCAGAAAGGAAGGAGCTATGGGACAAATACCCAGGCCTCACTTCCCTTCTGCCTTCCAACTACCATCTCATCTAACAGCCCCAACTGGAAAACTTGATGTCATGGCTGCCCACTGAAGCAGGCTTAAGGTTCCAACATCCCAAGACACAGGCCAGAGGAAGCAGGGACCAGGGAGGGCTTCGGGTGGAGCAGGAAGGAGGAGCAAAAGGTATACTTTCACCAATGCTCTGAAAATACACAACCCAATTCGAAATTATGGATTTAGTGAACAGAAACTAGGTAGTAATTATTGCAAAACTGACTTACTTATTTGCACAAATGATCTTTTGGTTTTACAAACATTTTCAACTAGTTACCTGTAAGTATCAAACTTACCCCTGTAATTAAAATGTGGTTTTATTTATGGAAAAATTCAGCTTACTCAGAGCTATTCCGGACCCCAGACATTCAGGTCAATACAGGTATGGAGCAAACTTGGGTTGGCTTCGAGTTGAGCACATTTCCTGCAAACGTCCCCTCCAGGGACCACCTTGATTATATCCAAAGAGGGGGAAGGCAGACAGTTCCCCAGAAGGAAATTAGAGGGCTGCTGAAAGGGGAAGCAGCTGCTGGAAGGCCACGGCATGTCAGCCATTCATTCCACGAAGGCACAAATTAACTTGCAAAAGGTCACCCCGTTGGTAAGTGGCTAAACCCCAATCGAAATACCAGCCTGTTCTCCCCAGCAGCTCTGGAAAATATTCCAGGCAGCCTTATACATTAAGCTATGATCTTTAAGCACCTGATCAGCAAGGTCTTTGCCAAAGGTGTTCTCTCTTGGTGCTCCCATCAGGAATACGGAGGTCTACCACGGGGCCCCCTGCCTTGGGTGACCTGGCAGCCGGCAAGCATTTCCCAAGGAAAGTCCTCATAAGGGAACTTTTCTGTGCTCTCAGTGTCTCAGGTGGAGACACCATTGCAAAGTTGTGCTTCACTGATAATTAACGTGACACCAATAAGGACAGACCCTGCACCTAACTGGGGGCTCTGCTCAACTCCAAGCTGCCCACAGACCCCCTGCCAGCAGACATGTGGCTTCGTCGACAGGCCCAGCTCCTGGGACATGTCAGCCAGCGCCCTCCTGGACACGTGATCTCAAAGACAGACGCCATGGAAACAGACTCTCCCTGCAGGACTGCTTTAAGCAAGTCATGCTCAAACCCTTTCCTTCTAGTTCCTAACTAACCTCTTCTCACCTTATGCTACTGGGTAATGATGACTTTATAAACTTGGAAAATGGATCAGGAAAGCGCCACTTCGAACAAAGCGAGGACAAACTGCACCAAGGTTAGAAGACACTGTATTTAAAAAGCTGTTTCGAACAACTGACCTTTTCAGACAAATCCCAGCAAAATTTCTCCCTTGGCACCGCCTCTGAGACCGCAGAGTGGGGAGGGTGTGAAGGGCATGGTGCCGCGGTGCTGGCCCGCTCAGCAACACCTCCTGTGCCCTCTTGAAACGCCTATTGTTTCCTGCCATGGTGGCCGTGGACTGGCTGGTTTGTTATGTCATATTTCCTCAATGGAGGCCATTGTCTCCTGCCAGCAGCTCCACAGCTCTTGTCTTCACAATGTAGCGCCCTCCCGACCAAGCCCTGCCCTGTGGATTCAGTAATGTGATCCTGGCAGGGCTCAAAGGAGGCCTTCACCCCCTCCCCACACGTGCAAAGTCCCACTGACAGGACCGAGGAGTGGAGATCTCCACCCCAAACCAGGGTCGGAACTGGGCCAACCTGAGTTGGAGCAGATTTCATCGCACCCGACAGCTCCAGTCTCTTTTAGCCACATCACTTGCCCACCCTCTGTTCCTGTGGTAGCCAGGCTTCAAGATGGACCCCACCTCCTGGCACTCCAGCGCTGGTGCAGTCCCCTCCCATAATACACAGAGCTCACTGTGTAATGGGTGCTGGAAATGGCACCATGTAACTAGGTCAGAGCAGACATTGTGGCTTCCACCTTCCTCTCTCTGGGATCCCTCCTGGGGAGAGCCTGCTGCCATGTTGTGAGGACACTCAAGCAGCCCTATGGAGAAATCCACAGGACGAAGAATGGAGGCCTCCTGCCAATGGCCAGCATGAACTGATCAGCCATGGGAGTGAGCCCTCTTGGAAATCGGTCCTCCAGCCCCAGTTCAGCCTTCGGATGCTGCACCTTGATGCCCAGCTACACCTTGATGGCAGCCTCACGAGAGACCCTGAGCCAGGGCCACTGGCCTCAGCTGCTCCTGGATTCTGGACCCACAGAAATTTTGAGATGTTACATGGTTATTGTGGCTTTAGACCACTATGTTTTTTTGTTTTGTTTTTTATCAACATTTTATTTATTTTTTAAAAATTTTGTTTTATTGCTTAAAGTATTACAAAGAGTATTACATATGTCTCCTCCACCCACCCCCCCTTGACATTCCCCCGGCCTCCCCTCCCCCCAGTGTCTTGTGTCCATTGGTTATGCTTATATGCATGCATACAAGTCCTTCAGTTGATCTCTTACCCTCCCCCACCCCCCACCCCAATCCTCCCCGGCCTTCCCGCTGCAGTTTGACAGTCTGTTCGATGCTGCTCTGCCTCTGTACCTACTTTTGTTCATCAGTTTATAATGTAGACCACTATGTTTTGTTACACAAGGTGATTTGTTTCATAGCATTAGTTCCACATTATGGGCACTCAAGTCCAAAAAGGTTAGCCTCCAGGGGATCAGAGCAGAAGGAAAAAAGGCAGAAAATGGACATGGACGGGCAAACGGTTATTTATTCAGCACACTTGTATTCCTCGTTCTTTACCATCCTGATTCTCATAGAAAGAAAGAAAGAAAGAAAGAAAGAAAGAAAGAAAGAAAGAAAGAAAGAAAGAAAGAAAGAAAGAAAGAAAGAAAGGTATTAAAAATAAAGTCCTGGCTGGGTAGCTCAGTTTTTGTTAGAGCATCATCCCAATAGACCAAGGTTTTGGGTTCAATTCCCAGTCAGAGCATATACAAGAACCAATCAATAAGTGGAACAGCAAATCTCTCTCTCTCTCTCTCAAAAATCAAATAAATTAAATCAATCAATAAAAATGAAAATAAATAAGTAACAAAGTTATCCAATGCACTCCAACCAGTAGAACCTAGGACTACCCCCCTCCATAAGCTGGTACTACCCTCCCACAAAGTGCCCCAAATTATGTTTCTTCTATAAAACTACACCACACTATTGACTACTAAAACTCTCTATCAAAATAACTCTCATCTCAATTTGGCTTTTTCCTTCCTCCCTCCAACACGGTGTCACCTGAGCATCTGATGCTGTAGGTTCTTGCCATCTGCATCCAGAAAGTTGATTGAAATCATGACCTGGGCAAAGCTGACCTTAGAACCTTCGGCACTCCTCTAGGGACTTCACCACCACCTGGGTAATGGAATCCCCGTAACCACAAACACTCTGCAGAGAGGTGGACAACCTGCCATAAACACCCTGGAGCATTCTCATTATCAATGAGTTTGCCAAGCCTTTATTAACATGCTAGCTTGACACAAGTTTATTCAATCCATTCACCAGCACTGTCTACGGAGAAAGTTAGCTTGAGTATTAGTTTCCTGCAGGTGCTATAACAAATTACCAGACACTTAGTGGTTTAAAACAATAAAAGGTTATTCTCTCACTGTTCTGGAGGTCAGAAGTCTGAAGTCAGTATCGCCGGACCATAATCAAAGCGCCTGCAGCACCGTGCTCCCTCTGGAAGCTCCAGGGCAGAATCCGCTCCTGCCTCTTCATCTTCTGGGGCTGCTGGCATTCCTAGGTCTACGGCCCCATCTTGCCAATTTTCAGGCCTCAAGTCCAGCATCTTTATTTTTTTTAATGTATGTATTTTTTATTTTATTTTCTTAGAGAGAGAGGAAGGGAGAGGGATAGAGAGATAGACATATTAATGAGAAAAAAAACATCATTGATCAGCTGCCTCTTGCACGCCCCCTACTGGGGATCGAGCCCACAACCCAGGCATATGCCCTAAAGCAGTGATGGCGAACCTATGACACGCATGTCAGAGGTGACACGCGAACTCATTTTTTTGGTTGATTTTTCTTTGTTAAATGGCATTTAAATATATAAAAGAAATATCAAAAATATAAGTCTTTGTTTTACTATGGTTGCAAATATCAAAAAATTTCTATATGTGACACAGCACCAGAGTTAAGTTAGGGTTTTTCAAAATGCTAACACACTAAGCTCAAAAGGTTCGCCATCACTGCCCTAAAAGGAATTGAACCCGTGACTCTTGGTTCCTAGGTTGGTGCTCAACCACTGAGCCACACCGGCTGGGGAAGTCCAGCATCTTTAAATCTTTCCCTGCTCTGTCTTCACATCACTTTCTCATCACTTCACAGAGGGAGGCATGGGTGTCAGGCCTCCTCTGCCTCTCTCATAAGGACACTTGTGATAGTGCTTAGGATCCACCCAGATAATTCAGGGTGCTCTGTCTCAAAATCCTTAATCACCTTTTTCCTTGTAACATTTACAGCTGACAGGGATTAGGACCTGATCTCTCTGGGGGCCATTATTCAGCCCACCACGGCTTGGCACAGCTCACACACGCACCCCAAAGCTTTTCTGCTTCAAGGCCATTGCATTCTCTACTAACGGTTACAAACAAGCCTTGCCAGGCTCTATCATTTTCCAAAAGGCAACATCAAAGTTACTCTTTCTACTTTTTGGAATTCACTTGAGACCTATACTTCCCCAGGCCACATCAGTCTAGACATAAAAATTGGGTCATAATAAACAAAAACAGCATTTCTCATTTGCTATTATTGCCGGTTCTCCAGCCCCCTCCCTAGAAATGCTGGGAATCCCTAAAATATATCTCTTAGGTGGAGGCAGCTCAGCAGTTGAGACCATGGTTTCTGAGCTCAGACTGCCGGGGTTTGAATCTTCAGCCCTTCACTGTGACCAACTGTGTTTTCCAAATATACAAAAATATCTCCCATCCCATAGGCTCTTCTATAATGTGGACCTGACCCCACCCCTATCAAGGGCAGGAGCCCTTGAACCTGGGTGAGCCTGTAAGTGCTTTCTCTCATAGCATATGGTGGAAGTGTCCCTGTGCCACTTGCAGGCCGCGCCTTTACCTGGGCTAGCAGCTCCCTATTCCTGCCTGTGGGAATGTTTGTTCTTGCGATGCTCCTCTCTGGAGCCAGCCACATGCTGTGAGGAAGCCCAGGCACATGGAGAGGCCACCTGGGCTGCCAGCCCCAGCTAGGCTGCCAGCCACCAACTGCCGGCACAGTTGAGCCTGCGAGTGCCTCCAGCCCCACCCACATCTGACTGCAGCCAGGTTATACCCCACGTGAAAAGCACTCAGTCGAGCTCAGTCACAACACAGAACCATGAGTGATTTGTTGTCTTAAACCATCAAGTTTCAGGTGGTTTATTATCTATAGTAATAAAAATGTAATATGCTAATTAGACCGGTCGTCCTTCTGGACATCCTTCCAGACGACCTTCGAGACGAAGCCGGGGCTGTGAGGGAAGCCTGGGTCCCGGGTGCCAGTGGGAAGCCAGTGCCGGCAGCCGGGGGAAGGAAGGCCTACTCTTGCACAAATTTCATGCATCAGGCCTCTAGTACAGCAATAAATATTCAGACAAACCACTTATTAGCTGTGTAACCTGAAGCACGTGACAGGCCTTAGCTGAGGTTCTGGCCAGAAGCAGGCCCTGTGACAACGACATAGTACATGTCGGTTATTTGGGGGGTTATTCCAGGAAACACAGGTAGAAGAGCGGGGAGGTGAGAAAGGGAAGAGAAGGTAGCCAATAGAAAGAAGGCATTTGTGACTGTGTCACCATGATGACCAGTCCCTATGGGGACCCTTTGAAAGAATGAGTAAAATTCAAAATGGTCTGGTCAATAAAATGGTGAGGCGGCCACTGTAGAAAACAGTATGAATGTTCCTCAAAAATGTTAAAATAGAATTACCATATGATCCAGCAATCCCGTTTCTAGGTATAGATCCAAAATAATTAAAAATGAGATCTCAAAGAGGCATCTGCACAGCCATGTTCATAGCATTTTTCACAATAGCCAAAAGGTGGAGGCAACCTTTGCTGGACAAAGATGTAGTATATATGTACGGTGGAAAATATTTTTCAGACTAAGAAATAAGGAAATTTTGTCATATGCTGCAACATAGATGCACCTTGAGGACATTATGTTAAGTGAAATAAGCCTGGCATAAGAGGACAAATACCGCATGATTCCACTTAAAGCTGTCAGATTCATAGAAACAGAAAGCAGGACGGTGGTTATGGGGGGGGGGGGGCGGGGGGGGCCGGGGGGAGTTGTTCAGTGGGTATAGGAGTTCAGTTTTGTAAGATGAAAAGGTTCTAGATATCTGTTGTACAACACAGTGCACATAGTTAACCGACAAATTAAAAAATGATTAAGATGGTAAAATCATATGTAATGTGCTTTTTAACACAATAAAAATATTTGCCCGGCCGGTGTGGCTCAGTGGTTGAGCATCAACCCATGCACCAAGAGGTCTTCCGTTGGATTCCCAGTCAGGGCACATGCTGGGTTGCGGGCTTGCTCTCCCATGAGGGCTGTGTAGGAGGCAGCCAATCGATATTTTTCTCTCATGGATGTTTCTATCTCTCTCCCTTCGTATCGCTCTCAAAATCAATAAAAACATATTTTTAAAACAATTTGTCTCATTAAAGAGCAAACGGAGGGTATTCACCGTCAGTTCCCTGGTTGAAAGTGACTCTCTTGGGGTGTTAACTCCCCGCATCCCAAAGCCAGAGGCCACCCTGCGGGGAGAAGCAGGAAGCCATGGGCACATACTGGGACTCTCTGGGGCGACTGAGGGCCCTGGGGGAGGAAACGATGGCATCTGCCGCATCATTTCCCTTCGAGTCTCGGTTTTCTTGTCTGTAAAACAGGAATGAGAAACACCCACCTGGGCAGACCGTTGTGAAGGCTATTTTGGGGTACCATCTGCCCCCTGCCTGCCTCTGCCCTGGGGGCCTCCTCAGTCTGAATCAGGAGTGCACGCAGCCTAGTCTCAGGTTAGGAGTCCCCCGTCACCACACAATCCCCCTCCCACCCCACCCCCCTTTTATTCTTACAAATCAGTGAAATATTTGCCCAGCTCCAGTCTTTTGGAACCAGCCTGAGTGTTGGAAGACCAGGGCAGCGCTTTGGGCTCTGGAATATACCCTCTGCCTCCTCTGAGCTCAGCGGTCCCCTTCCCGGGTTACAGATGCCATCCTCACTGAGTGGGTGGGCACACAGGCCACCCTCTCTCTCCCGCCTCCACCGGCGTGACATCACCTTCCCCAGCAGAGAAGACGTAGTCCTTCCTTAGTATGTTTCATGCTCCAGCACCGCTTTCAACACCCTTTCTGGAAGCTGGGAGGGATTGTGCCAGAATATTAGCTGTGGTTGCTGGCTGTGGGACTTAGGGCGTAGCTATTTTCTCCTTTATCCTTTTTGTATTGTCTACCATAGGCACATTCTATTTTTAATTGACAGAATAACAAATTAGTGTTTTTTAAGTAAGCAATTTAAAAGCACGTGTGGTTGCCTTCAGCATTTTTCACAGCCTCAGCTCACCCTGAGCGTCAGTTCTCAGCTATTCTCCTCTGTTCTCTCCTCTGCCTTCGACCCTTTGCTGCTGTCCTTCAGGGCTCTGAGCTAATTGCCGGGGTTGGTGCAGGCCTCGCCAGTCGCCCGAAGGCTTCTTGATCCTTCACACTGGAAATATTGATCATGCAAATTTATTTTAAGGTCTCCCAAGCCAAGAAATTGACCTCATGATCTCATGATGTGAGGCCCTGAGATGAACACAACACGCCTTTCATAGTCTTCTTGCCAAAAATGCACAACCTGAGTCTAATCATGAAGAAACATCAGATAGGCCTGATCTGAGACATTCTACAAAATTCCACGGCCCGTGCTCTTCAAAAATGCCAGTCCTGAAAGACAAAGAAAGCCCGCAGGCCGGTGTCAGCCTGGAGGAGAGCAGAGACAGGATCACTAAATGTAACATGTGATCTGAGATGCTGTTTTGCTATAAAGAACAGGATGGGGACCGTTGGTGAAAATGAATCTGAATAAGGTTTTGGATTAGGTAATCGCATTGAACTGATACAAGTTTCTGGAGTTGTGTAATCGCACTGTGGTGCTATAAGAGCATGTCCTTTATATTTTTAGGAATTGTACGCCTGAATCTTTGGGGGGTAAAGGGCATCATATCTGCATCTTATTCTCACTTTATTCAGGAAAAAAATACACACACACACACACACACAGAGGAATCTGGTGAAGAGTTAAAAAAAAAAATCCATGTTCTATTCTTATAAACATAACCCTGAAATTATGTTAAAATAAAAAGTTAAAAGGAAAAAATATTCCATAAACCTCAGGCTCCACAGGCATCTCAGCCCTCAGGGGGGCCCTTTCCTCACAGGCACGTTTCACTCTGTGACAAGACATCTCCCTCCCTCAACTCCAATTCCTGCTGCCCCTTCCAATGCCCATTCGGGGTGACCTAAGAACCCCTTTCTCTAATAAAGACAAAAACACCTCCCAAAGCCAGCTCTGAAGCAGGAATTCCCCCTTATCCACCCCACCCCCCATCCCCATCATTTAGGCAGTGGTTCTCAACCTCAGGGGATCTTGAAAGCTCCAAAACTTGGAAAACTCCCTAGACCAGAATCCCTGGGGGTGGGACCCAGGCGCCAGGGCTTTTTAAAGCTTTCCAGATAATTCTACTCAGTTGCCCTGACTTTAAAAAGTTGATGTGTGGCTCAGGGACTGAGCGTCAACCTATGAACCAGGAGGTCACAGTTTAATTCCCAATCAGCACACATGCCTGGGTTGTGGGCTTGAACCCCAGTGTGGGGCGTGCAGGAAGCAGCTGATCAACGATTCACTCTCATTATTGATGTTTCTATCTCTGTCTCTCTCTTCCTTCCTCTCCTTTCTTCTCTGAAATCAATTATATATATATATATAATTATATAGCCTCCCACCACCCCGTCAAACCTGAAGCTTGGGTTAGGATCCAAGCAACTGAATTTTTTAACTCCCCAGGAAATTACACCTCCATGATACTGATTTTTAAATATAAAAATAAAAGGAACAATCAAAAACATATTTTAAAAATAAAGAAAAATGATCAACTGGAAACAGGTGATTCCAAGGACCAGCCCAAGGTTGAGAACCAGGAACTTAGAACAATTCTCAAGCATTAGCTGGCATCCAGGTGATGGGTGAGGTTGAAAACACACAGGCTGCTGGGTCCCACCGAGTCTCTGACTCAGGAGGTCCGGGATGGGGCCCGAGTGTGTGCACTTCGAACAAGTTGCAGTTAGGGGATGCTGGTGCTGCTGGTCTCGGGACCATACTTTGAGAACCGCTGATTGAGACAGTCTTGCTACGTAATGTGGTGCTGGGACAGCAACACCAGCGTCACATGAGACAATGCAGACTCTCAGCCCCACACCTCCAGGCCTCCTGAGTCAGAATCTGCAGATAACAAGATTTCCAGGTGGCCTGTGCCCACAGGAGTGTTGGGAAAACACTGCTTCAAGGGAAATCCGAACCATCCCACACACATTCACGTGCTATGGCCTCAAGTGGTTAGGACTGTGGATGGTGGGATGGGTGCAGGTGAGGAGAACCCGCATTAGGATAACAGAAAAAAACCCTCTAATACAGTGATTCTCAACCTTGCCTGCACATTAGAATCACCTGGGGATCTTTTTAAAATCCTGATTTCTAGGCCTCATCCTCCGGAAATTCTGTTTCTTTTTATGGGGTGAGGCCACAACATTCGTAACAAAGAAACAGAATTTCCGGAGGATGAGGCCCAGAAATCAGGATTTTAAAAAGATTCCCAGGTGATTCTAATGTGCAGCCAAGGCTGAGAACCACTGCTCTAATAAAAGATGGTTAACATTACCCAGACAGGTGGAGGCAGCCAGTCTGCTGGACCCAGAATGGGAGTTCCAGCGGGTCCGCTTTTACCAGCACCCATCATGGTCAGGACCTGGAGAGGGAGGCAGAAGCCATGCAGGGGTAAACCATCCAAAGAACACCAGGGGAGATGGGGGTGAAGACCCACCTTCCTGGGGCACAGTCCAGTCCCTGGTAAGCCCTTTTGGTTTGACCTCTGGGTGAATGAAGTTGAAACAGTAGCCTGACTCCCAGGTGACTCCTGGCTAATCCATTGGCTTGACGTTCTTGACCTTGGACTGTGTCCTCACCCTGTTGTAGCCCCAGTAGAGACACTGAGCAGGAGACCAGCTCGGCTCTGGGGGGGTCTGACCCTGCGATGTCATCACCAGCAGGGGCAGCTGTTCGCTGAGCACTGACGGTGTGCTGGCGCTGCCCTGAGGGCTGCATCTCACTCACCCCTCACCACAGTCTTCAGAGTGATGTTATGGTCCCCAATTTACAAATGAAAATAAAAGAGGCTTAGAGAAATGAACTCATGTGCCCAAGACCACAGCGGCTATTAAGTGGCAAGGCCAGAATTGACTCCCAAACCTTCTGGCTCCACAGTCTTCCATAAGCCAGCCTGAAGTGGAACCATCAACCGGACATTGGTGAGGAGGGACTTCCTGGCTGCTGCTGTGTCCTTACATTGCTTTTCTTGTTGTTCTTTTGCTGAAATAATAGAAACAAAATGATTCTAAAGCTGCGCTACCTGATACAATGACCACTGGGCACATATGGCTATTTAAATTTAAGTTAATTAAACTTAAATAAAATTTAAAATTTAGTTTCTCATCTGCACTAACCACATGTCAAGTGCTCATTGGTGAAACGTGGTTCTTGGGGTCTGGCATTGGACAACTCGGATTGTCAGAAGTTCTATTAGACGGTACTATTCCAAAAAATTTACATATCCTGACTACCCAAGGTCACTCTTCATTCAAACTTAACTTAAAAAAAAAAATAATAATGCCCTAGCTGGTTTGGCTCAGTGGATAGAGCATCGGCCTGCGGACCAAAGGGTCCCGGGTTTGAGTCCAGTCAAGGGCACTTACCTTGGTTGTGGGCTCCTCCCCAGTCCGGGGCCTAGTCAGGGCTCATGCAGGAGGCAACAAATCGACGTGTTTATCTCACATCAATGTTTCCCTCTGTTTTTCCCTCTCTCTTCCACTCTCCCTTAAAAAAATCAATGGAAAAAGGAGGTCCTATGTAATACTTTCAACAGTAAAGATTTTTAAATAAATAAATAAATAAATAAATAAATAAATAAATAAATAAATAAATAAATAAAACGTCAAGTCCACAAAATTTACTTTTACACTGTTATTTGTCGCATGTAAAACAAAATTTTCAGCCACGGGAGTATCAGGTGTTAAAAGGGAGACACCTACTGGCAGCATATGGGATTACAACCTAGCACAATCAGACACTGGGAAACCGGCCAGAGACTGGGATCCAACAGCCGTCAGTGGGATGTCGGAGGATCCACAGCGCAGGAGAAATCACACACCAGGAGAGGATCAGGGATGAAGTGTCAGGAGGAGAAACTGAGTCAGAAAAGTCTTTCACCCCGAGACTGAAATCTCCGGTATCATACACCTCACCCAATGCCTGGCACCAAAGAGATACATAATGTTAGTTACTTAAATGATTGATTGATTCTGGGGTTCCAGAACTGCATAACTGAGCGTTTTGTTCTCTTAACATGTTTTTACTAATTGAACACATCTTTTATTATGATGTCAATGCAGAAATGGGATTTACTGTTTCAAACAATTTAGCGGCCACAAACAACAATGTTCACTAATCAAGGAATGTTAGGACTTGACGAAGTCATCAAGAAGAGAAAGACATCTACATTTTTGAGACTCTGCGAAAACAGGAAAAGACAGTTTGTTTTTTCCTTTGGCCCAAGGTAGCAGGAATGAAAGATGGCTTGTCTGATTGGGAGCTGAGTCAGACCCTAAATCATTCATTTCTCCATTCAGTTCACAGACACTGATTGCTCTGCTAGGGAGCCAGGGGGCAAAGGAGGGTGCTTATCAGAGTCCTGCATACAAAAGAGCACAATGCGTCCCACAATCTGGAAATCATCGTCCGCAGAGCAAATAGTCAGCAAAGACCTGGCTGTGGTCAGAGGAGCTCTTCTGGGAGTCTGGGATCTAGATGCTAGAAAACCTGTGCCGCTGATGCATCTTGACTTTAAAGAAATTGAAGCATAGCCCTGGCCGGTTTGGTTCAGTGGATAGAGAGAGCATCGGCCTGCGGACCAAAGGGTCCCAGGGTCGATTCCAGTCAAGGATACGTACCTCGGTTGCAGGTTCCTCCGCAGCCCCAGGAGGCAACCAATCCATGTTTTTCTCTCACATCGATATTTCACTGTCTTTCCCTCTCTTTTCCACTCTCTCTAAAAATCAATGGGGGCCTCTTTCTCGTCAATGAGGCGGTGGAGCAGCAGACGCAGAGATGCAGATCTTTGTGAAGACCTTGACTGCAAGACCATCACCCTTGAGGTTGAGCCCAGTGACGCCATTGAGAATGTCAAAGCTAAAATCCAAGACAAGGAGGGCATCCCGCCTGACCAGCAGCGTCTGATTTTTGCGGGCAAACAGCTAGAGGATTGTTGCACTCTCTCAGACTACAATATTCAGAAAGAGTCCACCCTGCACTTGGTGCTGCGTCTCAGGGGTGGCATCATCAAACCCTCCCTCTGCCAGCTCGCGCAAAAGTACAACTGCGACAAGATGATCCGCCACAAGTGTTATGCCCGCCTGCACCCCCGTGCTGTCAACTGCCGCAAGAAGTGTGGCCACACCAACAACCTGTGCCCCAAGAAGAAGGTTAAATAAGACCCCTCCACCAACTCCTTGGGTCCACAGGGCAGCCTTCTCCCTGAACCCTGTGACGCTGGGGCCTCAATAAAGTTTCTCTTTTGTTGACTTGAGGAGAAAAAGATCAATGGGAAAAATATCCTCAAGTGAGGATTTTTAAAAATTTTTTTAATTGAAGCATAAATAGTGATGCAATCCCAGGGGATTGTGGAGGACCCCAGTTTCTGGGGAGGGTATTCATGGGACCCAATCAGGCTAATCAACAAGTCTGGATCAGGGCTGTATTAGCTGCCTGGTAGTCTAAGGCTGCTTATGAGCCCATGTCCAGCACTGGGAGGGACCCAGGTCTGGCGTAGCTTCAGAGGGATGGAAGAGTAGAGAGTGACAGATGGCATTGATTGCAAGGTCCACCACAGCCCACCCCCCTCCCACAAAAAAACGAAGGATGGTCCCCATAGCTGATGAACTTTTACTGGGTCCCAGTCTTGTGCCTGGCCCTCTTCTAGGTGCTGGGGCGACAGAGATCAGTAAGTTTCAGGGGCGCAGACTCAGTAAGAAAGGCCCTTATCTCGTTCATTCTCCTTTTCGCAAACCCTCTTGAGACCCTCTCAATCCCTCTCAATAAGTAAGCCACTATTTCATAACACTTTTATTTAAAAGGTTTCAGATACCCAATAGAAAATATGGACAAATAACTTGGACAGACACTTCACATAAAGGAATGTCCAAATGGCCAGGAATCATGAGAAGATGCTGAGTATCAATGGTTACAGAAAAATTAAAATTAAAACTACAATCGACTGTGGCTACATACTCTCTAGCATAGCTAAAATCAAACTTCTGAAAATAGCAAGGTTGAGTGAGGCTGTGGAGCAACCAGAACCCTCATATACTAATAATGGGTGTGTACACTTGTACAAGCACTTCAGAGAACTGTTTGGCAATTTCTTCTAAAGTTAAACATAAACATATGACTGAGCATTTCCACTCCCAGTATATGCTCAAAAGAAGTGAGTATTGCCCTGGCGGTGTGGCACAGTTCATTGAGCACTGTCCCATGAACCAAGAGGTCACCAGTTCAGTTCCTGGTGAAGGCACATGCCCAGGTTTCAGGCTTGATCCTCAGGAGAGGGCCTGCAGGAGGCAGCCAATTGATGCTTCTCTCTCACAGATGTTTCTCTCTCTTTCTCCTTCTCCCTTATTCTCTCTCTTAAAAAAAATAAATTGCCCTAACCGGTTTGGCTCAGTGGATAGAGCGTCAGCCTGCGGACTGAAGGGTCCCGGGTTTGATTCCAGCCAAGGGCATGTACCTTGGTTGCGGGCACATCCCCAGTGGGAGGTGTGCAAGAGGCAGCTGATCGATGTTTCTCCCCCATCGATGTTTCTAACTCTCTATTCCTCTCCCTTCCTCTCTGTAAAAAATCAATAAAATATATTTTAAAAAAATAAATAAATAAATAAAAATAAAAACATTTAAAAAAAGAAAAGAATTTTTACACAGCAAAGGGCATATACAAAAATGTACACTGCAGCTGAATTGATAATAGCCAAAATCTAAATACAACTCAAATGTCCATCAATAGAAGAATGGGTAAGTATATTGTGTACAGCACAGAAGGAAAATGAATGAATTGCTCTTATACACAATAATATGGATAAATCTCAAAAACAATGTTAAGAAAAATAAACCAACCACACACACACAAAAACGCATCCTATGTGATAATATTCATATGAAGTTCAAGAGGCAAAACTCATCTGTGTCAATACAGATCACCAGTGGGAGGTGAGAATTGACTAAAATAGGGCTCCAAGGAACTTACTGGATCATGGAAATGTCCTCTGTGCTGATCTGGGTGGTGGTGACATGGTGCATACATAGGTAAAAATTCACTGAACTGTCTACTTAGGATGTGTGCATTTTACATGTAGATTATGCCTCAGTAAAAGCGTAAAAAAGTCTGGGTGACCACACTTCATAGAAGCATGGCTGAATATCAAAGGCTTGCAGGTAATACAATGAACACAGTCATCACAGAACAGCTTCAAATACAGTCCCAGTCCTGGGGCCCTTGGCAATAGTTTTGATACTTACTACCCACCAGCAGTAAGTATCAAAAAGGACATGGCCCTTTCCAGCCAAGTGAGCTGTGGCCCTGCCCAGAGCTCTCAAAGGACTAGCTCCCCTGAGTGGCCCTCATACACCTCCAACAGCACCTGGGGCCAAGTGCCAAGAGCCAGCCAGCACAGCCCTGCTTAGAGGCACGTTCAAGGCTTTGCAGGTCTTTAGTGGAAACCTGTGGGGCCCCGAGCACACTGGATGTGCAGGGTTGACGTGTAAGGAAAGCTATACAAGGGAAACAGCCCTTTAGGAAGGCTCTGTATTTAAAACGCCGGTTACTCCACTGGAATTGTGTAGCTCCAGGCGTGTTGTACCCCAGCCCATGCACCAGGAGCTCTCAGCTCTGGCTGCACATCAGAACCATGGGGAGTTTCTGAAACATAGGCTGTCCAGGCCTCCCTGACCCCAGACCAACAGAATCAGAACTGCTCGTACAGTGGTTCTCAAAGTGTGTTCCTAGAGTAGGAACTAGAAATGCAAATTCTCAGGCCCATTGGAGCTGCTCCAGCAATCTCTGCTCCAATTGTTCTCACAAACCCTCCCAGTGATTTGGATGCACACTCAAGTGTGAGACCCACTGCTGTAGTTAGAAATTTGCATTTCTAACAGCTGCCCAGGTGATGCAGTCCACAATTTGAGAACCACTACTGTCTATCTAATGGATAAAGCCAAACTCCGATGCAGGAGGGAAAGAGGCGATAATAAAAGCTACCCAAGCCCGGCCGGCGTGGCTAAGTGGTTGAGCATCCACCTGTGAACCTGGAGGTCATGGGTTCGATTCCCGGTCAGGGCATATGCCCAGGTTGCAGGCTCAATCCCCAGTGTGGGGCGTGCAGGAGGCAGCAATCAATGATTCTCTCTCTCATTGATGTTTCTATCTCTCTCTCCCTTTCCCTTCCTGGCTGAAATAAACTCAATAAAAATAAATAAAATAAAAACAGTGGTGAAACTTAGAGTAATTAAATTAAAAAAAAAAAAAAAAGCTACCCAGGTGAGTGACTCTGATGCAGATGAGGAGGGTTAATAAGGCTTCCATAGACTTTCATGATCTAATTGGCAGGAGGTGCACACAGGTCAGAATGTTCCAGGAGAAGAAATACAATTTGTTCCTCACATAACCTCAGTGGTTCTCAACCTTGGCTGCACATTAGAATCACCTGGGAATCTTTTTAAAATCCTGATTTCTGGGCCTCATCCTCCAGAAATTCTGTTTCTTTGTTATGGGATGGGGCCACAACATTAGTAACAAAGAAACAGAATTTCCGGAGGATGAGGCCCAGAAATCAGGATTTTAAAAAGATTCCCAGGTGATTCTAATGTGCAGCCAAGGTTGAGAACCACTGCATAACCTGTATAAACCTCTTTTCATCCAATAAAGCTGCAAATTAAGGTTCCTGGTGTCACAGGATTTACTTCCTGGATGCCCATCCCTGAGGGTTTTTTCTGGCACTATTGGACCTGGAGAAGTTTCTGGTAGTACACTACATAAAAGCCTCAGTTTGGGAAAAGGTCTGATTTTATTCTCGTTGGTCCAAGATAAATGAGAAACAGAGCAAATTAAGGAGGAGTACGGGGATGAAAAAGGAAGAAATTATGTGCAGGGAATGGAAGAGGAAGAGAGAGAGCTATGAGAGAGAAGGGTAGATATTTTTTCTAAGGATGGTTGCCTCTCTCTCTCTCTCTCTCTCTCTCTCTCTCTCTCTCTTTCAATTGAGCACTGAGAAGGGTTTTGTAAACGATTGCAGAGAGGAGCTGGACAAGCTGAACTGCAAAGCAGGAAAGAAAGAGATTGAAATGAGTCAAGGGGGACCTCAGAGGAGTGTGGGGCCTGGGAGGTCAGCACACCATGGGAAAAAGTCAGACCTCGTCAGGATTAAAACTTCCTGCTCTGAAAAGTCAAACCGAAGCCTGAGAGAAACTATTGACAACACATGTATCTGAAAGAGGACTTGCATTCCAAATATATAAAGAGCTTGGATAACTCATTAATAGAAAGGCAAACAACTCAATGGGAGAAAAAAAATGGGCAAAAGACATGAATAAACGCTTCACAACACTGTAGAAATGGCCGACAAGCACATGAAAAGATGGTCTACATTATTCGTCATCAGAAGAACTGCAAAATAAAACCACAGCAAGATACCTGCTGGAATGGCTAAAATTAAGAAGATTTCCAATACCAAGTGTCGGCTAGGATGGAGAGAAACTGGAATTCTTATATCTTGCTGGCAGGAACTGAAAATAGTACAACCACTTGAGGACCCAAAGAATATACCTACCATATGACCCACTAATTCTACTCTTAGGTGTTCATCAAAAAGCAATTTTTTCAAATGCCCACCAAAGGACTTGTACACAAATATCAATAGCCACAGGTAAAGGTAGCTAATGACCACCATTTTGGATATGTCAACTGTATGTAATCTGGTTGCTCAAATGTTTGTGAATGTCTACATTAAGATGCATAAGCTATCAAAAATTCAAAAATGCAAATGCTTAAGAAAAAAAGATTTGTACACAAATGTGCATAGCACCTTTATTCACAATTTTTCAAAACTGAAAACAATTCAAATACCCATCAACTAGGGTATGGATAAACAAAATTTGGTATAGCCATAGAAAGGGATTATAATAAAAATGATGAAATTACTGAAAGATGACTGCATGGATGACTCTCAAAGGTTAGAGCATTGCCCAGCTGGTATGACTCAAAGGTTGAGTGTTGACCTATGAACCAGAAGATCATGGTTCGATTCCTGGTCAAGGCTCTACTCCCAGTGTGGGGCTTGGAGGAGGCAGCTGATCAATGATTCCCATTATTGATATTTCCATCTCTCTCTCCCTCTCCCTTCCTCTCTGAAATCAATTTTAAAAACAATTTTTTTTTAAATTAGAGTGATTCAGGACTGCTCCCCGGCCACGTGAAGGCTAGAATGTACGTCCTCCTCTTTTAGGTGTGGGGAAGTCATGTCTCCTCCTGCAGTTTATAGACAAGCGGTTCCAGCCTGTCCACGACCTCAACATAGGTGTGGAGTTTGGGGCCCGTATGGTCAACACTGATGGGAAACAAATCGAACTGCAAATCTGGGATACAGCTGGGCAAGAATCCTTCCGTTCCAGCACCCGTTCCTACCACAGGGGAACAGCCGGAGCACTGCTGGTGTAAGACATTACAAGGCGTGAAACGTTCAACCGCCTGACCTCATGGTTACAGGATGCCCGGCAGCAATCCAGTCCCAACATGGTTACCATGCTGATTGGGAATAAGAGTGACTTCAAGTCCCACAGGGGTGTGAAGAAAGAAGGAGAGGCTTTTGCTCGGGAGCGTGGACTTATATTCATGGAAACTTCAGCCCAAACAGCCTGCCATGTTGAAGAGGCCTTCATTAACACAACCAAAGAAATATATAGGGAGATCCAGCAGGGTTTATTTCATGTCCACAATGAGGCAAATGGCATCAGGATCCGTCCTCAACGGTGTATTTCAACATCAGTGGCACCCATCGCCTCCCAGCGGAACTCTGGTGACATGGAGTCCAACTCTGGCTGCTGCTGAATGTCTGACCTGGACTCTTCTTTCCTTCCTGGAACAGCTTCAGGTCAATAGGCTTACAGAGGTCTTAGCAACTTTGGCTGAGAAAAGCCTCTTTTCAAGGTGTGATGTTTTGCCTTTCCACTTAAAGACCGGGGAAAATTGGGGCCCTTACTGACCTGTCCCTTCTTCAGGGACGTGAGCATTCCTTATACTAGTAGATTAGGGCTCTTCTTATACTCCTATTTTAATTTCTAAAATGTTAGTATCAAAGTTGATTGTCATGGCAATTAAAAAAAATAAATTATTTTAGAAGTATACATAATCTGCTCCTCACCAGGAATCAGTAACAAGGGTCTGGGACATTCTGCTTGAGCACTTGAGATTCCTGGGATCTGGCTAGCCTTTGGGTGATAGATCCTCAATCTTTGAATTTCATTGCGTTTTTCCACCTGTCACTTCATAAGAGTTCTTGCAGCAGGCTGCAAGAGTTCTTGAACTGCTGAACAATGCTGAATACTTCTCTACCATCTTATTACTAGTCTTAGAGTAACTACAAAACTTTTGAGAGCCGTGGAATTGCTCCTGGACCTGTGGTCACTTATTACCTAAAGAAAACATCTTCCCCTGTTTGCTTGTTTTAGGGACTAGACCCAATATTGTAGTATCCCTCACCAGATAGACCCCTACTATTTCATCTTTCTTCTTAACGAGACCCATTGAGACTTTTTACTCATCAAGCTATTCTGCTTATTTACTGAACATGACATATTTACTTCCATTTCTATGCCGTGGCACATGCCCTGCTCTCTGCTAACATCATACTCAAAGTCCAAAACTTTTTCCTTCAGAAAGTCTTCTTTGACTGACCTAGGGACTTCTAAGCAATTATTGACATGGTACCCCTTAGCTTTCATATGTTGTTTATTCCTATGTATACTTATTTGTATTTATGTTGCTTTGTAAATGTGTTTTATAGTTGTTTTGTGCGTGGAATCTGTCTCCCCACATAGGATGTGAGCTCCCTGAGAGCAGGGACCACGCCACCCCTGTACTTTGTGAAGCACTCCCTCCACCGTTCCTTCGCAGTGCCTGGTGCTATTTCTGTGATCGTTGAATTTAACTGACATACTTGAAGACTCGGCACAGGTCTATTTTAGAGTTCAGAGGAAACAAAAGGCCGTGGAGTCTTCTCTTTGTAACTCTATCTCAATCTCTTCCATCTGCTTACCCTGGATTCCATACTGCTCTTCTCCCTCTCCTCTCTTTCCCTTCTTAGCTCTTTGCTTCCCTTCCATGCAGCGTACAGTAAGGCTGCCTGCTTCTAAGCAGTCAAATAAATGGGTGTTTCTGCAGCCATTCTCCTTTTCAAGAGCATATAATACCATCCTAGCCAAATTTGCCTTTGCTTCTCTCTTCATTCAGCTTTCTGGGTCAGTTGTTGCGTCTTTTTGCCTTGATGTCCCATGCTATTCCACAGCACTGAGGTCTCATGCATTTTTCTAATTTTTTGTTGTTGGTGGTGAATTGCTTCATTATTAAATATATGCATGTATCCAAAAACAAAAAAGATTAGAGCATCATCCTGATACCCTAAGGATTTGGGATTTGATCCCCAGTCAGGGTACATACAAGAATCAACCAATGAATGCATAAATAGGTAGAACAACAAATCAACATTTCTCTCTCTGTCTCTCTCTCTCCCTTCCTCTCTGTCTAAAATCAATTTTTTTTAAAATCACTGTAGGGAGTAAAACAAGCTAGATACAAAAGAGTGTCTAAAACATGATTCCATTTATATAACATTGTTAAACAAGAGAAGCAAATTTACAGTAACAGAAAGCAGTACAGTGGTTGCCTGGAATTGAGGGGACAGCAAAGAAGGACTAAGGAACTTCCTCTGATAATGGATGGGTGCTAGATCTTGTTTAGGTGTATACATTGGTCAAAAGTCATCAAACTGATGCTTAAAATGTATAAATGAAGTTTATTGTATATAAATTATACCTTGATAAAGTTAATTTTTAAAATAGCAAAAGAAAATCTCTAAGTATTTTTAAAAAACAAAAATAATAACAACAAAAAAGAATAAGAATTTTTTAAAATACAAAGAAGTCCAGCCAGTGTTGCTCAGTGGTTGAATATCAACCCATGAACCAGAAGGAACAGTTCGATTCCCGGTCAGGGCACATGCCTGGGATTTGGGCTCGATCCCCTGTAGGCATGCAGAAGGCAGCTGATCAATGATTCTCTCTCATCATTGATGTTTCTATCTCTCCCTCTCTCTCTCTCCCTTCCTCTCTCTGAAATCAATAAAAACATATTTTAAAATAATAATAATAATAATAATGCTCTCTATGTACAGATATTGGAAGGTTTCCAAGATATATTTTCAAGTGAAAAAAAAGCAAGATGTATAACAGTTTTATAGAGTGAAATCATATCTGTTTAAATAAATAAATAAATGCTATATGTATGAGGAGGGTGAGAAGAATATATTTGCTTACATAGTTATACTAGTATATGTATATATACCAAAAAATGTCTTTGCAAGTGTCAGGGAGGAAAAACTTTCCTCTATCCTCTTAGGTTCTGAAGGTGGAGGCTTGTAGACTAAACAAAAGACAGATCAGCAAGAGGGAAGTCAGAACCTATTTATGCATACATGAGGGAGTGCTCAGTGATGACTAAATTAAAGCGGTCTTTGGAATTTGGGCCTTTTATATTTATATACTTAGTAGGGGAAAGGGAAAGGGAGGGAAAAGGGCTTCTCCAGGAAGAAAAAAAAGGTTTCTTTAGGAAAAAGTGGGTTTTTAGGAGAATAAACCAGAGATAAGAAAGTTTGTGGTAATGTTTGTTCGTGCAGGTGTGATACTCTTTCATCTTCTTCATGAGATTTATGGTATATTTACTCTTGGTGTCTCTCTCTCTCTCTCTCTCTCTCTCTCTCTCTCTCTCTCCTGGTAGCAGAAGCTGCCTTGAAGAGGGAATTCATAGCAGTCCTCATTTCTCCGAGGTTTCTGCTTTGAGTTGGATAAGGGAAACTCCAAGAAGGCTTCTTTCTGTATCTGTTGAATCTCAAACATCTTTAGCTTAAAATAATCTTTGTTCCAATTCTGGGGTTCCAAGTGGGTCCTCACACAAGATACACAAGAAACTGATAATAGTGGTAATTCATTTGCAGGGCAGGGGATGGAGGAGGACAGGAAATGGGAGGTTAGGGACAGGGGGGTGGGGAAACATTTTTTTGCTACACTTTTTTAATGTTTTTAAATTTTAGAAAGATATGAATGCATTGCTCACTCAAAAAAAATTAAGTTCAATGGGAGCATGAGTGTGCGGGGGGGGGCGGGGAAGGTTGGGGGTTAATGGGGGGGATGAGGACACATTTGTAATACCTTAACTAATAATAATAAAAAATAAAAATAAAAAGATATAAAGGCAAAAAAAATTAAGTTCTAAGTATGTTTCAAATTTATTTAAGGAGTGGTTTCACACACACACACACACACACACACACACACACACACACACACGCCTCATTTAGGAAAAGATGGATTTTTGCCTCATTAGCAAAGGCCTAATGGGATCTAGCCCTGAGGGAGGCGGGCTTTTATTATCATTGGCTACCAATCCTACCCAGGAAAGATTATAAAACAGAGTCAAGTCACCTTTTCCACTTTGCTGGGAGAGACACTTATAGCAACGTGACAACTGTTAGTACCAGGACCCTCTCTCATGGCTCCCCTCCAGTCTCCAGGAATACAGTGGCAGCTACAGAGGGTAAGGGTGGGCTGGGAGGGAGCCGTGGAAGATGGAAACCTTCCCCCTTCAAGAAGATTTCAGGTTACTGTTTGGGCTTTGCACATGGTAGAGGGTGAAAGGATTGGTGAAGCTCTGACCTAACATGCTGACCCTTGCCAATACAAGAATCAAAGTGCTTTCCATCCCAGACAGAGAGCAGTTCCTAGTCTGAAGAAGATTCTAAAATAGGAATTCAAGGTCAAGTGAAGGTTTTTCAGATAGAGTTCATCAGCATGTCTTAAACGCCCTGGAATTCAAAAATATGAACCAGAGAGAGAGGGGATAAAGGTTCTGAGTTCTGGGGATACACCTCAGGTCTGGAACATGCCAAGCACATTCCCACCTGAGGGCAGCTAAACTAGCCGCCCCCTCTAATTCAACTCCCCATCTCTAGATCTTCTCTTGTTGGCCCCCACTTCTCATCCTGAGCTCCATTTCACTGTACCCTCCTCAAAGAGGCCTTCTCTGGGCACCCAAAGAAGAGGTATAGATCCACCCGAGCAGTCTCTAATATATCCCCTTTTTAAAAAATGTATTCTCTTTATAGCCCGTATGATCATCAAATTCTTTCATATTTGCTGTCTTTCACAAGGAATGGCACAGCCATAATGGGCTTGTTCTCCACGACCCCAGTGTTTAGGACAGTTGCCTAGTACATAGAGGACACTCAATATTTGCTCAATTAATGAACAAATAATTGAAAGTTAAGCTTGAGATGTATGTGAAATATCTAAGGGCAGATGTGAAGCCATCAAATGTGGAAAACATCCAGGCTGGAGGTGTACACTTGGACATCATTAGAACAAATTCAGCTTTTAACTCCATAGGAACAGATAAACTCACCTGAGGAGAGCTTAAAAGAAGAAAGGCTGGGACCTGAGGAGCCCAAAATTTAGAGGTTGGAGAGAGCAAAGGAGCAAGCAAGGAAGATAAAAAAGAAGAGGCCACTGAGGTAAGGGCAACCAGAAGGTGTCTCTGAGGCTGAGAGACAGGAGTACCTGGAGAACAGGGAGTGACCAGCTGTGTGGAATGCTGGTCTGGGAGTTGCCGGCATGGAGGCCATCAGGACCTCGACAAGAGCAGTTTCAGGGGCAGGCGCCTGCAGGAATGGACCAGTGATGAAGGGAAGTGAGGGCGGAAGCACTGTGTGTGAATGGCTCAATCATTGAGCTGAGAATGGCCCATAAACTGGGTATAGCTACAGGCAAATATGGATCAAGGGAAGATTCTTTTTCTTTTCTGATCAACTTTTTCTTTTGAAAAGTTTCAAACCTGCAGAAAGTTGAAAGAGGAATACAATGCACTCCTCTTCACCCTTTACCTTTCTTTAGTCATCATTTGTTAACACTGCCACATTTACTTCCCCCATTCATATATATATATACTAGAGGCCTATTGCATGAAGAGATTCGTGCAATAGGCCTTCCCTTCCCTTGGCTGCTGGCACCAGTTTTCCTCTGGCACCCGGGACCCAGGCCTTCGCTCTGGCTGGGCTCCGGCCAGAGCCCCCCCTCCCCAGCCATCAGGCTTCGTGGCTCCGCTTGGCGCCGGGTCCGTGAGGCCTCTCAGCTCCGCTTGGCACTGGGACCAGAAGGCCTCGTGGCTCCGCTGATCCCGGGGCCGGGAGGCCTCACTGCTCGGCCGGCTTCGGGGCTGTTTGGCTTCGCTCCACCACTGGGAGCTTACGTATGCAAATTAACTGCCATCTTTGTTGGCTGTTAATTTGCATATTCCCCTGACTAGCCCATGGGAAGCATAGCGAAGGTACAGTCAATTACCCTTTTTGTCTTTTATTTTATATATATAATATATAATATATATTCATTTGGGGTGAATCATTGAAAAATAAGTTGTAGATATTCCTAAATACTCATCATGCTTTTCCTAAGAACAGACCATATTCACATTTCCCCAACAGTCCAGAAACATCCCCTCTAGCTGCTTTCTTTTTTCCTGGCGCTGGATCCAATTGAGATTCATACATTCCATTTGGTTGTCACGTCTCTGTACTCTCCTTAATCTAAAACAGCCTCTGCATTTTTATTTTTATTTATTTTTGTCTTTCATGGCACTGACAGCTAGAAGAGTTCGGGCCAGTTGTCACGTAGCATGTCCCACATCCTGGATAGGTCTGATTGTTTCCTCATGATTGGATTCAGGTTAAACATTTTTGGCAAGAATACCACATAGATGATGTGAACTTCTTAAGGAAGAGTGGTTTTTGTTTGTTTGCTTGGTTGGTTGGTTTTTTACATATATAATTGATGAGAGAGGGAGAGGGAGAGGGAGAGAGAGAGAGAGAGAGAGAAAGAGAGAGAGAGACAGAGACTAGTTGTTCCAGTTATTTATACGTTCACTGGTTGATTCTTGTATGTGCCCTGATTGGCGATGCTGTAACCAACTGAGCTATCTGGCCAGGGCTCAAGGGAGAGTTGTTTTTTTTGTTTTGTTTTGTTTTATTCAAACATTTTACTTATGTATTTATTCATTCAACAATTATGTCTTTTTTTTAATTATACATTTTTTTTTTGCTTAAAGTATTACAAAGGGTATTACATATGTGTCCATTTTATCCCCCCGCCCTAGACAGTCCCCTAGCCTCCCCTATCACCCAGTGTCTTATGTCCATTGGTTATGCTTATATGCATGCATACAAGTCCTTTAGTTGATCTCTTACCCCCCTACCTCCTGCCCCCCAACCCTCTCCGGCCTTCCCGCTGCAGTTTGACAATCTGTTTGAGGCAGCTTTGCCTCTGTATCTATTATTGTTCAAAAGTTTATAATGGTCTCTATTGTCCATGAATGAGTGAGATCATGTGGTATTTTTCCTTTATTGACTGGCTTATTTCACTTAGCATAATGCTCTCCAGTTCCATCCATGACGTTGCAAATGGTAAGAGTAGGGGAGAGTTTTTTTAAAGATAGAAAATACTCAGTCCAGTAAGGGTGATGGGAAAGGAACTGGGAAAATGAATGAGGTGATGAATCCCTGAAATGAGGGTGAGGGTGGGATTAGATGAAGGGGTTAGCAGCGGGTATGTCTCTTTGGTTGTAACAAACAGGAAGCAGAATGGGAAGATGGTGAAAATCAAGGAATGTTGTCTGATACGAGGAGGATAAGTATGTTTAGATCTGATAGCTTCTACTTTCTCAGTGAAATGAGGCAAAGTCAGCAGCTGAACCTAAAAGTCAAAAATGGGGGAGGAGAAGAGGAAGTTTTGAGGAAGAAAGATACAGTATGACATGGTCATTGGTGGAAGGGCCAAAGTAGGCTTTCCAGAGAAATATAAAAAGTTTGGCTGCCCTGTTGGTCGGTGTAAAATTGTGGGAAATACTTAAAATACTATGGAAACAGCATAAAGTTTGCTCAAATAATTAAACTGAGAATTACCATATGATATAGAAATTCCACTTCTGGGTATATATCAAACAGAAATGAAAGCATGATCTCAAAGTTATTTATACATCCATATTTATAACAATATTATTCACAATAGCCAAAAGGTATAAGCAACACAGCCAGGTGTCCATTAATGGATGAATGGATAAACAGAATGTGGTCTATACATACAATAGAATATTATTCAGTCTTAAAAAGGAAGGAAATTCTGACACATGTTCCACCATGGATGAATCTTGAGGACATTCTGCTAAGTGAAATAAGCCAATCACAAAAAGACAAATACAATATCATCTCATTCATATGAGTAATTGGATTCATAGAAACAGAAGGTAGAATGGTAGTTTCCAGGGGCTGGGGGAAGTGGGGAATGGGGAGTTATTGTTTAATGGGCACAGAGTTTCAATTTTGCAAGATGAACAAGTTCTGGAGATTGGTTGCACAACAATGGAAATACACTTAACACTACTGAACTGTACACTTAGAAATGGTTAAGATGTTAAATTTTACATTATGCATATTCACCACAATAAGGTATTACATAAATAAATAGGGAAAAATTTAGACATGGCATGGTTAGTGTCCGGTGAGGCTTGAGATAATTCATTTGTGAGAAATCAGTCAGCTCAGTTGCACAGTTTTCCTCCAACCAATGTTCTGCTGCTCAGGTATATACAGAAAGAAGACAAATACTTGTGTTCATCCAGGATTGATTCTACAAAGAGAGAGGGGCTAGGGAATTGATCAAAGAGGTGTGGTCGATTTATTATTGTCAAGCAAATATTTACATCCCAGGGAATGGAAAACAGTTCCCTGACTCATTGGGCTTGACCATGTGACTTGCTCTGACCAATAGGCATGCAGAAGTGACAATGTGCCAGTTCCAAGCTGAGGCCTTAAAAGATTGCATCTTTTCACTCCCTTCTGATGCTCCCACTATGCGCCATGGAAAGAACACTTCTGTACAGCCATTGCTCCTTCACCTAGCCTTAGAACAAGAGACCCTGGAGCCTAAAGCCCAGGTGTGACAAAACAAATCGGCTTTTTCACAACAGGTTTGCCACCAGAACACTGGTGTCATGAAAACTACCCCTAAATCTAAGCCAAAGTAGGAAAGAAAAAGACTCATATCAACATCATCATAGCTGGACATGTAGATTCCAGCAAGTCTACCATTACTGGCCATCTGATCTACAAATGTGATGAGATCGACAAAAGAACCATTGAAATTTTTGACAAGGAGGCTGCAGAGATGGGAAGGGCTTTTTCAAGTATGCCTGCATCTTGGATAAATCAAGAGTTGAACATTGCCGAAACCGGTTTGGCTCAGTGGATAGAGCGTCGGCCTGCGGACTGAGGGGTCCCGGGTTCGATTCCGGTCAAGGGCATGTGCCTGGGTTGCGGGCATATCCCCGGTGGGAGATGTGCAGGAGGCAGCTGATCGATGTTTCTCTCTCGTCGATGTTTCTGACTCTCTATCTCTCTCCCTTCCTCTCTGTAAAAAATCAATAAAATATATTTAAAAAAAAAAAAAAAGAGTTGAACATGAGGGTAGTAGCTCCATTGATATCTCCCTGTGGAAATTCAAGACCAGCAAGTATTATGTGATGATCACTGATGCACCAGGACACAGAGACTTCATCAAAAACATGGTTACAGGCACATCTCAGGCTGACTGCTATCCTGATTGTTGCTGCTGATGCTGGTGAACCTGAAGCAGGCATCTCCAAGAATGGGCAGACCTGTGAGCATGCCCTTCTGGCTTACACACTGGGTATGAAACAACTGATTGTTGGTGTTAACACAATGGATTCCACTGAGCCACCCTACAAGGCAGAAGAGATACAAGGAGATTGTTAAAGAAGTCAGCACCTACATTAAGAAAATTAGCTACAACTCTAATATAGCAGCATTTGTGCCAGTTCCAGGTTGGAATGGCGACAACAGGCTGGAGCCAACTGCTAACATCCTTTGGTTCCAGGGGTGGAAAGTCCCCCATAAAGATGGCAATGCCAATGGACCAGGCTGCTTGGAGCTCTGGATTGCATCCTGCCACCAACTCGTCCAAATGACAAGCCCCTGCATCTGCCCCTCCAGGATGTCTACAAAATTGGAGGCATCGGTACTGTCCGTGTGGGCCGGGTGGAGACTAGTGTTCTCAGACCCTGCATGGTGGTCACCTTGGCTCCAGTCAGTGTTATAACTGAAGTGAAGTCTGTTAAAATGCACCATGAAGCTTTGAGTGAGGCTCTTCCTGGGGACACTGTGGGCTTCAGTGTCAAGCATGTGTCTGTCAAAGATGTTTGTCATGGCAATGTGGCTGGTGACAGCAAAATGATCCAGAAATGGAGGCAGTCGGCTTCACTGCTCAGGTGATTACCCTGAACCATCCAGGCCAGATCAGTGCCAGACATGCACCTGTGCTGAACTGTCACACAGCTCACATTGCCTGCAAATTTGCTGCCATCATTGATACGGTTCCTGGCAAGCCCGTGTGTGTTGGGAGTTTCTCTGACTGTCCTCCTCTTGGCCGTTTTGCTGTTCGTGACATGAGACAGACACACAGGTGCCATCAAAACAGTGGACAAGGAGGCAGCTGGGGCTGGCAGTCACCAGTCTGCCCAGAAAGGTCAGAAGGCCAAATGGATATTAGCCCCAATACCTGCCACTCATCTTAGTTTTTGGTGGAAGAATGATCTCAAAACTGTCTCAAGTGGCCATTGAAGTTTAATAGTATAAAGACTGGTTAATGATTACAATGCACTGTAAAACCTTCAGAACGAAAGGAGAATGTTTGGTGGACCATCTGCAAGTTTTTGTGTGCCAGTTTTTAAAATCAGTACTTTTTTAAAATATTTTTTTTTATTAATTTTAGAAAGGAAGGGAGAGGGAGAGATAGAAACATCCATGATAAGAGAGAACCATGGATCGGTTGCCTCCTGCACGCCCCCTTACTGGGGATTGAGGCCGCAACCCGGGCATGTGCCCTAACCAGGAATCGAACCTGTGACCTCCTGGTTCATAGGTTGATGCTCAACCACTGAGCCACACCAGCCGGGCATAAAATCAGTACTTTTTAATAAAAACAACTTGGCCAAAAGCTGTCACAGAACATTGAAACCTATTAGAACAAAGTTCAGTGGGAAACCTGTGTGTTCTTTTGGCCAACACTGTAACTTTCTATTATACTATTTAGGTAAAAGACTTAAGTAAGAGCTGTCCATAACCTATTTCTGGTGGTGCATCTGCTGAAACTTTAGAATTTAATATTTCTGGTTAGCATTCCTCCGGGTGAAAACTTTTTTTTCACCATGTTTTGAGGGGAGGAGTCATCTGATTACATAGTAAAAAGCTATGGAAGGGGGTCTGTTGGTGCCATACTTCATAGGTTAGGACAGATGAGCAAAGAGTAGCTTTGTTTATGTGTAAGCAAGTTAATAAAGGCCAAATTCTGTAATATTAAAGTCCATGTGTTGCTTTTTTTTTTTTTAAGCCAGGAAAACTATTGGTAAGAAGTAAGCTTTGTTGTGTAAGCCACTGAGATTTATTACTGCAGCAAAGACTAACTAATACAGGGATTATAATGATAAACCTACTGAGGGAAGGAAGAAAAGTAATGATAGTGAAAAGCTATTAGAAGTCTTGATGAAGTAATAGGTTTCTGGAAATGGGAAAATTTCCAACAAGTGAGCCAGGAGGATAAATAGTTGTCAGAGAGGTAAAATGTTTGAAAACAAGATTTCAGCTCTGATGTGATTTCTAGTGATGACAAAGTCCAGGGTGTGATTATAATATGGGCAGCTGAGATAGACAAAGGAAATTCTGACAGGGTTGAAAAGATTTATCTCTTTAGGGTGGAGTTTAAATTGAAATAAATGATTGACCACAAGATTCACCCATCAGGAATGAGTCTGTTTTAATTGGTAGGGAGAAAATAGCAGCACTAACCTTCCCGTGAGAGCAATGATGTGTCCAAAGTTAGGACAGATCATCTCATGGTGTTTTTAGAGTCATTGGATGCTATACTGCCACTTAATAGCTGCAGATTCTTTGCTGCTGAAAACTTCCTTATTTTCCAGAACCCATGATGCAGGCAGTCTCCAGAAACATAACTGAGAAAAAGAAAAGTGAGAGAAGGAAGAGTACATCTCCCCCAAGGTAGACAAGAGCCTTCATTATAAATGGAGAATAGCCTACGTATTAACTAAAAAGGCTATCTCAAAACAATCCCACAGGCTACAGATGCTTTTAACTGTGTTAGAACAACTTGGAGCCTGGTGGCAAATAGATTCTTACTGTGTAGCCCTGAACAAATCACTCTAGTACTCTGAGTTTCCTTAATTTTCGCATCAAAAAATTGAAACAATAATGCTTGGAGATCAATTATAGAGAGCCAGGCACATGGCAGAAGGTAGAAAGGAAACCATAATTATTGCTGTTGTCATTGTGTTTCTAGCATGAAGAAACAAATGTTCCTTTAATGAAAGTTCCTAAGGAAGGATAGGCAACTACCAAAACAATCTATTCAAAGAGATACACTCAAAAATACTATAAATAAATCAATAATAATATTAAATGTAAATGGTCTAAATATACCAACTTAAAAAACAGAGATTGGTAGAGTGAATTAAGAAATATGACCCTACTATATGCTGTATACAAGAAACTCACTTCAACTATGATATAGGCAGATTGTAAAAGAGTGGAAACAGATATATCATGCATACCCCAATCAAAGTAAAGCAGGAGTGGCTATATTAATATTAGATAAAGTAGATTCCAGGGCGAAGAATATTACCAAAGACAGAAAAGGACATTATATAATGATAAAAGAGTCAATTCGCCAGCAATCTTAAATGTGCATGCACCGAACAGCAGAGCTAAAAAATAATATAAAGTAAAACTGACAGAACTTAAAGGATAAATCAACAATTAGAGTTGGCACATTCAACATCCTTCTCAAAACAGTTGAAAAAACAACTAAACAGAAAATCACAAGGATATAAAATAACTCAACACCACCATCAAACAACAGAATCTAATTGACATGTATAAAACATTCTACTTGCCAATAGCAGAATACACATTCTTTTCAAGTGGAAACAGAATATATGCTAAGATAGACCATATACTGAGCCATCAAACAAACCAAACAAATTAAAGGAATTAAAATCACCAAGTGTGTTCTCTTACTACAATGAAATGAAAATGGAAATCAAGAACAGAAAAATAACAGGAAAATCTCCAAATACTTGGAAATAAATAATACACTTCCAAATAATCCACTAATCAAAGAGAAAGTCCCAAGGGAATTTTAACATATTTATTGAATTGAATGAAAATAATAAACAAAACAAAAGACTATAGACCAAGCCCTAGCCGGTTTGGCTCAGTGGATAGAGCATCGGCCTGCAGACTGAAGGGTCCCAGGTTTGATTCCGGCCAAGGGCACATGCGTGGGTTGTGGGCTTGATCCCCAGTAGGGGGCATGCAGGAGGCAGCCAACCAATGATTCTCTCTCATCATTGATGTTTCTATCTCTCTATCCCTCTCCCTTCCTCTCTAAAATCAATAAAAATATATTTAATATTCAGATGCAACACTTATCAAAATATCAGCAATGACCAAATAGGGTTTATTTAAATAAAAATATGTTAATGCACAGCTAATTCGGTAGTTTTTAAAAATCTATCATTAGTAACACTATTTAAAAGAAAATCACATGATCATATCAATCAAGGCAGAAAAAGCATTTGACAAAATTCAATATCCATTCATGATTTTAAAAATAAACTCTCAGAAAAATAATAGAGGAAAACTTACTTAATTAGATAAGTTGTATCTACCACAAAATCTATCAGTTATGTTAAACTTAATGGCAAACACTGAATGTTTTCCCCATAAAATTGTTATCGATGGAGAGTTCTTAGTGTCCCCAACTTTGTTAGTGGAATGGGGATTTTTGCGATGTCACAAGAAAAGACATTTTTTAGATCTGCACGGGAGGATGAAATATTGTAGAGAGCTTTATTTCTGTGAAATCAAATCCCTTAGTTTCCAAGGTCCCATTTTTCTACATTCTGCCAGGAAAAGGCCCATTGCTTTCAGCCGAGCTAGGATTAAAGCCATTTCCCAGAGTTTCTGCTCCACATTTGCACCCTTCAGTCCAGCATCAGGCTAGCTTAGTTTGTGTTCCAAGCTGTAGGCCATCAGTCCATTGCGTATGGGGTCCACATGGCCATGAGCCATGCAGCTTCTACAAACACATAGCTATGGAGGGAACACAGGCAAATATAAGAAAGCAGAAACAAAACCAGAGGAACAGAGAGCCAAAAGCACCAAGAGCAAACTCCTTTGTCTGGGCCCCTAGACTCTAGGGGATTATGTATTTGTAAATTTTTGTGAGTTTGCAATGGTTCTGCCTTCTTTAGCCAATTATCTTTATTTCAGGCGACAGGCACCTTTTTTACTTTACCCCAAATTCACTGCACATGTGTCCATCTCCCCTTTGTTGAGCCGGTGGTTTGCCTGGGAATGTAAAGTTGTAGCTTCCTGGTGAAGCTGCTCAAATGGCCATGTTTATAATGTCCGGCCTTTTCTTTGCTCCTTTTCTATTATTAATAACTAGCTAATTACAACAATAACACAATCAGGAAAAAGACAAGTCAAGGCTCTCATGGCTCTTAATTCAATAAGTTCTAACCACTGCATTAAGGCAAAAACAAACAATCAAAAAGGAAAGGAATAAAAGCGTATGACTAGAAAGGAAGAAATTCAACTGTTGCTATTTGCAGATGACATAATTGTCTATGTAGGAAATCCCAAGGGATCTGAAAAATCCAAGAACGAATAAGTGAGTTCAACAAGGTCTCAGGATACCAGTTAAACATATAAAAATCCATTGTATTTCTATAATTAGTAATGAACAGTGGACACCAAAATTAAAAATCAATAGTTACAATTGGACACAAAAAAATAGCCCTGACCAGTTTGGCTCAGTGTTTAGAGCATTGGCCTGCGGGCTGAAGGGTCCCGGGTTCGATTCCAGTCAAGGGCATGTACCTTGGTTGTGGGCACATCCCCAGTGGGGAATGTGCAGGAGACAGCTGATCGATGTTTCTCTCTCATCGATGTTTCTAACTCTCTATCCCTCTCCCTTCCTCTCTGTAAAAAATCAATAAAATATATTTTAAAAAACAAAACAAAAAAAACCCTGTATGAATCTCAAAGAATTATGCTGAGTAAAAAAAAGCTAATCACATACTGTGTGATTCCATTTCTGAGTCCATTGTTGAAATGACAAAGTTATAGAAATAAGTGAGAGGGAACCTCTCAGGAGGCAAGCAAATGTGGCTGTGATAGGACACCGTGAAAGATCCCTGTGGCGACCAAAGTGTCTGTATCTTAACTGCATCCATGTCAATATCCTGACTATAATATTGTCCTATAGCTTTGCAAGATGTTACAACTAGGAGGAGGAGGGTAAAGGGTAAATAGGATCTCTCTGTATTGTTTCTTATATGTGCATCTACAAAATTAAAAGTTTAATTTTTAAAAATCCAATAGGAGCATTCAGAAGATAAAGACAATGACATTGTTCAAAAGTAGACCAGCAACAAAAAATGATAACATGGAAACTAGGGAAGAAAAATACAGTATGAATTCAGGTGGTCTGACATCCAGCTAGAAAGAGTTCCAGAAAAAGAACAGAGGAAAAGATCAAGGAAACTATACAATAAACCTAACAGAATCAAAGGAAGTAACTTTCCATATTACAAGATTCATATCAAGGTAAATCAGCATGAATGTCAGAACTATAGAGTCAAAGAACCCAGAGAGGAGAGAACAAAAGGGCTTTGGGGGCTCTGTCGTGAAAGTCCTGCAGCTTCCCCTTCTCACTACCCACTGAGGATGCCAGTGTTTCTTCTGCTAAGTTCGTTAACATTCCTTCACCTGTCTTCCAGCCTCGTTCTCTTCATCTTTGTAGGGTTCTGTCTCCCTTGACCGTCACTTGAGCCAGGATTCAGGAAGGAGCCAAGACTAAATACCTGTGTTCAATCTACCTTCACCTCAGAACTCAGGTCCTAGAATTTTACTCTGCAGTTGAATCTAAAATCCAAATTCATTATTCTGCCTCTGGCCACCTCATGGGGGGCTCATATGCTATCAACCAACCAGCCAGGCCCCCTCTCAGCCTCTCAGGCAGCAATTGGGGCCAGGGTGTCTTCTTTTTCCCGTGAGTTTGTCCTTGATACGGATTGTTCGTCTAATATTTCACCTACGTGGCAGTGTGTGGTGTGTCCCTTGGTTGGGAGGCAGCAAAAATTTGGTTTCCAATGAAACCTGAGAACTAGGGAGAGGCTTTACCTGCCTTAGATCAACCTTGCTTAGATGTTAGTGTGGGGTTTTTTTTTATTATACAAGTATTATTTGAATGCCATCTTTCCATAAAAAATGAAACTATTGCCATTCTCAATAGCATTTCCAGTATCTTTTCTATATATGTTTATACATATTTATACACAGACTAGAGGCCCTGTGCATGAATTCGTGCATGGGTGGGGTCCTGAGGGTGGGGGGGGCCAGAATGTGATCAGCCCTCCCTGTGAGCTGTGCAATGCCCTTGCTGGCTCGGGATCCAGATCCGTCCAGCTGACATTCGCGCCAGTTGTCGGGAGCCACCTGGAGGCCACTTTTATATCCTTTCTTCCTTGCAGAGTGTCTAGGGAGGGGAAGCAGCTGCGGTGCCCGAGGCCGATTTTCCAGGAGGCTGGGGGCGCTGTCAGATCAAGCCCGCGGTGCTGGTCCATCAGTGCCTGGCCCATTCTCCAGAGATTGGACCTGCAGGACTACCGATGGAGTGAGTGGCTACCGCTGGCTGGTGGGCCACCAGGATGGGTCAGTCAACTGAGCAGCACTTCCGCTGTGGGAGCACACTGACCACCAGGGGGCAGCTCCTGCATTGAGCATCTGCCCCCTGGTGGTCAGTGCACATCATAGTGACTGGTTGACCAGTCGTTCCAGTCATTCTGGTCGTTCAGTTGTTTGGTCGCTTAGGCTTTTATATATAGACTAGAGGCCCTGTGCACAAAAATTTGTGCACTCGGGGGTAGGGGGTCCCTCAGCCCGACCTGTGCCCTTTCACAGTCTGTGACCCCCCGGGGGTGACCATTTGCTGGCTTAGGCCTGCTCCCCAGGAGATTGGGCCAAAGATGGCAATCAGACATCCCTCTGGCAGCCTGGAAGCCCTCGGGGGATGTCCACTTGCCAGCGGGGAGCAGGCCTAAACTGCAGTCGGACATCCTTAGCGCTGCTGAGGAGGCAGGAGAGGCTCCCACCACCACCGCTGTGCTGGCAGCCATCAGCCTGGTTGTGGCTGAGCAGAGCTCCTCCCATGTGAGAGCGCCCTGACCACCAGAGGGCAGCTCCTGCATTGAGCATCTGTCCCCTGGTGGTCAGTGTGTGTCAGAGTGACCAGTCATTCCCAGTCCTTCTGCTGTTAGGGTCAGTTTGCATATTACCCTTTTACTATATAGGATAGAGGCCTGGTGCACGGGTGGGAGCCGGCTGGTTTGCCCTGAATGGTGTCCCGGATCAGGGCGGGGGTCCCGCTTGGGTGCCTGACCAGCCTGGGTGAGGGGATGATGGCTGTTTGCAGCTGGTCACACCCCCTTCGAGGGGGGGGGTCCCCACTGGGGTGCCTGGCCAGTCTGGGTGAGGGGCTGAGGGCCGTTTTCATGCTGGTGGGTGACTGAAGCTCCCAACCTCTCCTTTTTTTCTGTTTTTTATTTTTATTTTTATTTTTTTTATTCTGGGATTTATTTACCTTCTATAGCTGTCACTGGAGCTGAGAGCTGTCACTGGAGGCTGTGGCTGGCTGAAAGAAGGTATCTGGGTTTGTTTAGTTTCTATAATTGAAACTCTGTTGCCATCACTGGCACTCTAAGCTCTGAGCCCGCTGGTGGCTGAAAGCAGGTTTCTGGATTTGTTTAGCTTCTATAATTGCAACATTGTTGCATCTGGAGCTCAGAGCTGGACTGTGGCAGGCTGGGAACCCTGGCTTCCTCCGTCACTGAAGCAAGCAAGCCTCCTGTTCGCTTCAGCTGCCTGGTTGCCAGCCACCATCTTGGTTGGCAGTTAATTTGCATATCACCCTGATTATCCAATGGGAAGGGTAGCAAAGTTACACTTAATTACCATGTTTGTCTATTATTAGATAGGACAAGTGCAAGTACTTTCTATGGGAAGTGATCTCAGTGGGGAGTGGAGAAGTGAGACAGAGGATGGAGGGCAGCCATGATTGTGTTATTATACTATCAAGCACATCATACCTATGTACAGTTGGAGCCTGGTCCTTCTGGAGAACCCTGGGCGAGAGTGTGGAACATGTGCCTAAGAGTTCTGCCCCTCAGGAGCTGGGGTGTTTATGTACCAACTCCCATTAGTTTGTGGTTGAGGGCTGCTCCTGGGCATGTTAATTCTCTAGCTCTTCTAAGCACATAGGCAGGGTGGGCTCTTGCCACTAGAGCAGGGGTGGGCAAACTTTTGACTCGAGGGCCACAATGGGTTCTTAAACTGGACCAGAGGGCCGGAACAAAAGCATGGATGGAGTGTTTGTGTGAACTAATATAAATTCAAAGTAAACATCACTACATAAAAGGGTACGGTCTTTTTTTTTGTTTGTTTAGTTTTATTCATTTCAAATGGGCCGGATCCGGCCCATGGGCCGTAGTCTGCCCACGGCTGCACTAGAGCAAGAGGCTCAGAAATAGGAAGGGTCTACAGGATATAGGGAAAGGCATATCCGCATTTTACAGATCAAGAAACTGAGGTACAGAGAAGCTAAGTGACTCTCCTGAGGTCTAGAAATGGTACTGAGAGCTGGTACTTGAGGCGATGAATTTGAGGAAGGACTGTATTAGATGGTCCTCTGAAATCTTCTCCCTTTGCCTCTGCATCTTATGGCAGGTTCTTCCTCCGTTGTCTGCTCGCTGGCCTGAAAATGACCTCCAGGCTTGGCAGGGAGTGTATTTGCACAAGGCACACCCCAGCAAAATGAGTGATGGTTTGGCCTAATGTCTTGTAGTTGCAAGTTCATTGTTTGAGTTGGATGGGTCCAAGCCCCTGTATTATTTCAGGAGGCTTGAGTTATGTCAACCCCACCAATAAGCAGTGTTGAAAGATTAGGCAAATAGGTGGAAGAAACTCCTGGCTCTTGTTTGCTTACACTGTTGGGCTGACAGAAAATTTGTTTATCTCCAACACCAGGTTCCTCTGGGCTGCACGTGGTGTATCCCAGTATCTCACTAAGCTCTGTCCTCTCCTGAACTTCCAGACCTAGTTGTTGGTTCTTTTTCTGACTATGCCCTCCCCACAGCCTCTCACACATTCCCAGCCTGCTCCCCTGGTTAGCCTTTGGACCAGGGCTATCCTTAGGAGTCTGGAGAGGGAATCTTGTGCCAGGAGACCTGGGCTCTGCCAACAAGTAAATGGGTGTGTGGGACAGATGTACTTGCCCAGCCTCAGTTTCTCACAGAAGGAATGGAATATGTAAAGAGGAAATTCCTTTTGCCTGGTCATCTCCCCAGACAGCCTGGAATGCCAAAGCAGATGAAATTACCAAAGGATTGTCACATCCCAGGGCCTGACCGACTTCCTGGGCTCCAAGAAACATTAAAACAGTTTGTAAGCATGTAAAAAATAATTTCCACCTCACTGATGTTCAGGAACATGTGAATTCAAACAAGATACTAGTGGGGGTGGGGATGGGGGAGTATCTAGCCCCCGTGGGGGCAAATTGACACTATCTGTCACAACAAAAAAGCCCATGTCCTGTACCCCAGAGACTCACTTCTTTTTCTTCTTTTTTTAATATATATTTTCATTGATTTCAGAGAGGAAGGGAGAAGGAAAGAGATAGAAACATCAGTGATGAGAGAGGCTGCCTCCTGCACACCCCCTCCTGGGTATTGAGCCCTGACCAGGAATCGGATGGGTGAGAATGACTGCTTTAAATCTGCAGCAGAGAGTGCCTGGCACAGATGCACAAGCACGCAGGTCTGCGTGAGGCTGTTCACCAGAGCAGTGCTTTTCCACACCACGGCAGGCTCAGTCTTGATTTCCAATCTGTTGCAAACCTGGACATTCTTACTAAAATTTATTGCTAGAGAAATGAAAATTTTAAAACCGAAGACTTTCAAAACACAAGCCCCTGATTTTTATTGTGAAATCTGACAAAACATTCCTCTGGCCAGTTGCTGTAAAGGGTCCTCAGTGCTCACCCCCGTGTCTGTTCTCCTCTCATCATGGGCCGCTGACAGCTCACGGGCCACACTAGGCGTGCAACCACTACTGTGTTGTGTTGCTTGCAAAACAAAACAAAACACTGGGAAGAACCTAAATATTTACCAATTGGAGAATGTGCACATAAACATATCATGTCCATACTATAAAATCCATGTACTAGTGAAGAATCAAATGGGAGGTTTGTAAATCTTGACCTAGAAGGGTGGCTGAGAGACACTGAATGGGAGAAAAAAACAAAAACATACAAGCTGCTAAAGGATACAGTTTTCTCGTGAGTTAAAGGTGGAAAAAAAATCCACAAAACATTATATATTTCCTATCCTATCTAATAATAGACAAACATGGTAATTAACCGTAACTTCGCTACCCTTCCCATTGGCTAATCACGGCAATATGCAAATTAACTGCCAACCAAGATGGCGGCCGGCAGCCATGCAGCTGAAGCGAACATGAGGCTTGCTTGCTTCAGTGACGGAGGAAGCCAGGGTTCCCAGCCTGCCACAGTCCAGCTCTGAGCTCCAGATGCAATAATGTTGCAATTATAGAAGCTAAACAAACCCAGAAACCTGCTTTCAGCCACCAGCGGGCTCAGAGCTTAGAGTGCCAGTGATGGCAACAGAGTTTCAATTATAGAAACTAAACAAACCCAGATACCTGCTTTCAGCCAGCCACAGCCTCAGAGCTGGAGCTGGCTCTCAGCTCCAGTGACAGCTATAGAAGGTAAATAAATCCCAGAATAAAAAAAATAAAAATAAAAAAACAGAAAAAAAGGAGAGGTTGGGAGCTTCAGTCACCCACCAGCATGAAAACGGCCCTCAGCCCCTCACCCGGACTGGCCAGGCACCCCAGTGGGGACCCCCCACCCTGAAGGGGGTGTGACCAGCTGCAAACAGCCATCATCCCCTCACCCAGGCTGGCCAGGCACCCAAGCGGGACCCCCACCCTGATCCGGGACACCATTCAGGGCAAACCAGCCGGCCCCCACCCGTGCACCAGGCCTCTATCCTATATAGTAAAAGGGTAATATGCAAACTGACCCTAACAGCAGAAGGACTGGGAATGACTGGTCACTCTGACACACACTGACCACCAGGGGACAGATGCTCAATGCAGGAGCTGCTCTCTGGTGGTCAGAGCACTCTCACATGGGAGGAGCTCTGCTCAGCCACAACCAGGCTGATGGCTGCCAGTACAGCGGTGGTGGTGGAGCCTCTCCTGCCTCCACAGCAGCGCTAAGGATGTCCGACTGCAGTTTAGACCTGCTCCCTGCTGGCAAGTGGACATCCCCCGAGGGCTGCCAGACTGCCAGAGGGATGTCTGATTGCCATCTTAGGCCCAATCCCCTGGGGAGTGGTCATCCCCTGAGGGGTCCCAGACTGCGAGAGGGCACAGGCCGGGCTGAGGGACCCCCCTTCCCCCGAGTGCACAAATTCTTGTGCACCGGGCCTCTAGTCTACACTAATAAAAGAGAAAGATGCAAATTGACCATACCTTGGCTACGCCCACCAGCCAATCAGGAGTGTGTATGCAAATTAACCCAACAAAGATGGTGGGTTAATTTGCATGTGCAGGCGCCCAGTGGCCAGGGCAGGGCAAGACACTTGTGTCGTCACCATGGTTCCACACCACCTCAGCCGTTCCAGGCCTCTGGGCAGCATGGGAAGGTGGAAAGGCAACTCCGGGCCAGAACGAAGGCAGAAAGGCAGCTCTGGGCCGGAGTGAAGGCAGTGCCAGCAGCCAGGGGAAGGAAGGCCCATTCTTGCACGAACCTTCGTGCATCGGGCCTCTAGTAGACCTATACCAGTCATGGCGAACCTATGACACGCATGTCAGAGGTGACACGCGAACTTATTTTTTTGGTTGATTTTTCTTTGTTAAATGGCATTTAAATATATAAAATAAATATCAAAAATATAAATCTTTGTTTTACTATAGTTGCAAATATCAAAAAATTTCTATATGTGACACAGCACCAGAGTTAAGTTAGGGTTTTTCAAAATGCTGACACGCTGAGCTCAAAAGGTTTGCCATCACTGACCTCTAATAAGGTCAGTTTCTGGGGGAACCCAAACTAAGAAATGTCCCAACTTTCTCAGTTGTTGGTAAAATCAGGTAAAGCTTGGTCAAAGGTCAAGGTTATCATCATGAAATCTTGGCACCCTTCTGTGTGCCAGGCAAAGGGAGCTACAGGTCAATAGGAGTTGGGTATTCTGGAGCTTTTGAACTCCAGGTGTTCACTGTGGAGACTTTCAAGTAGAAGGAACATAAACTGTAAAAGACAGTAGCGTTGGTGCCTACGTGGGTTCTACCTGGTTTTACCAGCTCCCAGCACAACAATCACAATTTCTAACCTCAAATAGTGGGTATTTCTCCCAAAGAACCAGCTCTGCCAGCACACCAATCAACTAAGGAATATGTTTGGGGCATAATCTGGCATACTGAAGAGGTGGTCTGTGGCCTCAGGAACTCATAATCTATGCAGAACTCAAAAAGGATATCTAACAATTAGCTGAGTGAGGCCAGCGGCAAATTCTGGAACTTGTGTGAAAGCAGAAAAAGATGGGGGCTTATTGAAAGAACAGAGGAGCCCACTGGTGTGGCTCAGCGGTTAGAACATTGGCCCATGCACTGAAGGGTCACCAGTTCTATTCCTGGTCAGGGGCACATACCTGAGTTGTAGGTTCAATCCCGCGTCCCAGTTGGGGTGCATGCAGGAGGCAACCAATAGATGTGTCTCTCTCACAACGATGTTTCTCTCCCCTTCCCACTTTATCTAAAAAAAAAAAAAAAAAATTAATGGAAAAAATATCCTCAGGTGAGGATTAACAAACAAACAAAAAAGAAACAACGAACACAAAACCTCCTAATGACCAGGGTTAAAATAATTTGAACAGTAAAATAAATTAATAATAGTATTAGATTATAACCTATATAATAAAATATACATGAGTCCATATTGATATAACTACTTGATTAAATAAATTATTGGAGCAGAAGTGACAGCTCTTTCTTGCAATGGGAATCCAGTCAATAAATATGGAAGGAAGGAGGGAAGGGAAAAACCAGCCCTAGGCAAACAGCACAGAGGTGACTGTTGCAGACAAGATCTGCTGACAGATGCTAGAATCTATGGAAGGTTTGAGGAGAAAAGGGAGTGGCTTACCCTTAAGTTATCCTCTGAAGATGTTAGCGTGGAGGGTAGATATCCACATCTGTGATGTCCTTGCCTGGATGCACAACCTCCACCCGGTCATGAGGAGACCCAGACAGGCCTGAACTGGGGAATGTTCAGCAAAGTCACTGATCAACACTCTTTGTGTGTATCCAGGTCCTGAAAGGCTAGGAATGACCCAGGAACTATTGCAGACAGCTGGACACCAGAGAGAGAAAAACAAGTGAATGCGAATGGGGGATCCTGAATGCCTTCCTGGAGCAGGAGAAGGACATTCCTGGGAAAGCACTGAGGTTCTCACAGGGTCTTTAGTTGGATTATGGGTGTTGTATTGAGGCTAATGCCCTGGCTTTCATCATGGTGCTATGGTTTTGTGAGGTTGGGGAGGTAGGGGAGGGATATAGGGAAACTCTGTACTATTCTTCCAACTTTCCTACTACGCTTACTAATTCTTTTTGCCACTACTTTTCTAACTGTAGTTCAGAATAAAAAGCCAAAGAAACAGCAGCAGCCCTAACCGGTTTGGCTCAGTGGATAGAGCGTTGGCCTGCGGACTGAGGGGTCCCGGGTTCGATTCCGGTCAAGGGCATGTACCTTGGTTGCGGACACATCCCCGGCAGGGAATATGCAGGAGGCAGCTAATTGATGATGTTTCTCTCTCATTGATGTTTCTAACTCTCTATCCCTCTCCCTTCCTCTCTGTAAAAAATCAATAAAACATTTTTTTTAAAGAAAAGAAAAGAAACAGCAGCAAACGCCCAACTTTGTTAGCAGTGTCTTTATTAGAACAGGAACACTCACCACACTTGCACTGACCTGAGGAATGCTTAAAACTCAGACAACTGATCTCAAAATACTTTGAAATGTGGGAATGGGGAGGTCAGGGCCGAGGCATTCTCTCTCTCTGAAACATGCTGCTGAGGTTCGAAAGAGGCAAAAATTACAAGGTCCCATCTGAATAGATTTGGCAGAAAAAATGTCCAGTGACCTGTCTGAGGCTGATCACATTTACCAACAGTATTAATAGCTCCCTGCCTCAGTCGGGTCTCCCAGGCCCATTCTGTTGCATCAGCCAACACCAGGGTCTGACTTCATAAAGAATGATAGTCAGAGGCCATAGAAGGGATAAATGGTGATAGAAAAAGTAAAATAATTTTTTTAAAAAAGGATGAAAATGATGTGCACATCTGTTTCAAACAACATGACCTTTCACCACAACCTCTTGGTGGCTTATTCAAAATTGGATGAGGAGCCAGAGCTGCTGAGTAGCCAGGAGTATCTTTGGAACACTTAGAATGTTCTGATTCTAGCTCAGGACCTCAATTCTAGGCCTGGAGGCCAGATAAGCTGTGTGCGGAGCCAGAGGACAGGTTCAAGGTGGAGTCAAGAGTGACACGAGAGCCCTAGCCAACTTGGCTCAGTGGATAGAGCATCAGCCTGCGAACTGAAGGGTTCTGGGTTTGATTCCGGCCAAGGGCACATGCCTGGGTTTCGAGCTCGATCCCCAGTAGGGGGCGTGCAGGAGGCAGCTGATCAATGGTTCTCTATCATCATTGATGTTTCCATCTCTCTCTCCTTCTCCCTTCCCCTCTGAAATCAATAAAGAAATATATTTAAAATAAAAAAAAATGAGTGACACGAGAAAGCTCTCAGGCCTTGGGCTCTGTGCTGGAGCCGGGCAGAGGCAGGGCTATAGGGTGAGCCCGCTTGCAGAAAACAAGGCAGCCTGCGCAGAAATGCCAGGAAGCAGAGTGCAAAACAAGGAGGCAAGGCTGCCACGTCTGTTCCTGCTTTTTCAAGCAAATACCAGACTGAGGCCAGGCGAGAAATAAATATTGACAAAGGTGAGGAGTAGCACAAGGCCAGGTGGCGGAGGCCAAAGAGGGAGCATGGCCTAGAACCGGTTCCAGGGAACCCCCTCTTCCAGGGCCTTGGAGAGGCCTCTCTCACGGACCCTGGGGTACTCGGAGTCAAGCCACCAGGATGGTGAGCAACGCCAGGGGCTCAGCACCTTGTGTTTGGCAAAGGTGTGGCCCAAAGGCAGCACCCTCAATCTGACCAGTGCCAGGCTGGGAGGTCCTGGGGTAACTCCTGCTTCAGCAGGTACCTGGTGGGTCTCCTGGTCCAGACGCCTGCTGGCATTCTCGGGGAGAGCTTCTCAAGGTGTGGGTACAAGGCTCTCATCAGAGGCCCCTGACGTGCTGGGCAAACATGTACATTTCTGGGCCACACACATCACATATCCCACTCGAGACAATCAGGAAGGGAGCCCCAAAAGGTGCGTTTTTAGCACCTTCCGGTGATTCTGTCCAGGTGTGAGGCCCAGACAAACGAGAGTAAGCTGAGGCCCAGCGAGGGCGTGTGCCTTTCTTTGGCTACACAGGGAGTGAGGAGAGCTCCAGTGTCCTGGCTTCCGCCTCTCCAGTCTCGCAGAACGCTGCCGGCAGGCCTGCCTCTGCGCCTGTGGATGGGAACACTCTTCCCTCCAGATCTCCCCCCTGGGCCACACTTGGAAGCTCAATTCCTTCCTACAGGAAGGCTACCCTGGCCCCCACCTCCAGTCTGGCCCCTGGGCCTCCCTCTCTCCTGGCACGGGCCACACTGGATTGTGACTACCCACCGACCCTCAGGTGCTCCACAGCAGCATGGTGCCTGGCACGTGGACACAGGTGCTGGAGCAATGCCATCTGGGTTCTCGGCAGCACCACGTCACCCCCTGGCAGCTCTAACATCCTGGGAGGGTGTTCCCAAACCAATGGCCCCAGCAGAAGTCCCTGAGGGAGCCATGTTCCTGAGTGGGAGAAGGCTTTCCTGGGCCAGACCTCAGAGTTCTGGCCACCCACACCTGAAAGCAGAGGGTGGGGTCAGCAACCCCAGAAGGTCAGGGCTGGGAGAGAGGTGCCCACAGAAATATCAGGGGTTCTGCCCAAAGGAGGGAGAGTAGCTGAGTCAGCAAAACCTAGCACATGTCCAACCAGCCCACTCCACCTCACAAGGGGCTCACCCCTCCCGAGGGCTGCAATCCTGTCCCCCTGTCTCTCCTACCCATCACAACCTGCCCTCTGTTCGCCTGAGGTCCCTTAAAGGGTTTGCGGACGGCATTCACATCCCCCACGAACCACTCAAGCTCCACTTCCCTCAGTCGGCACATCCCTGGCCCAGGAATCCCACTCCCTTTGCCCAGAATTTCAGATCCCTGTTAGCCAAAATGGTTTCTAGGGCTTGGCGGGACCAACACCATCTTAAGAAGCAGGCTTCTTGCCCTAGATCAGCTGTGGGCAAACTACGGCCCGCGGGCCGGATCCGGCCCGTTTGAAATGAATAAAACTAAAAAAAAAAAAAAGACCGTACCCTTTTATGTAATGACGTTTACTTTGAATTTATATTAGTTCACACAAACACTCCATCCATGCTTTTGTTCCGGCCCTCCGGTCCAGTTTAAGAACCCATTGTGGCCCTCAAGTCAAAAAGTTTGCCCACCCCTGCCCTAGATGGTTTTGCTCAGTGGGTAGAGCGTCAGCCTGTGGACTGAAGGTTCCCAGGTTTGATTCCAGTCAAGGGCACATGCCCAGGTTACAGGCTCAAACCCCAGTAGGGTGCAATCAGGAGGCAGCCGATAAATGATTCTCTCTCATCATTAATGTTTCTATCTTACTATCCCTATCCCTTCCTTTCTGAAATCAATAAATTTTTTTTTTTTTTTTAAAGAAGCAGGCTGCTCTCAGTGTCCACCAGTTCACCTGGGAGGGGTGGGTCCATATCACCTGAAAGGAATGTTCTTGCAGAGAAGTAGGCCCATTACATTGTTTACCACTTGGGGCATATAGTTCTTAACAAGCACGTACCACATGGCTGCAAGCCGCCCGTGTTCCTGGAGGCTGTATACCAGTATATCAAGCCTCCTCCACGTTTTGTTCAGGGATTCACTGTCTTGCTGCTGCCCAAGACTCAGCTTCTGTCCAAAAGTTCCCCTTTGAACAGAATAAATTCTAATCCTGGAGTTGTCACACTCTTCTTCCGGTCTCTTGGACGTTGGTTCTGGTACAGCTCAGGTAATTTCCCCAACTTCTCCCTTGCCAGCTACCTGCCCAGCATGGACACCTGTTATTTATCACACGTGGACCACTCCTCTGTTCAAACCCTCAATAGTTCCCCATTACCTGCCTCAGAATCCTCACTCTGACCCAGACAGCATAGCTCAGTGGTTGAGCATCAGCCTATGAAGCAGAAGGTCACGGTTCAGTTCCCAGTCAAGGCACATGCCCAGGTTGCAGGCTCGGTCCCCAGTGTGGGGTGTGGAGGAGGCAGCCAATCAATGATTCTCTCCCATCATTCATGTTTCTATCTCTCTCCTTCTCCCTTCCTCTCTGAAATCAATAAAAATAGAATTTTAAAAAAGAATCCTCACTCTGGTGTTTAGGTCCATCTAAATCTGACCCCCGAAAGAGATTAACCAAAGAACTTGTATGCATATATGCATAACCCATGGACACAGACAACAGTGCGATGAAGGCCTGGGGAGGGGTGGGTGCAGGGTGGAGGAGGTCAATGGGGGGAAATGTAATACTTTATTTTTTTTTTAATTAAATCTTTATTGTTCAGATTATTACATTTGTTCCTCTTTTTTTTTCCCCCCCCATATCTCCCCTCCTCCCAGTTCCCGCCCCACCCTCCGCCCTCACTCCCCACCCACTGTCCTCATCCATAGGTGCACGATTTTTGTCCAGTCTCTTCCCACATCTCCCACACCCCTTTCCCCCCCAAGAATAGTCAGTCCATTCCCTTTCTATGTCCCTGATTCTATTATAATCAACAGTTCATTCTGTTCATCAGATTATTAATTCACTTGATTCTTAGATTCACTTGTTGATAGATGCATATTTGTTGTTCATAATGTGTGTCTTTACCTTTTTCTTCCTCTTCCTCTTCTTAAAGGATACCTTTCAGCATTTCATATAATCCTGGTTTGGTAGTGATGAACTCCTTTAGCTTTTCCTTATCTGTGAAGCTCTTTATCTGACCTTCAATTCTGAATGATAGCTTTGCTGGATAAAGTAATCTTGGTTGTAGGTTCTTGGTATTCATCACTTTGAATATTTCTTGCCACTCCCTTCTGGCCTGCAAAGTTTCTGTTGAGAAATCAGCTGACAGTCGTATGGGTATTCCCTTGTAGGTAACTGAGTTTCTTTCTCTTGCTGTTTTTAAGATTCTCTCTTTATCTTTTGCTCTTGGCATTTTAATTATGATGTGTCTTGGTGTGGTCCTCTTTGGATTCCTTTTGTTTGGGGTTCTCCGCGCTTCTTGGACCTGTAAGTCCATTTCTTTCACCAGGTGGGGGAAGTTTTCTGTCATTATTTCTTCAAATAGGTTTTCAATATCTTGGTCTCTCTCATCTTCTGGCACCCCTATAATTCTGATGTTGGTACGCTTGAAGCTGTCCCAGAGGCTCCTTACACTATCCTCGCATTTTTGGATTCTTTTTTCATTTTGCTTTTCCGGTTGGATGTTTTTTGCTTCCTCGCATTTCAAATCATTGACTTGATTCTTGCGCTCCTCTGGTCTGCTGTCGGGCGTCTGTATAATATTCGTTATTTCAGTCCGTGTATGCTTAATTTCTCGTTGGTTCCCCAATATAAGATCGAGGGTCTTATTAGTTTTCGTGTAGATCTCATTAAGTTTATCGACAGCTTCTAAACAGTTCTTGAGAGACCTTAAAAGTGTGGTTCTGAACTCTATATCTTCCATTGACAATTTTGTCCTGTTTCTTTGTCTCCGCATTTTGTTATGCTTCCTTGGTGTACCCCCTAGTGGTCTTTGTTCGAAGTCTTATAGTTAAATCTTGATTGTTGTAGCTAATTCCAGGGAGGGTTTGACCTCCAGGCCAAGTGGCTATGAGAATCAGCTGTGTCAGCAGTGAGAGAACTTCTGTCCTCTAGGGAGGTGCTAATCTAGCCTTTGCCTGAGGCTATCCGGCAAATGCCTCTGTGCAGGGCTTGGGCGGGGCGGGTCGCACAGGATCAACAGGGTGGGCCAGAGAGAGCAGTTATGGCGGCTCTCAGTCCTGTCCCCAGGGGCTCTGCCTCTCTGAGTCCCAGCACCCGCTGCAAAGCTCGGAGAGAAAGCTGTACTCGCTCTGACCGAAGCCAGACAGTCCCACTTCTCCCGTTTGAGTCTGGGTCCCTAAAGACTCGCCCGGATCTGGTGCTCAGAGTCTGCGACTCCCTCCCGATTGAAAACAACAACCGCGCCCTCCGCCGCCAGCCCGCTCCAGGCACTCCGCACCTCAGAATTTGACTTCAGCACTGCGCCTCCTCTGAGTGTCCGTGTGCGTTTCTCTTTCCTCCTAGTTGTAGGACTTCCACTCAGCCAGCGTTCCTGTGGTTCTGGGTGATGTCCGTTCCGTGTTTTAGTTTCACTTTTGAAGTAGTTGTTCAAAGCAGCAAACTCCGGCGTTAACCTATGCCGCCATCTTGGTTCTCCCCGGAAATGCAATACTTTAAACAATAAAGTTGACCTACTTATGAACAATTCGTTCTTCTACATTATTCCCCTGGGGGATAAAGAAGATACCATCAACCGTACCTTCCCCTTACATTTGCTGTAAACCTAAAACTACTCTTAAAAAGATGTCTTAAAAAAAAGAAGAAACCACCTGAAAAAAAGTATTTGATAAATAGAGATTTGGGGTGGGAGGTAGAGAGGTTCACAGTTAATGTGCAGGAAAAAAGGCTAGAAGGAAATTTCAGCATTATCACCTCTGGGTCCTGTCTTTTGGTTTGGTTTGAAATATATTTTTATTGATTTTAGAGAGGAAGGGAAAGGGAGAGAGGGATAGAAGCATCAATGATGAGAGAGATTCATCTATCAGCTGCCTCCTGCATGCCCCCAACCTGGGGAGTGAGCCCACAACCCGGCATGTGCCCTGACTGGGAATCGAACCGTGACCTCCTGGTTCATAGGTCGACACTCAACAACTGAGGCACACCAGCTGGGCAGGTCCTGTCGTTTTTTGTTTGTTTGTTTGTTTGTTTGTTTAATATATTTTATTGATTTTTTACAGAGAGGAAGGGAGAGGCATAGAGAGTTAGAAACATGGATGAGAGAGAAACATCGATGAGCCGCCTCCTGCACACCCCCTACTGGGGATGTGCCCGCAACCAAGGTACATGTCCTTGACTGTAATCGAACCTGGGACCCTTCAGTCCACAGGCTGATGTTCCATCCACTGAGCCAAACTGGTTAGGGCGGTCCTGTCGTTTTTGTATTTTCTACCTTACCATGTCATTAGGAAAAAACTAATCAATCAATTTAAGAAACCCGATGGACAAGAGACAGTTTATATTAGAAAAGGTACCAACCCTGATGTTAAACAGGCATGAGTTTGAATCTCAGGGGTTGTATGGCCTTTATCTCTCTGAGCTCTGGTTTCTCACCTGCAACACGGAAGATTATAGAAAGTTGCAAAAGTGGCTGCAGTCTTTGCAGCTCCTCCCATCAAAAGATGGAGTCGGGCCCTAGCTGATTGGCTCAGTGGATAGAGTGTCGGCCTGCGGACTGAAGTGTCCTAGGTTCGATTCCGGTTCGATTCCGATCCGATCCAGGGAATGTACCTCGGTTGCAGGTTCCTCCCTGGCCCAGGCCCTGGTCAGGGCTCGTGCAGGAGGCATGTGTTTCTCTCACATCGATATTTCTCGCTGCCTTTCCCTCTCTCTTCCACTCTCTCTAAAAATCAATGAAAAAATATCCTCAGGTGACGATTTAAAAATAAAATATAAAATTAAAATAGGGTTTATTAGCTTTCCTCAGCTTGGAGCCCTCTTCCCCCAAATATCCATATGCCTTTCTCCCTCACTGCTCCCAGGTCTCTGCTCAGTCAGGCCATCCCTGGATGGTCTATATAAAAATAACACCCCCACTCCCATTTGCTCTTGTGATACACGTCTCCCCAAAGCATTCCTCACCTTACCTCTTTATGTATCTACTAATTTGTTTATTGTCTCTCTTGTCCCACAGAATAAGCTCCACGAGAGCAAGGATTGCCCATTCTGTCTACTGCTTTCCCTGGTGCCTGGCACCTAGAGGGGTTCAGCCGTTTGTGGAATGAATAAATGAGTTCATCTCACACCCTAGTGATCCCTGGCCAGCTGGTCATGGACCACCACTTGGTAGATTCATTCCAGGCATCCCACCATCTGCCTGCCTTGCTCTGGGCCCTCACTCCCCTGAATCCTGGTGGTCCTTACATTTGAATAATCCCTTTAAAGTGTAAAAGGGACTTTCACACTTATCTACTGAATCCTCCTTTCCCTGGATCCACCAGTGGGGATACTCCCACCCCTATTTTTCAGATGAGAAGTCAGAGGCTGTGACTTGCATAGGGAATCGGGAGACTCAGGGTGTGGGCAAAAAGGTGCTCCCATCTGCACCTCCACCTCCCTGCTGCCCTCCCTCCCTTCCAGGGACGCTGGGGAGATTTTTGATAATTTGGGAGAAAAAACAGAGTGCAAGTCTCTGGAGTCCACTGCTGACTGCTCAATAATGTTTGCCTTAGTTAAAGCTCCTCTAAGAGCAAACCAATTGGAGGATTTGGGCATAAGGGTGTTATTTGGGAGGTGGCCCCAAGAAGCGGGAGCAGGGGGTGTGGAAGTGAGATGGGGTCATTAAACAGGCTGTGTGTAACCCACCTCTATTCATCCCTCCAGCTCCTGTCCCTTGCTGGGCACTACCTGAAAGTATTCCTGGGCTGGCAGTGGCCCCTACAGGCAGACATGCCCTGGGCCAGAGGCACGTCCAGGGGAGGGTCAGTGTGTGTGTGTTTGGGAAGGAGCGGGAGGTAGCCTTAGTGGCCAGTGCCCTAGGGACAACTGATAAAACATTGTGTAAACCAAGGAATCTACAGGGGACAGAGATCAAAGAGTGGCTCTGAGTGAGAGGACTTGTGTTGTTGACTCACTTTTAGGCCGGGTACTGAATTTCCCAGCCCACCTGGCTAAGGGCTGCGGCAAAGGCATCTGTGCAAATGCGGTCTTTTGGAGGACAGCTCCAGGTTCAAGGGGAGCAAGGTCCAGGCTGCTGCAGGATCAGCCTGCCTGCCTGCCATATTAAGCCACAACCTATCACCTCCGGTCACACTGTAGCCACCTGAGATATGAACTCTTTGGCAGAGATGGAACTCCTAGAATTAGCCCTTAGGTAAATGGCTCCAACCCAATGGAACAAACATTAAGTCTACAGTGTGCACAGCCCAGAGAGGCAGGGACCAATGATGTGACACTTTATTGAGGACTTACTCTGCGGTGAGCATGAAGGCTTCGCATGGACTGCTTCCCTTGGTCCTCACAGCCCCTAGAAGCAGTCTGAACTGTTCTCATCTTAGGTGGGACTGCTATTCCAAATGCCTTAGGTGCCGGGGGGCAAAAGCATCACCAACTACACCCCCCTTTTGTGTTCAGGATACCCCCCTGCCACCAACTCTGCAAATGTGGGGATGCGTGACCTTCCGGAATCTGTCCGTGGACGGAGATAGGAACCAGCGCCTGCAAGGCCTGGATGATTCCAAAACGTAGCCTTTCCTACAGTAGCCACAGTCCGTGGGGAAACAAGGCCAGAGGAACTTGAACAGAGACATTAACTCCACACAAGGCAGTGACACCGGAGAGGCTACCACCTCGAGCTGGACATTGGGCACCCAGGTGTCCTGCCCGCTCCTCCTCTTGTGGTCTGTCCTCTGCCCCTTTACTGTGAAGTTTCTAAGTGTCTGAAAATACCTAGAGTGGCACTTGGTGAAAAGAAGGGTTTGCCTCCTACTCTAAAACATTTGCCAACAGATTGTCCCACCCCTTGTAGGGCTCTGCAAAGAAGCTGTTCTCCCACCCCACCCCCAGGAGAGCTGGCTAGCTGCAGGAAAGCAGCCCCTTTCATTAACCCAGGGCGGGGACTGCCACTGAAAATGAGCCCCCAGGTCTTGGGAAACTGTTGAGGTGGCAATAAAATTAGAGGGGAAAGGCAGTGAGCAAATTACAGAGGTGGAGTGGGCAAGGCCAGAGCTCTCATTAGCCTGATGAGCTATGGTAAGAGGCCCTGCGGATGGATGGTGTCTCCTGGGAGGGCCCCTCCCAAAGCCCAGGGGGCTCAGCCCCAGGCCTCTGCCTTCCCAGCAGACCATTTTCCTCTTGAACATCCAGTTGGGATTTCTTCTGGGACGGGGCGTTTGCTGAGCAGGCCCAGGTCAGCTACACAGAAGGGAGTGGGGCTTCCTGCATCACCTATTTGCTCACTGGCTCCTCCTTTTCTCATCCCAAGGGTCCTTTTTCTGTATCCTTCATTCTGCCACTTTTTCTGCCCCCAAATACATGCCGGGGCAGGCTGCCTGCCTCCCCACACGACCTCCTAGCACAACTGTGGGCTCATGATGCAATCAATTCCAAGGAACCTGGCTGGTGTGGCTGTTGGTTGAGCATCATCCCATGCACCAAGAGGTCAAAGGTTTGATTCTGAGTCAGGGCACATGCCTGGGTTGTGGGATCGGTCACCAGAATAAGGAGTATGGCATGCAGGAGCAGCCAATCAATGTTTTCTCTTTTATCAATGTTTTTAACTCTCCCTCTCCCTCCTTTCTAAAAATCAATAAAAACATTTTTTTTTAAATCAAAGCATTAAAAAATAAAATAAAAATAGGAGCAGAGGCCTGGGAGCCGCAGCTGGAGCCAACTGGAATCTCAAAGGCTGATTCTAGCTTGAAGTTTCAACAGCTCAACAGCTTTGCAGAAACCTTACTCTGGCAGGACAGGGCAACGGGGAGTTGGGACTTCCATCAACTAGGCCCAAAATTACCATGAGTATCAGGCCCAAATCCAGAGTAATTAGTACTAGCTTCATACCCCAGCAGCAGTTTTTACTTTCTGTTCCCAAATCTTGCCTTATCTTAGGTTGATCTTTGAGGCATGAATAGTCCCCTCCTGTGCTTTGCAGTTTGGAGGCAACACGGCAAAGAACAGACATATGATCTCCATTCCATCTCCAAACTACACCAAAATGACAGGAAAGGATCTACAATGTGGCAGTTAAAAAATAAGGCCAGTAACAAACAGTTCTTGAAACATAAGCAGCTGGCGAGACTTCCACTGTGTAACCTTTGCAGCAAGGTTCAGTGGAAATCCTACACCCTGAACCCCAAACTCCCCGTTAGCTGAGTTGTACCAGATGAATTAATGCTTGTGGGCTAGAGCTGAAAGGCAACCATCAGAAATAAAAATGCTGTGGTACATCTACACAATGGAATACTATACTGCTGTAAAAAAGAAGGAACTCACCATTCACAACAGCATGGATGGAGCTGGAGAGCATTATGTTAAATGAGTCAGTCAGAGAAAGAGAAGTATCACACGACCTCACTCATTTGTGGAATGTAAAGAACATAAACTGATGAACAGAAAGAGCCAGAGGGGAAAAATATTTTAGAATCCGGTTATCTGCAGGTATTTATTATTTCCTACAACTTTTGTGGTATACTGTTAGTAGTGTCTTGGTAATATGTTTAAAATCTTTTTTTCTTGAAATGTTAATGTTTATTGCATGTAAATGGCTATTTTGTATCTACAATCTGGTAATAGATTTAATTTGTATACTGTAAATAAAATCCTCCTAAAAGAACTATGTAAGTCATTCAAACTAGTGAAACTTTTGCAGGTGGCCAGATTTGCTGAAGGGAAGACAAGGCTGGGAGGGCCTCCCGCCTCCTCCAGTCTTCTGCCCTTTCCAGTGGGATGGGCAGTGGAAGAACGAGGCGCAAGTGTTCGAGCCCCTGGGTCATGGAGACCATTCCAGAAGGAGAGACACTCAAGAACTAAGAACCTCCAGAAACTGATACCACCCCCAACTCTGGCATCCTTAAGTTTTCTGTAAAATACACATAAGGATAGGAAAAAGAAACAATAACTTTTCCCTTTAAAAGTTTTCTAATAACTGATTTTTATGGAATGTGGTAGGACTTTTACTTTCTAGTTTATAAATCGGCATTGTTTCAATTCCTTAAATGAACTGCTTTTAGAGTCCGAAATAAAGATTTTTTAAAATGTCCTTGAATGACAACAAACCAAATGACAATGAGGAATCTTTGCTCTGCCCACCCAGGCAGGGAGTGAGGGTCCTCCCCACATTCCTTCCAGGCATGCTGCATGGCCCTGGTCTGAACCCCCAGGACCTTGCAGCTAGCTATTTAAGTGCCAGATAAGGTTAAGTTCCCAGAACAGAAGGCGCAGCCTCAGCAACACAGGTTATCTTGGGTCATCAAGCATCAGAGGCCCTCATGAATCCTGGAGAGCACTGCTGGAATGGGAAGACACCATTCAGAAAAAAAAACTTGGAATCTTAGATCCCAGGACATTTCTGTTACGAGATGATCGTTTGAGCAACCCTGCAAGAATGCCAGGCTTACCCTCTCCGTTGCTCCTGAAGAGGTTCCGTAAGCTGAGTGCCTGTAGCTGCCCTTGGTGCCTCTGCCACCTATAGGTGGAAGGCTGATGGTGCAAGGCACTTGTCTGCTGGAAATAGCTCCCAAATGGAAATCACAACTCAAGAGAGCTGTGTCTAGGTATTATCTCAAACCTCACAACCTCAAAGGTAGGCAAGGCAAATGCTGGCCCATGGCATGGCTGCCAGCACTAACCTTCACTTTCCACCAAAGCTTTACAGATCAGAGGTGGCCTTCCCTTGCTGATCTGCATCCCTTATCTTCCTTTAGGTAAAATGCCTTACCTAAGAACTATGTTCTGTGCTACAATGCACCTTTCCTAAGAGAGCTGTCAAATCTCTCAAAGCAATCCACTTAACAGCACTCTAAGGTTTGAAACAGACACCCCTACAAAAGCCTCCCATATCATTCTGAGATGGCCCATATTCACCAACTGCCTTTAGAAAAAACATTTCAAAATGCTCTACCCAAGCCCACCTGCACTCTTGCAAAGTTGCCCAGCAGCTTGGCTTTCCTCCCGCTGAAGCCCACAGGGAAGCTGCCTTCCTTTTATCTTCCCCCCACAATCCCCACAGGCTCGGTGGCATGTAGAACACAGCTTCTAGTCCCCCACTGCCTTCCCTCTGATGGTTTCAGGAACAGAGTACAGGGCTATACACATCGCTGTTAACTGGCATGAGTAGGAAAAGGACTACAAACATCCCTCCCTCACCAAGAGCCACACGAAATTTCATGAATGACCTTCAGGCCTAGTTAAAATAATTTGAAGGACACCTGAAATATTGTGGCAGCTTACAGATGCAATTGATTCAGAGGGGATGCCTGTTTAGACCATGCAGTAAAAAGAGCCAGGACTCAGAACACAGCACATCTAGAACAAGGTGCAACAAAGCCTGTCAGGCCTTGAGGCAAGGTGGTCCAACAGTCAGAGCTCCTTGGACCAGTTGCAACCCACCTAGTTACCCAGCCCAACCATACATAATGTTCGTGCAACTATTGAAAGTATGGGGGGTGACAAGTAAGCAAGACGGAAATGTTAGGAACCCAGACCACCATTTAAATCCACTCATTTCCAGCACCATGCTCCCAAAAATATGTAAATAAAGTAGGAGCTACTGTCTAGTTCATTCAGTAAATTTCAGCTACCTGTAACTGGCTGGGGAGGTAAGATTTCAAAGCAGTTTACCATTAGGAAAAAAAAAATGCTACCTGTGGTATTCACATAGCAATGTTTTGGAACCCTACAAACCAGTTACAACTGATTAAAGTCAAGAATAGAGGCTAAAAGTGGTGGGTATTTTTTACACTGTCTCAAAGTATCTTTCCAATAGTGATAGATAAGAGGTAAAACTTCAGGAGCCCTAGCCCATTTGGCTCAGTGGATAGATTCCAGTCAGGGGCACATACCTCAGTTGCAGGCTCTATCCCCAGCTTTGGTCAGGGCACATGTGGGAGGCAACCAATTGGTGTCTTTCTCACATCAATGTTTCTCTCTCCCTCTCCTGCCCACTCTCTTTAAAAATCAATTGGAAAAATGCCCTAGGGTGAGGATTAACAAAAAAATAAACTTCAGAGAAAACCTGGAAAGCACCACATTTAGGGATCATTTACCACCAATAAGACGGGCATATCCTTTCTGAGGACAGAGCACCCTATACAGCCTGTCAAAACTGCAAACCAAAAGCAGGCAAACCCAGATCTGGGGACCTTCTGACACATTAAGTCTTCAAAACTGTTGATATTAAGATTAGAATGGAGGCCATGAGGACTAGACAGACACGGAAGCCCTTCACCACTGCCAAGACTGAGCTGCAACTGCAATCTTGGGCTTTATTTTCCACAAAAACACTCCATATATCATAGTTTGTTATTTTATTATACACTTTATAAAATGTCCAAACACAAACATCCACCGCCCACATCTTTCGTAACAAGATGATCTGACCATTTTCTGAAGCAAACCAAATTGATTTTTATACCCTTAAGATATTTCTCTCAAATATTTATATTCCAACTACAAAAATGGTGCTGCAAAGGGTACAGGAAGATAAATGAGGCATTTCTTGCTGGTTATAGCACAAACATGACTACTAAAGAACTGAGTAAGGGGGAAAGTTACCTAATTAAGGAATGGAATGTTTGTTACCTAGGACAAGTATAGCTGAATTAGTTGTTGTAACTGGCACCTACCCTAAAATAACTGGTTTGTAGGGACAAGGGCACATGAAATAGTGAGACTACATGTGCCAGGCAATTGCTTATACTTGTTTCCAGAAGGCACATATTTCCTGCACCCTTTCTTCATAAGTAAAGACAAATTAGAGAATAGGGGAGGCTAGGGGACTGTCTAGGGCGGGGGGATAAAATGGATACATATGTAATACCCTTTGTAATACTTTAAGCAATAAAAAAAAAAAAAAAATTTAAAAAAAAAAAAAAAAAAAAAAAAGACAAATTAGAGAACCCACTTTTAGATTCTGCCCATTTTGAGTTAACTGCGTAAAGAAAAGATCAGTTATGTTGAAGGAGCATGTAACAGAAGTATTTTTAAACCAACATGGTTAAGTGTTAAGATTTTTAGAAATCAAAATGTTTATTAACATAATTTTAAAGTAAAGTCAAAGGTAATAAATCTTCTGTGGTAATGATTTAAGTGCAAGTGATGCTGGCTTTCACATTCATATCCTTCATTCGGAGAAAAGGCAGATCAGTTGTTCTTGAACAAGTCAATGCAGCTCTGCAAGAGGGAGACATTGTTCTGGAAGAAAAACAAGTCAGGGTAGACCAATGAGCCAATCGAATCCAAGACTTCCTACATGTCTGTAAGAATTAAACTCAAACCCATCGACCTAGCTTTTCTCAAGATTTAAAGCCAGTCAAACTTGGTTGGTGTTTTACTTCATTAAATCACAACTTAATCAGCCCTGGCTGGTGTGGCTCAGTCGGTTGGAGCATCGTCGTATACACCAAAAGGTGCTGGGCTCAATTCCCAGTTGGGGTGCATGTGGGAGGTAACTGATCGATATTTTTCTCACATCAATTTTTCTGTCCCTTCCCCTCTCTAAAATCAATTTTTTAAAAAATTTTAAAATCACAAATGAATTAGTCTACAATCCTTCTCACCCGATTTCATGTTGGTAAGATCCTCTCTCCCTTAGAGGTCTGGGATTGCTCACAGCTAAAGAGCTAGTGGATGCAGTTCCAGCACCTCCACCATCCCAGCCCCAGGTTTGCACCAAACGCAGTCATGCTAATTCTGCTTAAGTGAATTAACCTAACTACTACATAAATAAGTTGTTCTTTGAAGATAAAAAAATATATGTATTTTTTAAAGTTGCTAAACATTAGTTATGGGTGGAATTTTAAATGAGATAACAAATGATAAATATTTATATAGGGCTTCGCACAAATCGTCTCATAGTTCTCACTTTAAAGAATTCAGAAAACTTAAAATACCCAGAACATTATGGGTATAATTTATGCATGATACTTTAAAACTCCAATTTAAAAGGACCTGAACGTAATAGACAAGTGAATAAACACATCTATGTTGTAGTGACAATAAAGGAATTCAAAACACACAAATGCTCTAACTCTAAGTCTTCTTGCTTTAACCAATGCTGATGGCTAGTGACAGTTCCCTCCTCCAATTCCCTACTGCCCCAAGGGCTGACCCAGGGGCCCTGGACCAGACAGCACTTTTGGGGGGCCAATCTCAGCTGTACCCCGGAACCTCCCAAGAAAACCATACCCAGAAGTTCTGAGTGAAGGGGCCTGGGCAGCAAAAAGTCTTAAAAATTCCCTAGTAAAGTCTAATGTGCACCCACCATTGAAAACTTTTGTTCTCCAACTTTTCTGTGCAAATTAAGCTAGACATCAATATATATTTTTCTTCCTTTCTAAACCAAAAAGGAGTATCATAAGACATTTAGCAAAACTAGATGACAATTTATTTTAAAAATTGTTTTCCATGAAAACTCCAGATAATTAAGAGCTGTAAAATGGTATGATAGGTGTGTTCACAAATTATTAGAACAGATTCTTCAAAGTGTGGTCTACAGAACTTTGAGAAGGAGGCAGGGTAGCCACCATCAAGAATGCTCTTTTCAAAAGCAGTGTTTCACCAAGACATTCTGAATTTGTTTTGCAGTAGATAACATACTGTAACAACTGGCTTCCACCTACACTACAGGGGATTAAAGCCATAAAGCAAACCCCACCTGCTTAAAGATATTGGGATAACTGGAAAATAATTAAAAACAAACAACAACAAAAAACCCGAAAAAGTTGTTGGCTTAATCTGAATACTTACCCTAGCATGCTTTATTTCCAGTTCAGACATTTCAATTAAATTCTTTCTAAATGCTGCCACTCTCTTTCGTTTGAAATTGCTTAGTTCTACAAAAGAGAAAGTTTCAAAAAAAGTTAACAATTTTCATCTTTAACTTCCAAATATCATTCTTACAAATAAATGATCTCCAAAGCTTTGAAGCACTGCCATATTTTCTCACATTTCTATTATATCTGCAATTAGTACACATCCCATTCTATGGACACTGTATTATGCTTGCCATTACCTTTAAATAAGCAACACCACTCAATCACTGAAGAATCAAAATTCAGAGGACTATTGGAGAATCTCTGAGATGAGCAGCTTTGTCCTTAACCAAAGTTTGTAGACAGAGGGTTGGGAGGTGGTGAGCCACACATACTTGAACTAACGGCATTTTAAAAAATGTATTTTACTGATTTTTTACAGAGTAGGAAGGGAGAGGGATAGAGAGTTGGAAACATCGATCTGCTGCCTCCTGCACACTCCCCACTGGGGATGTGCCCGCAACCACGGTACATGCCCTTGACCAGAATCGAACCTGGGACCCTTGAGTCCCCAGGCCGATGCTCTATCCACTGAGCCAAACCGGTTAGGGCATAAGAACAATTTTTTTTAATTCTGAAAACCCTTCCCTGCTCAAATTGGTGCGGTAGGGTACTTAGGAGCAAATTTATCCTCTCGTACCATGTCTATACAGCACTGTCCAACGGAAATATAATGCAAGCAGCCACATTAAAAACTAAAAACTCATACACAAAATTTTTATACTGATGTGTTAATAGCCACATCTTGGCTAAATGGGTCTTCCCAGATGTCAAGATAAGCTCCCCAGGATCAAGACTCTACACACTAACCCTTCTGTCTCCCCACACCATTGTTTATCTATGCTCATTCAAATAACTCAAATCCGTCAGCCACATATCTTACAAAGAACTGGGACTAAAGTTAAGACCCGTTAATATCTGAATGGTCTGTAATATGGTACTTTTAAATATCATACACCCAGGCTTATCCTAATATATAAAAATCCAGGGTCCGTAACATCCAAAACGACTGAAGGCTCGACCAACTGGAAGTCAGTCCTGCAGTCAGTGCTGGGCTGCCGTGGTGACCCAGCACTGACTGTGCTGCTTCGGTTGCTGTGACCCAGCACTGACTGCCGAGGAGGCTGCGGATCAGGCCCAGAGAGGCCTCTGTGGCAGCTGTTGATCAGCCCTTGCCTCTCTTTCTCTCGAGGCCTGGCCAGCAGCCACGCAGCCTCTTTCTTAGGCCTCTGCTGGGGCTGCTAATCAGCCCCGTTGATATGCCTGGAGATGCTGACTGGCATAGAAACCAACCAATCAGAACCAAATCTGGGTGAACTGCGAAGGCAGTGGGGCTGAGGGTTTTAAAGGCTTTCACCCTTTTTAAGCAATCCTATCCTATATAATCTACCTATAATACTAAAAGGGTAATATACTAATTAGACCGGGTCTACCTGCCATCTTCCAGACATCCGACTTCCTTCCAGACAAAGCCATAGTGGTGGGGGACAAGGCAGAGGCCATTAGGGGCTATCAGGCCAGCAGGGGAGGGCCGTTGGGGGCAACCAGGCCGGCAAGGGAGGACAGTTAGGGGTGATCAGGCAGGCAGGCAGAGGCAGTTAGGGGCAATCAGGCAGGTGAGTGGTTAGAAGCCAGCGGTCCCAGATTACGAGAGGGATGTACGACCACCGGTTTAGGCCCAATCCCACAGGGTGTGATTGGAGAGGGTGCAGGCTGAGCTGAGGGAACCCCCGCCCCCCCAATCCCCCATGCACAAATTTCCTGCACTGGGCCACTAGTAATTTGAATAAAGAGGATAAAATCTGTAACACAGGAACAACCTTAGGCAATAAGGACAGGCCTAAATTGGCACCATTTAAAAACTTTTTTTCTTTAATCCCCTTCTCTAAAACTTTGAGAGCCATTAAACTTTGGCCTGTATCAGTGATGGCGAACCTTTTGAGCTCGGCGTGTCAGCATTTTGAAAAAACTCTGGTGCCGTGTCACATACAGAAATTTTTTGATATTTGCACCCATAGTAAAACAAAGATTTATATTTTTGATATTTATTTTATATATTTAAATGCCATTTAACAAAGAAAAATCAACCAAAAAAATGAGTTCGCGTGTCACCTCTGACCTGCGTGTCATAGGTTCGCCATCACTGGCCTATATAATAATCTAAGATTTTAACTCAAGTCATTTTAAAGTATGTTCCTTATAAATTTAAATTAGCTGCTAAAATGGGCAAGAAGAATAGGGCAATAAGAAGGAGGTTTGATGATCCTCTCCCATCAGTGCTGTTTCTCTAAAATCAATGAAACCTTTTTTAAAGGAGGTTCCTTTTGAAAGAATTTAAAAGACAGCCGCCTGTGTGTCTGCATGCCATCTGCAGTTTTTGTACAGAGAAGTTCTGCTCCTTATAGTTAAGGCATTACAGTCTTGAATAGGTATGAGCCAAGACAAAGGAGAATTGTACTACTGTTCATGGACAGCTATTATCAGGACACTTTCAAATATGCTTAGATTTTTTAAACCACAGGAAAGGAAAAAAGTTTTGAGAAAACAAAGTCTTAAAATGAGATTTGGATTTCTCAAAGGAACCTGAGTTTTGAGGGGGGTAGGAACATGTTTTGAGGTTGTGTCAAGTATAGACTCACTATAATTAAGTTTGTTCTTTCTAAAAGACACATTCTTTACTTTTTGGTTTGGCATGTTCCATGGACCCTAAGAACTATAGGGCAGTGAGATCCCTTAAGGAAAAGACTACATGGTGCACCATCTCACCTCAAAGCAAAAATGGGGGAAGGCAAGAAAAGCCCTGTGGACATGGACTGGAACTACATCATCAACATGGATTTATGAATTTTGAAGGGAGAGAGAAGCCAAATGCATGTGCACATGTGTGCACATATCCCTATTATTTCCTCACTGTCAGAACAAGGGCCAGAAACAGAGATTCTCCAGAATCAATGAGCATATTTAGCACCCAATCTTGTTACTAATTCCTTAAGTAACAAGGGCTTGGGCTTCTGAAAGAAATGGCAGGTTCTAGGCCTGGAGATGAAAAGATGTAGGATTAACATAAAACATCTAACTGTTCAAAAGAATGGGGGGCGGGGGAGAGCAGCCAGCATGGTTCATTGGTAGAGTGTTGACCTATAAACCAGGAAGTCACAGTTCGATCCCTACTAGGGGACATGCAGGAGGCAGGCAATCAATGGTTCTCTCTCATCGTTCATCTTTCTATCTCTCTCTCCCTCTTCCTTCTTCCTCAAAATCAATAAAATTTTTAAAAAAGAATGGGGGGGTATGTCATAAGAACATGTCAGCTTAAAAGCACTTTCTCACTGGCTGACTGTACAATGAGTACCAAAATAGCTATTATGATAAAATTCAAAATTATTTTAGAATATAGGAGTCCATCTTAAAAAAAATAGGGAAAAAGGGCAGGCTTATACTTTAAAAATTGATGTCAAGTGCTAATTTGGAAAGGGAATGCTAGAATTGGAGGGAGGGGGAAATCACTTCCCAAATCTCATACAACCACAAGGGTAGAGGTTGGTTCAGGCAAGAACCAGCATAAGCTACATTTAGGGGAAAAGTTTGATGAATAAGATATATGCATGGTCTTAAATTGTCTCCCCGTGAATTAGTAATTAGTGGCATAGAAAAAAAATATCAACTATACGGTGGAGAAATATAACAACACATGTCTAGGTAATAAAAATTAATACCTTCAGATACCATACCCTAAGAAGCACATTATTTATATAGTTTTCTGTTGGAAATGGATAACTGGTATCTAACGAGGAAATAAACCAACCAAAAAGTAGCATTCTATTTTTAATAAGAGACTATGAGTGAAATAAGCCAGTCAGAGAAAGATAAATACCACATGATCTCACTCATTTGTGGATTATAGAGAACAACATAGACTGATGAAAAGGGACAGACCCAAAGACTGAGAAACAGCGATCAGGCTATCAACCCCCAGAAGGAAAGTAGGGGATGGCGGGGGTAAGGGGAAGAGATCAACCGAAGGACTTGTATACATGTGTATAAGCCAAACCAATGGACATGGACAACAGGGGGATGGGAGCATGAGTTTGTGTGTGGGGGGGAGGTTGGGGGTTAATGGGGGGTATGAGGACACATTTGTAATACCTTAACTAATAATAATAATAATAAAAAGAGAGACTATGGTCCTCAAAAAGGCAAATTATCTTTTTAAAAAATGAACAGCCCTAACCAGTTTGGCTCAGTGAATAGAGAATCAGCCTGCAGACTCAAGGGTCCCAGGTTCGAGTCCAGTCAAGGGCATGTACCTTGGTTGCGGGCACATCCCCAGTAGGGAGTGTGCAGGAGGCAGCTGATCCATGTTTCTCTCTCATCGATGTTTCTAACTCTCTACCCCTCGCCCTTCCTCTCTGTAAAAAAATCAATAAAATATATTTTTTTAAAAATAAAATAAAAAATGCACAAACATTTAGGGAAAAAAGACCATAATACATAAAACTTAACCGCAAACTCAAATGTTTGAAGAAGAAAAAAAAAAGCACCAATCTACACTAATAAAAGAGAAACATGCAAATTGCTGTCACTCTGCTACCCTTCCCATTGGCTAATCAGGGGGATATGCAAATTAACTGTCAGCCAAGATGGCGGCCTGCAACCAGGCAGCTTGAAGCGAACATGAGGCTTGCTTGCTTCAGTGACAGAGGAAACCAACGTTCCCCACCTGCCACTGCCAGCCTCTGAGCTTGCAATTTGAAACATTGTTACAAATATAGAAGCTAAACAAAACCCCAGAAACCTGCTTTCAGCCAGCTGGGATCTCAGAGCTGGAGTTGAAACAGTGTTTCGATTATAGAACCCAAACAAACCAGATACCTGCTTTCAGCAGCCCAGGCCTAAGAGCTGGAGCCAAGCCTCAGAGCTAAAGCTGGCCCAGAATAAAAAAAAGAATAAAAAAGAAAAAAAGGAGCGGTTGGGAGCTTCAGTCACTTGCCAGCCTGAAAACAGCCCTCAGCCCCTCACCCAGACTGGCCAGACACCCTAGTGGGGACCCCCACCCTGATCCAGGAAACCCTTCAGGGCAAACCAGCCGGCTCCCACCCGTGCACCAGGCCTCTATCCTATATAGTAAAAGGGTAATATGCCTCTCAGCACTGGGATCAGCGGAGCCGCGAGGCCTCCTGGCACCGGGATCAGCGTGACCGGGGGCAGCGCCCAAACCCCCTATCACCCTGCTGCTCTATGTGTGACAGGGAGCGGGGCCACAACCTCCCTATCCGCCCTGTTCTGTTCGTGACAGGGGAAGGCGCCCCAAACCCTTGATCAGCCCTGCTCTGTGCCTGATGGGGGGAGCTCCCCAACCCCCTGATCACCCTCGGGCCCTGCTCTGTATGAGACATGGTAGAGCCATAACCTCACCATCGGCCCTGCCCTGGGTGTGACAGCGGCAGTGCCCCAACCCCCCCCCCCCCATGGGCCCTACTCTGTGTGTGACGGGGTAGAGCCATAACCTCCCCATCGGCCCTGCCCTGAGTGTGACAGTGGCAGCACCCCAACCCCGATCGGCCCTGTCTGTGCGTGACGGGGTGGCACCGCAACCTCCCCATTGACCCTGCCTTGAGTGTGACGGGGGCGGTGCCCCAACCCCCCAATCGGCCCTACCCTGAGCGTGACTGAGGGTAGCATCTCAACCTCCCGATCCACCCTGCTCTGTGCATGACAGGGGGTGGCGCCTCAACTCCCCAATCAGCTCTGTTCTGAGCCCGACCAGGGGCTGCACCTAGGGATTGGGCCTGCCCTCTGCCACCTGGGAGCAGGCCTAAGCCAGCAGGTCGTTATCTCCCAAGGGGGTCCCAGACTGCGAGAGGGCACAGGCCGGCTGAGGGACCTCCCCTCCCCCTCGAGTGCACAAATTTTTGTGCACCGGGCCTCTAGTCTATATTATAAAAGGCCTGTGGCCAAAACGCCATAACGTCCAAAGACCGGTCACCAGGAGGTGCATTGATGGGTCCTGCGGAGCACTGGGTCTGGGACTCGCGTGATTTCGTGCGCTGGGCCTCTAATGCAGTTATAAAAACACACACATGGGAGCAAGTGTGCCAAATTAGAAAACAGAAAGAACAAACTGTGGACAGGTAGGTGTCCACAACTAAAGGATGTATGTATGGTGTTCTCTGCACTATTTGTGCAACTTCTCTCAGTGAGGTTGAAATAATCTATAATTACAAAAGCCTAATATGCTAATTACACCAGACATCCTTCTGGAAGCTGGGGCTGCAAGGGAAGCCCAGGTCCTGGGTGCCAGAGGGAAGCTGGTGCCAGCAGCTGGGGGAAGGCCTACTCTTGCATGAATTTCGTGCATTAGGCCTCTAGTTTACAAGTAAAAGGTAAAGGTAAAGAGTGGCCCTGCTCTACCTTCTTTTGCAGATTCAGAAAGCTGTTCAAATTTCTGGCAGCATTCTTGCTGGTGTGCCTCAGCCAACTTGACATCTTTGCTTTTTAACCGGGCCTTATCCAACGCTTTGTTTGAGTTCTCATAGTCAATGAGGGCTTTGGTACGCCTGTATAAGAGATCCTGAGAAGAAAATTAACAGATAAAAACATGGTAAAATATCCCAAGTACTCTAGTGCCAATGCACTACCTGAAATGTCAACATCTAGTCTACTTCATGACCGCCCCCGCCCCATTATTTTTTTAATTCCAAGATCAGTCTTGGAAGAACTCTTATGGCATTACTGAGAAGTTTTTCTGAATTGTTCATGTGAGTCAAAAGAAAAAAAAAACAACAGTGAAAACTGAAGGATTTCTTTTTCTAGGAAAGTAATTTCAGAAAATTAACCATTGTGTATTGAACATGTGCAATGACTGCAAGGTGAGTCAAATGATGCAGATAGAATGCAAAGTGGGCAATGAGGTAGTTAGAACATTCTTATAACCTTTTCCAGAGAACCCAGCCTCTGGAAGTCTACCCTGAGGACCTAATCTGAAATATTCTTAGCAATGTTGCAGCAAAGTAAAAGTTACCTTAGTATCTAAAATGGGAAGTTATGCCCTAGCCAGTTTGGCTCAGTGGATTAGCCTGCAGACTAAAGGGTCCCAGGTTCGATTCCAGTCAAGGGCACATGCCTAGGTTGCGGGCTCAATTCCCATTGGAGGGCATACAAGGAGGCAGCCAATCAATGATTCTCTCTCATCATTGATCTTTCTCCTTCTCCCTTCCTCTCTGAAATAAAAATATATTAAAAAATAATTATAATAAAATGGAAAGGTCTGCATGTATGACAGACATCTAAGATTCAATTATGTCCCTCTTTGTATATATGCAAAAAAATTTGTTTATCATCAGCACTTAAATTCATATAAAGATAGTCAAGAATAGTCAAGAATGTGTAAAAAAAAAAAAAAATCCAAATATAAGACTAAAGAAACATGCCAAATGACAAATTAACTAAAACAAAACTAAACTAAGGGGAAAATAATGAATTTCTACATTCTGACAGCATTTTTCTGTTACATATTTTCCCTATCTAATCTTATGTCTGATTCATTATTTCACACAAAAATGACAGGAAACATTTTTGTTCAGGGTTGTGTAGAAAGTGGAGAATGCATGTTTCATTCTAAAAGGTCATTCTGCTCCCAATTAGTCTTGCTTTTTTAATAAATAATGCTTAATGACAATTGCAATTCAATAAAACTCAGAAATCCCAAAACCTTTTCTGCCTCAGAAATAGCCCCTTCAGAAAGTCTTCAGTTATGTACTGCATCAAATAACTCATAACCCCCAAACTATTTATGTATCTGTCTTCTCAAGTACAACCGCTATTGATCTCAAGTAATACAAGGTAAGGATACAATGCCACAAAAAGATACATAACTGTGGGAAAATTTCAATCTAAAATGAGACTGAAAGACATGAAATGAAGAACCTCATGCATGTGCCCGCAGAACAGAACTTAAGAACTAGCAGGCTACTTTCCTGTAAATGCCTGATTTACAGAAGAATCTCCTGACCAATGAACCTCCACCCATGAACTTACTGCTTGAACTTATTTCGTGGACAGACTTCCCACTCTTTGTACCCTCCTTGCCCATAAATCCGCTCCACACCCTCACCAGACTCACATGTAGCTTACTATTGTTGCATGCCTTTTCCAAATTGCCATTCCTCAATAAACTCAATTTCTGATAACTCAAGCTTGCCTCAATTTACATCTCTATTTAGATCCTCATCACTTACATAAACAATCCTGACAAATTCCTATCTTCCTTCATTTTTAACAAAAATCTCTAACATCACACCTCTTAAAAGTCATGGCAAGGCAGACGTAAAGAACTTACCTTAGCAGCCTCTATGTTGAGCATATAGTATCGAAGGAGCTCTGTCAACTTTAAATCTTCATCTGAGGAGACTCGACTCTCTACTTTCTTTTAGAATAAATACAGATCATCATCAAAGTAGATATCAACAGATTATAAAATATATAAAGAAAACCAAAATAAAAATCCTTACCCTAAGTTTTTCAAACAGCTCAGCAACCTTCAACAGGTACCTAAAATATATACAGGAATGGGTAAATTCAGGAGTCTTAGCCTTTGGTGCTTTAGAATTAACATATCAAAATATTGTTTTCATCACTAGATTTGGCCCATTCTAGTAGAGAAGATGACTATAAAGTTGAACACACTTATAGTGTCGTAATCATGGGTATCAACCTGTTGGTACACTACCCCCCTTCAGCCATATTGCCATGAAGAACCTGTGCTCCAATTTTAATTATCAGTATTTTTTATTGATATTATGCGTGTGCGTGCGACAGAGAGAGATGCGACAGAGAGAGAGAGAGAGAGAGAGAGAGAGAGAGAGAGAGAGAGAGAGATTGATTAACATCAAATTGGTTGTCTCCCAGGAGCCCCAATCAGGGATCAAACCCACAATCTAGCTGTGACCAGGAATCGAAGCCGCCACCTTTCGGTGTACATGACACCCCAAACATCTGAGTCACACTGGCCAGGGCGTGTCCCCAATTTTTATCTAATGCTAAATCTGTGTTAACCAAAGTCAGGTTCTAATGAACCATCAGGTGTGCCCCAAAGCCATTAAGTATAAACTATTTCACCTTGGTTCCGCCATTAGCTGACTTCCACTTTCAAATCAGAAATACTGCTGCCTGTTATACTAAGCCTAGGTATTAAATAGAATACTGTATCACACCAAAAATGGCCGGGCTAAAGAAACTGAAAAATATAAATTTTTAAAAAGCTCAAGATCAGACTGGGATCATTACATTATCCTTATGACCACTTCCATCAAATCTCTTTCCAAGATATTGCCAAGTAAAGTGCCAAGAACTATGTGGAACAGAACATACAAGGCAAACTTCAAAAAAAAGAAAACAAAAAGTAGTAGAGACATGTAATACAGACTCAATAATCACGTCTGGTACAGAAGTGCCCTCTGAGTCCACTACAAAGTGTCTGTGTGTTCAGAGAGTGTATAAGATTTTAGCTACTAGAAACTATCTTATCTACCTTTGATAAGCTTGTACTCAAGAGAACTGAAATTATGTAGTCACTACTCACTATATTTTCAATCATACCACCTACTAGTTTTGGATTAGAGAATTTAGGGAATAGCTTTCCAACAAAAACTTACTTTTTGATGACTGTGGGTTCCTCTAAAGCCAGGCTATGCAGGCAGGCTGCAGTGTGGATATAGTCATCTGCAACATCTGTAGAAACAAGAACAGCCTTGTTTATATGAACAGAACTGGCACATTAGCAAAGGTAGGTGGCTAGTGGGTGAATGATATTTACTTTTATGAGATCTGGTCATTTTGTCAGCTTTTGCACATGAATCCTTGATCCTATTATAATAGTTAATGAGGAAATTCTTCTCTTGCTCAAAGAAGTCATCTACCTCCTAAAAGGAGAGGGGGGGAAAAATTTAAGAAGCAAAACTTAAAAATATGAATATGTGTTTTGAATTAGAAGAAACATTAAGGAAATAAACTCATGCATAAGCTTAAGCTCTACAGACCAGGTAAATACAAATTGATAAAATACCATTTCACACTTAAGACCAGCAAAAGTCAAGTGATGGCAGGAAATGTCAACAGAGAACCATTTTGAAGAACCATTTAACAAAGCCCAGTAACACTCTGGTATCCTAAGATCTAGCAATTCTGTGAGAGCAATAGTTCTGCTTCGTGATTTGCTGCCACCTAGCTTCAGATACTCTGTGTATAGAGGAGGGCTGAATTCGGTTGCTTTCAGACTGAGAGGCAATACTGGAATCTGGTGGGCACCAGCCAGGGACACTAAACACCCTGCAATATGTGGGTACAGATTAAGTCCCACACACCTTAAACTGTGCCACCGAGATCACCAAAGAGCTTCCAAATTTCTAATAAGGCCCCTGGTACTCATCACCTATATTCTAGGCTACTTACTCAAGCCCGCAAGTGACAAAGTTAGATACCAAATAGTAGCTATTAAGGTAACACAGTTAAAAGGGGGGATGAGGAATAAAGGAATAAATCACACCTATGAGGTTAAAGAGACTTGTATATTAATTTGATTTTCTAGAATAGTACTTAATAGTATAAATATGTAAGCCATATGTGCCATTAAAATTTTTCTAGTAGCCACAGGTGAAATTAACTTTAAATATTTTACTTAACTCAGTATTATCTACAACAAAACTATCAATGAGATATAATACATTCTTTTCTTCGCATCAAGTCCTTGGAATCCAGCAAATAAATAAAATTGAAAATGTCAAGTGTCTGGGGCTACCAAAATGGGCTGTGTAGTTCTGGAGACCATCATGAACGACTGCCCTTGTGGCTAATTTTCTTTTTTTAAATAATTTCACTTCTCTCCTTACAAAAAAAAAGGAGAAAATAAAGACTTAAGTGTGAGAAGGTTCTTATCCCTTCTCCAGGGAGAGAACAGGATATTTTGGAAAAACTCATTTCACAAATATCTTTTCTAAAGAAATAAAAGGTCACCTATCTATGCAAAGTCAGGAATTTTCTTAAACAGCTAAAAGCCACTTACCTTAACTCCAGAAAAAAGGACTTCATCAGCACTTTTCACCACACTTTTAAAAAAGCCACCAAACATCTCTTTGGTATTTTTCCGCCTAACACTTAGCTGAAGAAAGAGAATGTCAAAGGAAGTTTATGGTAAATATATTTTTCTGGGTAAGTCCTAAATACTTTCCAAATAAGACTATTTACTAGTATAGGCACACGCATAAGATAAAGACATTAAGACAAATTCCATCTTAACCACCAGATCTAAGATACTGAATATATAGCTAAACCTAAATCCAGGTCACAATTCTAAAAGTATGATGTAATAGATATTTTGAAAACTATCTGGGCAACAAGATGGGTTCCCCCCGCCCCTTACCTTTTTTATTGATTTTAGAGGGAGAGACAGAAACATCAATCGGTGGCCTCCCACATGCACCCTGACCTGGGATAGAACCCTCAACTGGATATGTGTCCTCACTGGGAGTTGAACTGTGATCCTTTAGTGCAGTGGTCGCCAACCTTTTGGACCTCATGGAACACTGGTGGGCGACAGCTGCTTTTGTGTAAAGGATGACACTCCAACCAATTGAGCCACGTTAGCTAGGCACCAAATCCCAGTGGCTTTTAAATTTTTGGTAAAATTTGTTCTGTTCTATGTTTATTAAACTTCACTGGTTAGAAGACACTGAGGAAATTTCTAAGTTGGGATTTGCTTCATACATATTAACAGAAACACTAAAAAAACAAATATACAAGTCTTTTGTCAACAAAAAGGTAGCCTAGAAAAAACAAATTTGGATCGATTTAAGTTTCTTCTAATAATCCCAAACTTAACTGAGAGAGAAAACTATTCTTCAGAAGGGGAAAAAGGTCATAATCTTTAGCCTTTTATAAAAATGTCTTACATAATTGATCTGCCAGGGAGAGGAAGTGGCATATACTAAAGGTTTCCACTGTGTTGGTAAGAAATTCAGAACACTAAAAGTCAATTTTGGACAATATGTATCAAGTATTTTTATTTTTAACAACTCTATAGCTTATTTGTTTTAAATATGTCTTTATTGATTTTAGAAAGAGGGAGAGGAGCAGAGAGATAGAAACATCAATGAGAGAAATATCGATCAGGTACCTCCTGCACACTCCCTACTGGGGATGGAGCCTGCAATCTGGGCATGTGTCAACTGGGAATCCAACTGGTGACCTCTTGGTTCATGGGTAGACACTCAACCATAGAGCCACACCAGCCGGGCATCAGATATATCTTTAAAGAATAGTCTTGTACATTTTCCTGGATCATGGAAATGAAATCTTAAAAAAAAAAAAAAAAAAAAAAAAGCCTTACATCCTGATCGTATTCCAGGAAAACATGAAAGTTGCGATCTTTACTGAGAACAGGGTGAGAAGAAAGCCGCTGAAGAAAGACTTCATGGGAGGATACAGTCTTCTTAAAGACAGCAAGATATTCACTAAAAGAGAAGCATACAAGACAGTTAGTTGGCACCACTCAACTGGCAAGCACTACCCCACCTAATTACTGCTCATGCCACTAACTAAAATATCTGAATAAGGCCTAAACATTTTGGTATAACTTTACATCTAACTCAGTAATAAGATAGTTGCTATTTTGAAATCTATGGAATAAACAAAAGAGGGAAAGTGGTATTATAACTGGGGTTGATGGATTAAGTCTACAAAGCCTGGAATCTACATGCAAACACTGCTGGTATTTAGCAGCCAACAGAACATTGATTTCTTTAAAATCACACACACACACAAAAAACACCCTTTAATTTGGCAGCTATATAGACAGCACGGAGACTAAAAAGGCTCAGAATCATAAGAAATTATACGACACCTAAGGACAGATGAAGTTAAGGGAATAAATCTCATTTTGGTGCATCAGTATAATACAACTGATGAATATACTATTGAGATCCTCCCCTAAACTCCCAGCCTTTAAAAGCCCTCAAGATAAAAGGACCCAGCACTCTCCCCCATCTCAACACACCCCCACCCCTCTTTCCCACTAAGGCATACATCTCCTATCTAAAGGTCCCAGAGAGCCCTAGCTTGTGTGCTCAGTGGTTAGAGCATAAGCCCACACATCAAAGGGTTACAGGTTTGATCCCCCCCCCTGTGGGAGGCAACCAATTGATGTCTCTTTCCCTGTCCCTCTCTTTCCACTCTCTAAAAAATAAACTAAGATAAAGGTGTCCATGAGACTTGCAACCAGGGGAGCAACTAGCAGTGGCAGTTTGTCCAAGGCTAACCCCTTGAACCTGTCTCCAAGGCCCTCTTCTGACTTTTCAGTGAGCCAATAGCAGCCCCACCTTGGCTCACTTCTGTCACTGACTTACTTCTCAGTGAGCCAAAGAAGCTTATTTCTTTCCCATAACATTTCTTGAGCCAGAGCAGCCCCACCTAGGCTCTGGCTCTCTCCTGTTGTTTCTTCTAAGCCCCTCCTTGTTTCGCTGTCCTCAGCTTTTTAAAAAAATCCTCACTCAAGGATATTTCATGGTTGGTTTGTTTGTTTTTTGGGGAAGGGACAGGTATGTGCCCTGAGAATTGAACCCGTGACTTTTTAGTGTACAGGACAATGCTCCTACCGACTGAACCACAAGTGCCAGAGCACTGTCCCCCAGCTTTAATAAACATACCCTCAAAATCACATACACAAAAAATTACCAAGTGGATCTATCTCAATCTAGACATTAAAGATCACTCTAAACTTCCCAAAGGGGAACTTGAGTCTGCGTTCAGTGCTTTACCCTCATTAGTGGTCATGATAGTCACTGAAATGCATGAATAATTCAGGAGCTGGATGTTTGGGATCACTGGTCCTAGACAATATGGACTTGGGGCAGAGCATTAATGGGAAGTGCTGAAATGAGCACCTAAGTTCAATACACTGATGGTAGAAGAGGGGAGGAAGTCAATATAAACCAAGGATGGTTTCACAAGAAACTTTAGTGCAAATCTCCAACTATGATACAGAATTAAAAAACCATTTTTGTGTGAATTAAATTACAATCAAAGAAAAATAAACTTCCTGTGGACTTTTTCTGATCCTGCAATGTGGTTATCATTCAGAATGCTTCTCTGTAACAGCACTCACTGCAATCTAGTTTCAACTATGTTTCCAGTAATCAAACTTCAGAGAACTGCACACTATCAGCAGCTTGAAAAAATTATATATGAAAACACAAAGGTTTACTTCACCATGCCAGACCAGCATTCCATAACAAGTATGGTCTACATAGGGGAAAACTACTCACCAGTGCTTGTGGCCCAAGGAAGTCAAGGTCTAAAGCTCAAGACTATGCCCGACACTCTGCAAAATGCAGTTTTAAAGGACAGCACTAGTAATTACTATACTCATCCCATTAAGAAGATCCACTTACGCTTCCAACTCTTGCTTCATCTTGGCAAATTCTTCTTTGGTCATAGACCCTTCGCCCTCCCCCAGTTTCTGCATCTTCTCTCGAGGGCCATCAAAGTCAGGCTTTGTAGGAGCAGGTGGAATCTGCAGCAGAGCAGATAACTCGTGAGCATTCTTGTCCCAGCAGTGACATTCTCTAGTTAGGGCTTGTACACAGGCCACCAGTCCTGTGGTCAACCTGTCTTTCTTTTAACCTTATTGGTTTTGGCCATTTAAAAGTGTCCTCCCCAAAACTGGGCACTCACTTGTTCAGTTTATCTATTATGAACAATTGGTAGGGTACAATAGTTGTTACACTAACAATCAGTACTAAAATAGAGCTGATGAGGAAACATCAAGATAATAGTCTATAGACTTTAAAAAGAATTTAATTCCAGAGGACAATAAAATACATTCTAATACTGAGTGAACAGAACGTTCTTAAACATAAGTTTCAGTACTAATTTTAATTATTTTGCCAGATTCTTCAGTCTGCCTGACAGTACAAACCACACTCCTATAAAATCAGAAGGTCTCTTCCTGCAGCCATACATTAACTCTAAAGAGGTGAACACAAGAACTGCCTCCTTTATCCCTTAAGCAGACTACAACATTTGAGATTGTAAGACTGTATGTTTCCATTCATTCATAGCTACAACACTAATCTCATATTCTAGATTTTAACAGTAATGATTAGCACATACTCTAGTTGGCAGGTGAGATCAGACTTTCACAATCCATGATGAAAAATGGGTAAAAGTCTCTAAACAGAATGAACAGCAAGGTAGAAGAAACATCCTTCGGTAATTATTTTATTTTCCAAAATGCACTTACAATAAGCCCAGCATAGTCTGCAGTTTCAGAAAGAGTGTCATGTAGCCATACAAAGTCTTCATGTTGCCTTATAACAGAAAACTCTGGGCTCTGAAACGTGGGCAGTGTGGTCTGTAAATAAAAGAGAAGTTAACTGGTAACTACCATTTATTTTAGATAAAGTGGCTTGAATTTCCTGAGCTGCACTAAGGGAAAATCCTAAATAAAACATCACAATGAGATCCACTAAAGAATAAAATGCAGCAACACACAATCTCTCCACCACTATGAAAAGCCATAGCCAAGATTAAACATGTTCTTTAAGGAATTCTTTTCACAAATTTCCACCTTGTACGTCAACTCAGATATAATTATGCAGTCTTCACACTGCCTTTTGATTAATTGAGGTGTGCCAATCAAGCTACCAAGGTATTAAGAGGAAAAAAAGACATGGGAAAAGACCTTATAGATATTTATTTGCTTTATTTAAATCAGTTCCTGTTTCCTGCCCTGTAAAGTGGGGATAATAAAACATGATAAGGTTGTTATAAAAAAACAAATCCATGTAAACCTTTTACAACAGCGCCTGGGATAGGAAAAGTATTCAATACATTTTAACTACTAGGTAAGGAGAAAAGGAGGCTGGAAGTGTTCCTGAAAGAACTGATACTGCTTTTTGTCAAATTAAAAATATGGAAACAAGCCTGGCCGGATGACTCGGTTGGGAGTCTTTTCCCTTTCACCAAAAAGGTGGTGGTTTTGATTGCTGGTCAGGGTATATACCTAGGTTTGGGGTTCAATCCCTGGTTGGGGCATGTATGGGAGGCCACTAATTGATATTTCTCCCTCCCTCTCCCCTCCTCTCTCTCTAAAACAAATAAAGCAAATCCTCAAGTGGAGACAGGCCTGGCCTGGTAGTCAGCTGGTTATCCTATATGCCAAAGGCTGTTTGATCCCTGGTCAGGAATAAATAAATAGAACAAAGAATGCATAAATAAGTGGAACAAATTGATGTTTCTCTTTCCCTTTCTCTAAGATCAATTTAAAAAATTAAAATTTATAAAAATAAAAATTTGGCGGCAAAAAAATAAAAAAGCTCTTTTGAATCACAAGAAATAAGTGGGGCAAAGGCCAAGAACTTGGTAAACATGAGAAAGCACTTCCCACACATGCAAATTAAAAACAAAGGTGGCCTTAGCTGGTTTGGCTCAGTGGATAGAGCGTCAGCCTGTGGACTGAAGGGTCCCAGGTTCGATTCCAATCAAGGGCACATGCCCGGGTTGCTGGCTCAATCCCCAGTAGGGGGTGTGCAGGAGGCAGCCAATCAATGATTCTCACTCATTGTTTGATGTTTCTGTCTCTCTCCCTCTTCCTTCCTCTCTGAAATCAATAAAAAAATCAAATTAAAAAAACAAAAAACAAAGGTGGAAGACACTTCAGCTGTGTAGGAAGATGGTTCAGCCTGCTTCACTTTGCTTGATGTACCTTCCTCATAGAACAGTGTACAAGCCACATTTAACATCAGCAATGCCCTAGGGTTCCACCATAGTGGAAAACACTGCAGCAATTACACTTATTTAGTTAGAGGCTCACTACAAGATGAGGGAGGTGCTCACTTAGCAGTGGTGCTACATTGCAAACAAATGGCAATCATTTCAGTTCAGGAAGTCTCTTCTCACAGCCACTGTAAAAAACAAGGCTGCAAACGAGCACTGTTTGTATTCTTGAAGCCATTCCACCACTTACCTTGGTGTGTACTGTAAACTTGACCTTATCTCTTTCACTGAGTGCATCAGGTATGTCAATCTGAAGCGAGGGATCAACATTCAAGTCCACAGATACAGATCTCAGCTGAAATACATTTTTTGGTCATTAGTTTCAAATTCATCTTAGTCCTAAAAAGTATCCTTCCAAAAAATGGGAGCTAGTAATTAAAAAGCAGCCTGTACGAGATCATTTAGAACAAAGTCAGCTGAGATAAATCTAAGTTTATCTGACACTGTAGGGAAATCTTAAATATATGGATGGGTACAAAGTATTCCTGTGATCTGAAAAAGCAACTATAATTTTAATATCATGTTCATTACTCATTTTATATCAGCCTGAAAAATTTATTTAATCAAACACCTAGAGACCCATTATTAAGAAGGCTTGAACTAGACAGGATGAAATCGTGAACTTCTCACCTAAATGCCTAAACTACAAGGAATACTCAAGTGGAATTAACCAGATCATTCATATGAAAGACGAGACTAGTAAAACAGAACAGTTATGTGGTATGGGATCCTAGGTCAAAAAGATAAGAAAAACCTGGCTCAAGAGTAGAGCTATTTACCAGGGATTGTTTCATCTAGACACCGAGAAATGAACTGAAAAACTAACAAAGGCCCTACTTGGCAGAATCTCATCGTTACCTGCACTGCCCTGGAAGCAAAAGCAACAGATTTTGTGAGAGGAATTCAGAGAAAAATAACACCCAACTCCATGTTTGTCCGTTTAAAAAGAATTTTGGGGAGAAATGGACTGTTAAGGAAAAAAAGTGGTTAAAATGGTGTTTGTCCTGAATTTAAAGTATGATAAATTCCCTAATTCTTAAAGCAGACAAGCTGAGTAATGGTCAATAGGAAGGTATGACACAGACAAGGCATTAAACTGCATGAAATAAGGATCTCATGTCTTCCCACCTCCACCCCCCAGAGCTAAAGTAAAGATGTCGTAACACTCTTTTATTGCACACAGGAAGAATGCCAAGTGAAGACTGGAGTTAAGAGAATGAGGGAACAAGGAATACTGAGATATTTCCCCCTAAATTTCATTTTGAATTCTTTTCTTCAAAATAAAAAGTTCAAGACCTAAGACTGATACACTTACCTTTTGAAACTAGAAAAATAGGTTCAATCAGGTTTAATCAAAAAGATTAAATATATCCACTAAAAAAATACAAAACTTCTATTTCTACATCTTAGAAACTGTCAGTTACCTCCCGTTTTCCCTTAAGCACTAAGAAAAATTTAAATTGCAAAAATCAGAGTTAGTCCTGTAACGGCTTTCTAATAAGAAACAAGCTTCAAGTTCTGCCAGAACTTGATTTTAACATCAGGTATATTAGTAAGATCACAATATATTTAAGTCCCTGACATTTCAACTTAAATACTTCTCCCAAATTAATTCCTGATGACTCCTATGAAATACTTGCTTATTTTGACTTAATTTTCCTGTCCATTTATGAGATCTCTACAAACAAAGATAAGACTCAAGGTCAGGGGTACTTCATTTTGTCATAACTGTGACTCTCCTGACATATTTCTGATAAAAGCTTCCTTCCTTCCGATAACTTACCACTGGGCAAATACAAAATTCAAAAGACCTCAAAATATAGACTAAAATTTGACTGCAGAGAATACTATTTTATGTTTGTATCTGTCAATCAGAACAGGAACAAAGCGGGCCGGTGTAAAAGGGCCAACAGACCTTGGTAGAAAGACGGGGCAGGTTTAAGGTACATTTCCCTGAGCTCAGCAACAACTGTGATGCTTCCTGAGATTCCATTTCCTAAAGAAGTCTCAAATTCTGGTTTCTAGCCATCTCTCAATTTCTCAACAGGCTGACAATTCCATTTTAGCTCACTATAAGACAAACAAACTTAATGAGCCTGTGATCTCCACATGGGCTAGCTTTAGAATTAGGTATTGAAGGACCAAGGTGAATGTAATAGAGAAAGTTTATTTAAGCATCAAAGCTAAAATGAACTTTACCAGCTGCTTTTATCCCACCAAACAATTATCTTCTGGTTTCATCTCTTTTCCTATAACTCTAACCATATAATTAATAGCCTAGATTATTTACTATATTACTATCTTCCTTTCTTGTTACCATAGGAATATGGTTTTTGGTTTGTTTTTGGTATGAGTGCAATGAAGACACACACAACCTACAGTTAGCATATAACCCTCCAGAAAATGAAGCAAATAAATCAATAGAAAGTTGTGAAATGCTTAAAACTTCTAAGTCAGCACAGAATCCTTACTCCGGAAGCATCAAGTATGATGCTTAGTCAACAAAACCCAAACAAACCCCACAGCCTTCCGCCACAGTACTTGCTAAATAAATCAGCAGGATGTAGAGTGTAAGAACTGGGTTGTACCCCACTCACGCAGCTCTATCCCCTACCCTAAATAAGCATCCAGAGTACTACTTAGCACTGGTGGCCAATACCAAGTTGGGCTATTGATGTCAAAATGCCAAGAATGGCTGTTTAAATCAGTGGAGAAAAGCAGGCTTCAGAACCAAGTCATGTTACTTTTTCAATTTCCCAGTTCCCTTAGGTCATTTGAGAATCAAATTTAAAACACCTATCCTCAGACAATAAAATGTAAGTTTTAAAACTGACTTTCTTTTGTATATTTCTATAGAAACCATTGCATGATATACCCAAAAGTTTTAGATGGAGTTTCAGCCCCCAACATACTTTCCTTCCCGATTAATCCTTATAGTAAGGATTACAATGATCTTGTGACAAGAAAAAAAGAGGGGGGGGCGGCGGAAGGGGAGGGGAAGATAAACAGCACTGCTTTATTTAGAAAGCAAAATTTTAACTGTTTTAAAAACTCTAAATACTTGGTAAGAGCCTGAAAAGGAGAAAACCTGATAAAGAATCCCTATGCACTTCCTCACCCATTCATCAGCCAACCCAGCTGGGGAACATGATACTACTGGCTGCAGGACAACTCTGCAGACTTTTGAGCTAAAGACCACTTGTGATCCAAATCTCACTTTGACTCACTTTGGTGCAAGGCTTACCACCATCTACAAAGCTCACTCTTCAAAAGATTTAATGGTTCACAGATGGCAAAGGGCAGCTATGTGATTGGACAACATGGAAGGCTAGATTCTGAAATTCAGAACCTACAAGGGAGAACAGAGAAGGTACATTCAGCAGATATATATATTACTTTGTTACTGTTTCAACTCACAGGAAAGAAGTGCTCTTTAAGAAATTCTAATGCCATTATCCTTCTCCAAATCCCTCCTTTATGGTTCCAAGTACTGGTACTCAAATTTTTTGTTACCATTTTCTTCCAAAACCTGCTTATCTGTTCTATCCCAGCTTTTCCTTATAGCACTGGTGCATGAAAACAACTGAACTGACTATAAGCAATGAGCTCTGCTTTTAAACCTAGTTGTTTCTCATTTCCTGCCCCTCTCCCCAACCTACAATAGATTCTTCCCTTCTTCATATAACTTTGGTCTACCAGTATCAATCATAACAGAACCAGTCTTCTAGATCTCAGTATACTAATATAGATAAAAGTTATGGAAGTTAGCCAGAAGCTTTAAAAAAAAACAAAACTAGATAAAGGGCCACAGCAAGTGATCAGATTTCCACCACTCATCTTGGTGAGATGGGCCCGAGAGGGACCCATCCCTGCTGACACCAACCATTCTCACGGGTAGTCCACCAACACACAAGCTGTCCATGGTAGAACACCACAGACTGCAGGGCATTTGGAGGCTACTGAACCCTGAGTTCCTAGAACAGGAACCAAGGCTTGGAAGAAGGTCAGTGCAGCGTACTCAGCGAATGGATAAACTCAATCATCATTTCACAAGGCTGCAAAGCCCATGAACTAGTCAAATCCCAACATGGAACCAGAAAGATTAAGTTGAATTACTGGCTTAACTAACATTCATTACAAGAAATCTAACTAATTACTAGATACCTGGATTATTTTCAAATGAGCTCACAAAATGAAAGGGTTACACTGTATGATCTAAGGAACTCCTAGCACAGAAATTCTACTGGGAATCAACACAGCGGTGCTATGGAGGAAGGAGCTGAAAAATAAAAAATTAATTTTCTTCCATTCAAAGCTAAAGCCCTTTATCTACTACCACCCAATTCTATGAAGGCTCCCTCCCCAAAGTTCCTTGATATATCAAGTCCACAGCCCTCTGCTACAAGCCTGACATGTTACACACTACTAGTACACGTTGATGAGGATATTTAAGAACATTCATTGCCTGACCTTTATGATCAAACCAAGATGAATGGAAATAGGTTTAATACACAAATTTACCTTCACCACCACCAGATTATTCAGCAACACAAGAGAGCTATCTGAGCTTAAGCTTATATAAGTTTGAGACACAAATGGCAGCATGGAGAAAAGAGAAGGCTGCCTGCTTCCTGATGAGATTCCCTCTGCTTTGAGTCAAAGGTACCACACATTTCCCAAGTCATTTAGGTGTAAATATTCCATTACCTCATTTCATCACTCACCAGTAGCTTTGTACTGCTCTTCAAGAAATATAAAGTGAGCCCTAACCGGTTTGGCTCAGCAGATAGAGCGTTGGCCTGTGGACTCAAGGGTCCCAGGTTTGGTTCCAGTAAGGGCATGTACCTTGGTTGCAGGCACATCCCCAGTGGGGAGGTGTGCAGGAGGCAGCTGATCAATGTTTCTCTCTCATCGATGTTTCTAACTCTCTATCCCTCTCCCTTCCTCTCTGTAAAAAAAAAAAAAAAAAAAAAATCAATAAAAATATATTTAAAAAAAAAAAGAAAGAAAGAAAGTGAAAGCCCAAGAAGTTGGCTTCTGCATTTGTACTCACCATTAACAGTGACTAGAATGGTTAAAGGCCTGCCCCTCAAAAACAAGTAAACTATACTCTTCAAGCAGAAAATGCATACCACAAGCAGCTATTCTGAGAACATTACACTTTTCTCTACAGACCACATAGCAGTGCCTGAAAAAGTTACACCAAATTTGTAAAAGGGAAGGAAGGAGGGGAGAGTCAAGCCAACAATCCCGTATCTGAACTGAGGAAGTGCAGTCCTTCCTCTGTGCCTCTAACTGCACTTACACTCTCCTCCCTCTTGGCTTTTGCCTTTGGGTTATGAAACAGGTGATGAATTTCATGTCCCTCTTTTAGAAGGGCTATCTCCTAAGAGTTAACTCAGTGGCCAATCAGAAAATAAACAGATGTCGGAGGTGAGGCTTTTTAGAAAGCGAGATCAGGCAGAGAAACTTTCCATTTATACTTGTAAAGTTTGCCACATGCATGAGACAAGATGTCCTCCACAGCCATCTTCCTTCACTGCTTCTAAAAGGCAGAACTTACAACTGTCCTCAAATTGGGTTCATTAAAGGGTTGTTTCCCTACCACCTCACTTCACTCATGCCCTTTCATCAATGGCTATCGCTATCTCAAGGGTACTAAGCTACAGAAATATTTTTGCCTTATCTCCTCGAACAACCAGGCCCTGACAATAAATAGAGCAAAATGTTTTTAAGATTTTAAACTAAGTTCTACTCTGCAGCACGTTTGTTAGTGAACTTCAATTCTAGTCCACAACGTTTTGAGTGCTGTAACATCAGAGCTTCAGGTTTCCAAAATACAAAGCAGGCACTACATTTCAACAGAGTGAACACACAGCTGCCTCTCTGCAATCCTAAACTGCCCCCAGACCCACTGAAGAAACCCTTTTACCATCTTTTGATAAGGTTCCTCAGTATTGGGGTGGGGGAGCTAATTCCCCCAAAGTCAACGGTACAGCATGTATTTTCTTTTTTCTTTAATATATCTTATTGATTTTTTTACAGAGCGGAAGAGAGAGGGATAGAGAGCTAGAAACATCGATGAGAGAGAAACATCAACCAGCTGCCCCCTGCACACTCCCTACCGGGGATGTGCCCGCAACCAAGGCACATGCCCTTGACCAGAATCAAACCTGGGACCCTTCAGTCCGCAGGCCGACGCTCTATCCACCGAGCCAAACTGGTTAGGGCCAGCATGTATTTTCTTATAATTTATCAATCATAGATTTGCAAAAAATGTAAAAACTGGCACACTGAAGATCAGCCTCTGTAACACAACCTTCACCCACTCATACACATCATTTTTAAAAGGAAAGTTTAAACCAGTGATTCCCACCCAAGGAACATTTAACAATGGCTGCATATATTTTTGACTATCACTACTGGAGGAAAGAGAGCTACTGTCACCCAGAAGCCTGGTATACTGCTAAACCCCTACAATGCACAAGACAATTCCCCACGACAGATTATCAAGCCCAAAATGTCATTAATGCTCAGGCTGTAAAACCCTGGTTTAAACTCAAGCTCTACATCAGATGTTGGTTATTTACCAGGTCTCACACCAAATGAGAATTTAGATCTCAGGACCTAGAAAATTCTGTAAGTCTCCCTTGGCCATTTCTTCCTACAGCCCAAAAAATGCAAGATCGTGGGCATCTTAAGACACTGTGTACAAGTTACTGATCCAGAACTAAGATTTGGGCAGTTTTGATAAGTCCTATACTTTCAGAGTTTAGAAAAGAAAAACAAAGTCAAGCCATTAAATTAAGAAAGTCCACAAAAATTAATAATTTTGAAATTGTCATAGTAGTTGTCAAAGTTTAGTACTGTTCCTACACTAACAAACTTTAGGACATTTTCCCACTCAAACTGGGAGTCAAGTGTCCCTAGAGACAATTTCCACACCAGTTAACAAAAAACTGCAAACCAGAGCAGCAGCATAAACATTAATGAGGCTCCAAGGAGACATCATCCACCAGGCTGGGAAGGGCTACCATCTCCTTGCAAAACTTTTCCTACATGCTAAACTTACTTCAGTATATTAGCAATTTAAGAATCATTAAAAAAAAAAAAAAAAGTCTTGGTAGGCAATCAGGACCCATACTCTATTTGCGGTGGGTTTGCTGGAATATTGAAGAGATTCATCACAACAGATGGATACACACTGAATCTGGGAGTGGGAACCTAACCATGATGCCAGCTATTTAAGTGGCTTTTTGGCAAACAGAAGGCCTCGAGAACCTGTAAGGTGCAAAATGACTAGAGACCAGGGTAACTTATTTTATGGGAACGAGGTTCTGCATGATCTCATTCCCCCACTACCCATTAAAAACTCCAGACACCCGAGAACGTCCCATGGACGGTGGCACAGTACTAGGTAACTATAACGATGGAGCCACTGGTGTTAATGCCTTAGCTTTTTCAGGGATGACACTTGGTAAAAATCCCATTTCTTCCAAATTTAAAGATCAAAATACAATCTTTTCCATCAGTAGAGAACGAGCTGAACCAGGTTCTAATTCGATTCCCAGTCAGGGCATATCTATGAGGCTTGCCGGGGCCCTGGCTGTGGGTTGAGCAGTCTCCCATGGACCAAAAGGTCGCTGGTTCCATGCACCATAGGGGGCATGCAGGAGGCAGCTGATCAAGTTTCTCTCCCTTGCTCTCTATAAAAAACGTCCTTTAAGTTAACAGTAAAAACCATCTAAAGATACACAGCACAGGACGAAAATTAGATCAGAAAGCAAAATGAAGCCACGTGTTAGGGCAATATTATAGTAAGTTTATTATTTCCTTATTTCTTCATAAAAAAAAAGAAGGAAAATGATTCTACATAAATCCTTTTCCTGTAGCCACTACAAGGTTTGGGGGGGTAGGGGAGGGCAGGAAATAGCCTTCATAATCCTCCAATTTTGCTGGAGGGTTAGGATGGGCACTTTAAATTCCAGCTACCATATACCATACTAACAAGCAGGAAGGGCCGCTGAAGCAGTGGAGCACTTTCAAACAGCTGATGTTTTAGACTCAAACACTGTGGGTCAAGGAAGAAGTGTGTGTGTGTCAAATTGCTATCAAAATTCCTATTCAGCATCTAAACTTGTAGGAAGAAATCTACCTTTGGAATGTTCTGGTAAGAATCGTAGTGTCAAGTTGCCACTTTCAGTTTTAGTAAAAAGAACAAGTTCCTTCTTTCAACTTTCAAGTAAAAATACTCCCAGGAAGACTTGACTACCCCCATCACCAAGTTGCACTAGAGTAACGAACACAGCATGAGGCCCTCCTTGGGACTTGGACTGGATGAGTCTCTCCCCAAAGATGGCCAACACAGACGGGGCATTTTAAGGCGTCTTCCAGGTTAAATCCAACAGTGCTTTGTAGCTTTAAAGTCCCCCCCCCCCCGCCCCTTCTGTCAGAAAAACTTGTGTTAACGATTCTGCACATAACGTTGTGGTTCATACCAACTTATACGAACTGTGCGACACTAATTCAAATGTAAAGGGTCAATAAAAAAAAAACTGGGCTTGTTTCTAAATCTTTAATTGGCTACGGCAAACTAATTTTACTGCACGTTACCTACCAGACCTCAAGCTTTAAGTGGCATGGGGGTAATTTACATAAACACCCAAATTTTAAAAATTAAAAACCGAGTTCAACTATTATTAGAGCACCTACTAAAAAGTCACACAACTCCCGCAGCGATGCCTTCAGCGTTTATAAAAGTTGTAAGATACAGGTTTCAGATTTCTGACTTGATGAAATTTCCTCCGTATTTAAGGCCTAAATTTTAGGCCAAAAAAAGAGTTTTACCAAGGTGGAGGGGGGGAGCAGTTTGGAAGCATTTAGTTGCATAGTAAGTGGATTTCACGTCCCCCGTCCAGTCTTCGTGAAGCCAAGATCAGTTTTAAAAAACTTTTTTAGGTAAAAACCCATTCTCGGGGCTCCAGAGGCTCGCCGCGCCCGCTCGGCCCCGGACACCGGGCCGCTGGGCACGGTGCCGCGTCTGTTCTCAGCCTCAGGAAGAACAAAGGGCGCTCGGGGCCCGGCAGGTGCGTCCCGCGTGGGCACACGAGCGGCCCCAAAGCCCCTTTGCGACGAGAGAAGAAATGTGGGGCCCCGAGAGGCCGGCGGGCCTCCCGCCAGGCGCCTGCAAGTGTAAGGCCTCACCTTGCTTCGGTCCTCGTCCTGCTGCTGCAGCACCTCGGGAACCGCGGCCATGGCGACGCGGGTCTCGAGCGCGGGCTGCCGGGCTGTGCGAGGAAAGAAGAGGCTGGGCCGCCGCCGCCGCCGCCGGGGCGCCTAAAGGGGCGGCCGCGGCCCCGCCTCCGCTAGCCTCCCTGCCCCACGGCGGCAGGAGGCCACGGGACTCCGCCACCATCCCAGAAGCCCCAGGAAAGGCGAGCGGCACGCCACGTGCTCCCCCACAGCTGCCTCCCCCGTCCATCTTGGAGCCGGGCAAAGAAGCTACGCGGGGCCTACCCTCGCTCCGGGCCACGCGGGAGCCGCAGACCACAGGGCAGCGAGAGGGACGGGAAGGCAGAAACACTCCCCGCTAGGCGCGTCTCAGGGAAGAGCGTGCTGTCGCGCGGCGAAATTTATTACCTAGCCAGGGTCCAAGATGGCCACGAGCTGTGACGTCAGCGAGATCTCGTGAGAGCGGAAGGGCGCGATTTGCAGGTGCCCGCGCATCTGCTGGCGGGGCGGGACTCTCCGAGGATCGCGTGAGTGTCTATGGAGGTGAACCAAGGCCTAGGGGCGGGGCGTGCGCGCCGCAGGGCGCAGTGCATGCTGGGACCGCCTTGCCTGGGCGGAAGCCTAATTCGAGACCAAAGCGCGGGAACGCTGAGCTTACGCGCCCGAAGAGGTTGTTAGCTACGCGGGAGTTAAGCGCGGGGTGGTGGCCGCTGAGGTACCTACCCCTGCCCCGGGCTAGGCTTCTCCTTAAGCCGACTGCTCCCTAGTCCTGACTCTCACCGTAAGGGCCCCTGCATTCTGACCGCCAACATGGTTCTGTTGTTGGCGGCTGTTAGGGCACCAGGAGTCTGACCCATGGGGTCAGGCCGACCCTCCTTCAGCAACCTGGGTACTTGGATTCTGGCTAGAAAGAATTCGGAGCCAAGACCCATACCGTAAGAGGATGTTTACTTGGTGAATCACAGCGGTCGGAAAAGTAATTGGTAGAAGAGATGGTCTGAGGGAATTCGTTGTGGAGGTAAAGGAAGGGCCTTTGGCCCTAGCGGGTTTTGCTCAGAGGATAGAGCATTGGCCTGCGGTCGACCGGTTGGACTCCCGTCAAGGGCAGTTCCTCCACTGCAGGCTCCTCCCCCACGGAGCCCTGACCGGGGCTCAGGCAGGAGGCAACCAATCTCACATGGTCTTTCCCTCCCTCTTCCACTCTCCCTAAAAATCAATGGAAAAATATCCTCGGGTGAGGATTAACAAAACAAAAAAATAAAAAGGAAGGGCTCCTGGCGCTTGGGAGTGAGGGAACTAATGGCAAGGTGCCTGGGAGGGGGAGGGGGGCTTTTGGGAGGGAGAGCACACTGGGTCCTCCTGTTCCTGGTTTTTTGTTGTTTTTTTCAAATATTTTATTGACTTTTTACAGAGAGGAAGGGAGAGGGATAGAGAGTTAGAAACATCAATCAGCTGCCTCCTGCACACCCCCTACTGGGGATGTGCACGCAACCAAGGTACCTGCCCTTGGCGGGAATCCAACCTGGGACCCTGGAGTCCGCAGGCCGATGCTCCATCCACTGAGCCAAGTCTGCTCATGGTTTTAAGGTGGAGATTTTAAGGGAAGATCTCAATAGATATTCATCAGTTTTCTAGGTGTGGCCTTTCAGGGTTGTGGTCTTCACTGGTCGATTGGCCAGTCTCAGGGCAGGGGTCATTCTGCAATGCAGCTGGTCCTGAGGACAAGGGGGGGCGGGAGATCGCTGGCCTGGTTTTGCTGCTTTTCTGGACCTGGAGCTGAAATACAATTGAGGCGCAGATGTTATCTCTAGGGAGGAAAGGTCAGGGGGTCAAAACGCCCGACCAGCTCTTTGCTAGGGGAAGGAAAGTCACCCTGGGGGCGAGGTACCTGCAGTCCACTATCCCTTACTGCAGGCACCCGGGGCTTTCCACCCTGGTGACCTTCTGTGCCTGGCCCTTCCTCCTTGCTCTGCTCATGTCTGTTTTAACTGCCTACTAAGGAGGCTGACTTCCGGGGGTCACAGTGGTGCTCCCTGCTGACGGCTGTGCTTACCTGCTGGGACCTGGCATGTCCTTCAGAAGCTTGATTTCCACATGTGTAAAACGATGGAAGTAGTACTCCCCTTACAGGGTGTGAGGGTAGAATGAGAAATCTCCACACAGAATACTTAGCAAACAACCTGGTATTTGAGGATCCGTGGGTAATTGTTAACTGTGACTCCTGGCTGTTACAGGATGGATTTTAAAGTTGTTTTTCCCTCTAGTCTCACACTCCTCCCTCTGTTCCTAGGCATCACATTTCTTCAGAGAGAACATCGGGGGACATCTTGCCCAAGCTGCTATTTCGAATTTAGTAGGTGCTGGTCTTTCTGGTATTGACCAGGGCCTTTCTTTGGAAATACCTGTGTCCGAGCATGTTGCAAAAGCTTATTTATTTTTTTTTTAAAATATATTTTATTGATTTCTTACAGAGAGGAAGGGAGAGAGGTAGAGAGTTAGAAACATCGATGAGAGAGAAACATCGATCAGCTGCCTCCTGCACATCTCCTACTGGAGATATGCCCGCAACCCAGGTATATGCCCTTGACCGGAATCGAACCTGGGACCTTCCAGTCCGCAGGCCGACGCTCTATCCACTGAGCCAAACCGGTTTCAGCCTGCAAAAGCTTATTGAATAGGCTTTTAAATGTGCAATATCATACTGATGCAGCTTTCCCATTGATAGTTAAAATAATTTGCCGAAACCGGTTTGGCTCAGTGGATAGAGCGTCGGCCTGCAGACTCAAGGGTCCCAGGTTCAATTCCGGTCAAGGGCGTGTACCTGGGTTGTGGGCACATCCCCGGTGGGAGATGTGCAGAGGCAGCTGATCGATGTTTCGCTCTCATCGATGTTTCTGGCTCTCTATCTCTCTCCCTTCCTCTCTGTAAAAAATCAATAAAATATATTAAAAATAATAATAAAATAAAATAATTTAACACATTTGGCACCTAACACCACTTTTCTCTTTAATAGGAATGCAAAAACTAAAAAGACCCTCCGCATTGCAAGGGGACTAGAGGGAAGTGAAAAGTCTAAAGATGAAGGCTTTTCAGACCATCTGCAGGCAGCTTAAAAGTTCAAAGCAATTTTCTATAGAACTATCCCCACATCTGGGTTTCTCCACGTCCTCTTATTCATGTGGCCGGAAGAAAAAAGTGAACCCTTATGAAGAGGTGAACCAAGAAAAGTACTCTGACTTAGTACAGTCTGTCTTGTCATTCAGAGGCCCTGCTCAGACTCCAGAATCGTTGTTCGAGGAAGATTCTTTACTCTATGGACCTGTGAGTAAGTGTAAACCCCCAAAGCAAGATGAGGAAGCAAGAGTTCCAGGAAACTGGTTTCCTCTCTTCAATCCAGAGAGAAGCTGCAAACCAAATGCAACAAGTGCTGCGACAGTTCCTTTGAAAATCCCTTTGCAAAGGAATAAGATACCAAGTGTGACCCGGGTCCTTCAGCAGACCATGACATCAGAACAGATTTTCTATTTGGAGAGGTGGAAGCAGCGGATGATTCTGGAACTGGGAGAGGATGGCTTTGCAGAATATACTTCAAGTAATTTTCTTAATCCTGGTTCTATATTGTTACTATGTTTTCTAGAATGTACAGCACTAGTGTCATTCTTTTAAGTTTTTTTTTAAACCTTAACTAGTGAGGAATTACTTTCAGATAATAATTAGCTTTAAATAGCACTGAGTGTTTAACTCAATCCTCATGACAACTTTATAAAGCATAGATACTATTATCCCCATTTCACAAATGAAACAAGCATAGAGATCAAGTATTTTGACTAAATGATGTGTAAAATTTATTTATTTTATAAGCTACAAACTTAAGTATTAGAATTGCCTGTTTTCTTTGATTATGGAAAGGAGTCAATCACCTGATAATGGAATTATAGCTGTTTGCTAGGCATTCTGTTCAGAATGTACATAACCCTCGTTCTACTTATCAACGTAGACTGACAAGCCAGACTAATGGAATTAAAACAATAAGCCTGAACATATCATCTGTATTTAGTTCTTGGTAAATTGAGATAATCAGATGCTCTTGATTAGGAACTGAGAATAAATAAACTTTAGCCTTCAACTCCTAAATTACTAGACAAGTGAAGAGACTAACTTCCTTTAAACAGATTCCATTCAAAAGCAAGATAAAAAGAAAGACCATTGCACAGGTGAATTAACTGATCCTCTTTAGGACTGTGTAGTTGTCTTTTCTTAAAGCTAAGTTTTACATTGATCATTCCTTAGACCAGTGGTCGCCAACCTTTCAGACCTCACTGACCACCAGTGGTCCGCAGACCACCGGTTGCCGACCTGTGCCTTAAATTATGCTTCCCAGAGAGCAGTATATCTCCCCCAAGTGGTTGTACACAAGCACTTTTTTAAGAGTAATGCAGTTATTTTGAAGCATCTTAGAAAAAAAGTGCATGTGTGCACACATGTTAAACAAGTAGTTACATGTGTTTTAAAGAAAAGTAAATCGTGTAATTTTTAATTATTTAGAGGTTTTTTTTAATATATTTTATTGATTTTTTACAGAGAGGAAGGGAAAGAGATAGTTAGAAACATCGATGAGAGAGAAACATCGATCAGCTGCCTCCTGCACATCTCCTACTGGGGATGTGCCCGAAACCCAGGTACATGCCCTTGACCAGAATCGAACCTGGGACCTTTCAGTCCGCAGGCCGACTCTCCATCCACTGAGCCAAACCAGTTTCGGCTATTCAGAGTTTTTTAGAGTATTTGTTTTTTAGTACTAGTTTGATCTGTTTTTTGTTTTGTTTTTCCTTTTCCCTTGATTTTTTTTTTTTTTAGACTTATTTTTACAAGGGAAACAGTTCCATGAAGCCTTGGAAAGCATACTTTCACCCCAGGGGAACTTAAAAGAGGGAGATGAAAATCTTGAGTCTGGCTACATCGAAAGCATCCAGCATATTCTGAAAGATGTCGGTGGAGTTCAAGCTCTTGAAAGTGCTGTTCAACATGAGACCTTAAAGTATGTAGGTCTGCTGGACTGTGTGGCTGAGTATCAGTAAGTATTAGATTGTTTTTATGAAAGTATGTAAAAATTATACATTAATGCAGGGTGGGACAGATGGTGCCTACTTTTTCCTCTTAACTCCTACTTCAAGGTACTGAAGCCTCTGTTAAGTCAAAACCTGTGTGATAGGTAAAAGAATTGGATAAGGATGGATACAGAGGGAAGAGCGACATAATCCTTGTAAATCTGTTTTCCAAAATCATAATGTTTGGTGGAGAAAAGATAACTTTTTTTCCATCTTTATTTTTTTTGAAGATAACTTTTCAATATCCCTAGGATGGCCTGTTTTCCAGCATGTTCTCCTCCCCTCCCCCCAAGCCAGGTACCAGCCATGAGATCAAATTTGATTCCTGGATTTTATTTCCTGTTCCCTAAAAATAGCATCTTGATCTGTTAGCCACACCAGCTGGGCCAAAAAAAAAAAAAAAGTGGCAGGATTTTTTTTTTAAAATATATTCTTACTGATTTCAGAGAGGAAGGGAGTGGGAAAAAGAGATAAAAACATAAATGATGAGAGAGAATCATTCATTGACTGCCTCCTGCACACCCCCTACTGGGGATGGAGCTCGAAACCCAGGCATGTGCCCTTGACTGGAATTGAACCCAAGATCCTTCAATCCGAAGGCTGACGCTCTATCCACTGAGCCAAACTGGCTAGCGCTGGATTTTTTATTTTTTCTCAGAGAGGAAGGGAAAGAGAAACATCATTGATGAGAGGATCATTGATGGGCTGCCTCCTGCATGCCCCTTACTGGGGGGAATTGAGCCCGAAACCCAGGCACATGCCCTTGGCCAGAATCAAACCTGAGACCCTTTAGTCCACAGGCCAACGTTTTATCCGCTGAGCCAAACAGGCTAGGGCCAGGATTTTTTTTTTTTAAGTGTTGATGGATTTGAACCCCAGCCTTGGTTTATGAGCAAGAGAATTTCTAAAGCTCCAGGATGTTTAGTCTTTTATGTTGAGGACTTTGCTACTGGTCTATGGTGGTTCATTCTGATCTGATAGACATTTGAAGCAAAATCAACTAAGGTAATAATAGGTGTAGCTTCAATTCCCCTGTCACTTGTTAAAGGAAAGGAGGCCTTGGAGGTTCCGAGGCATTTCGAGAATGTATAGAAACTTGAACTGTGGAAATGTTATTTCCCAGCACTCCCACCATGGGTCTGCACCTGTGGATCTCACCGGTGCAATTTAGGAAACATTTTCATCAAACTCTTGACAGGCTCATTTACTGAATAAAGGGCTCAAAGCAAAGAGAAGGTCAGATCTTTCTATCCTAAGAGGTAAAGCTCAGAGGAGCTGTCTTTTTGGCAAGTGGAGAATAGAAACAACAGTCATTGAGTGACAAGTAGTAAATTACACGTAAGAGGGTTAACCTAATAGAGCTTTTTGGTTTTAACTCTTACCTACAAAGATTTTCCTTTGGTTTCTCTTTAGAGGCAACCTGTGTGTGATTGATTGGAAAACATCGGAAAAACCAAAACCTCTTATCCGAAATACATTTGACAATCCGCTGCAGGTTGTGGCATACATGGGTGCCATAAACCATGATGCCAACTATAGCTTTCAGGTCAGGACACTGAGCCTCTGCTCAAAGCTTTGCTCAACACTTGTTTAAAGCTATTTAACTCATTATGGTTCTTATTCTGTGTGTAGCCCACTGCTTACTTTGTTCCTTGTCTATCTGCCACTTTAAAAAGCACTTTTCCCCTTCTGTGGCTTTTTGCTGTTGTTGCTAATAGTTCTTTAATGATGACAGTCCATTCTTCAAAGTATTATCTGTCATCTTTGTGTTCTTGTGTATCCTGGAGCAGTCTTTCATCAGCCCATCTTAGAAATTGAGTTAGCAGATGTGACTGTAGATTGTTTTGTTCTGAGTTTGCCCTGGAGTAAGAAGGAAATTAACCTAAACTCACTCAGCCTACTGTGTTTCTTCTAGGTTCGGTGTGGTTTAATTGTGGTGGCCTACAAAGATGGATCCCCTGCCCACCCACATTTCATGGACACAGAGCTGTGTTCCCAGTACTGGACAAAGTGGCTTCTTCGACTAGAAGAATATACAAAAAAGGAAAAGAACCAGAATATTCAGAAACCAGATTAGGGGCAGGATGTTATTTGGAAGCATTCAGCACTTTCTCACATTTTGGGAAAATATATTGCTGTTTACTGTGACCTAAGATGGAGGTCCCACTGGATCTGAGAGCTGCTTTAACACAAAGCAGAAATATTAATTTGTTAAAATTTATTGCAATAAAAAATAAAAAGACTAAAAAGCCAGAAAAGTTTAGATATAAAAAAACTGGACTTAAGCATACAAAAGATCAGCCATGCTACCTCTGACTATGATTTACTTGAAAAAAGGTCAAGCAGGATTGGCAGTGTTGGTGGCTCTTGGACCCATGGAACCTCTCTGTGTCCTGGGCAGCCTGCCCAGTCTTTGAACTAAAATTGGAGGGCAATGAGGCTTGGTGTGCCAAGCATTTCCCCAGGGATACACCACAAGGGAAGGGGCATGGCAGTCCCAGGGTGTGTGGAGGGGGAACTCACATCAGCCAACTACTACTGCCAACGCAGTTTCCTAGAACTTGTTTTATATATTGGGGTTCTCTATAGATTTCTTTGGGAACGAAAACTTCCATTTAACATTTTTGAAAAAGAAATATGTGACTCCTTAGCCTCGAATAAATAATTGCTCTGGAGAAAGATAGAGCATATTCACCATATCATTGGCATTGCCCCTTGGCATACCACCAAATAACCCCGAGAAGTAATTGTAGGTATTTTAGTAGTTATATTCTGCTTTGAGTAATTGAATCATGTCCGTAGAGAAAATGTATCATTTGTGGAATTTTTCAGCTGTGGGAAACAATACATTTTTGGGGGGTGTTTGATAAATAATAAAACTATTAGTTGTCACTGGGTTTGGGAAACAAGTAAATCCCCACTATAGCCTTGGGGGATGGGTCCCTATTTTATGGAGTGGATTAGCATTTAAGTTACAGTTACTATTTTAAAATCATAGGATGCTACAATTAATTTGTTTCTTTCAGTAGCCATAATTATAAATAAAATACAAGATGTGAGTAAAATAATGAGGTTTTTGGTTTTTTAATTTCTGTGTTTATAGATTAATTTCACAAACCTGGAAAATGTTTAGACTTTGTTTTTATATTCAGAATTATACCACTGGCCCAGTAGCTTTGGTATGTGTTTTATGTAAATGAATACAAGGAGGTGACCTGAATCAGTCACCTGTCAAGGAAAGTAAGGTTCAGTTGGGAGAGAGGAGGCTTGTGGGTGACCATTTATTGACTCTATACACATCTACAATTTTTAAAATAGCATATCCTATCTAATAAAAGAGAAACATGGTAATTGGCTTACGACCGCTACCCTTCCCATTGGCTAATGAGGGCAATATGCAAATTAACTGCCAGCCAAGATGGCGGCCAGCAGCCAGGCAGCTTGAAACTAACATGAGGCTTGCTTGCTTCAGTGATGGAGGACTCCAACGTTCCCCGCCTGCCACTGCAGGCCTCTGAGCTGCAACTCTAAGCAACTATGTAACAAATATAGAAGCTAAACAAAACCCCAGCTAAACAAAGTCCACCGGGCTTCAGCCAGCAGGATCGCAACATTGTAAGCAAAGGCCAGAAACCTACTTTCAGCAGCGGAGGCCTAAGAGCTGGAGCCAAGCCTCAAAGCTAAAGCTGGCCCAGAATATAAAGAAAAAAAGGAGCCGTTGGGAGCTTCAGTCCCCCCAAGCCTGAAAACAGCCCTCAGCCCCTCACCTAGACTGGCCAGGCACCACAGTGGGGACCCCCCCACCCTGAAAGGTGTGTGACCAGCTGCAAACAACCATCATCCCCTCACCCAGGCTGGCCAGGCACCCCAGTGGGGACCCCCACCCTGATCCAGGACACCCTTCAGGGCAAACCAGCCGGCACCCACCTGTGCACCAGGCCTCTACCCTATATAGTAAAAGGGTAATATGCCTCCCAGCACCGGGATCAGCGGAGCCGCAAGGCCTCCCGGCACTGGGATCAGCGTGACGGGGCAGCGCCCAAATCCCCTGATCGCCCTGCGGCTCTGTGTGTGACGGGGGGGGGGGGGGGGGGGGGGGCGGGGGGGGGGCACAACCTCCCTATCCACCCTGCTCTGTTCGTGACAGGGGAAGGCGCCCCAACCCCCTGATCAGCCCTGCTCTGTGCCTGATAGGGGGGAGCTCCCCAACCCCCTGATCGCCCTGCAGCTCTGTGTGTAACAGGGTGTGGTGCCCCAACCCCCTGATCGGCCCTGCTCTGTGTGTGACAGGGTGCGGCGCCCCAACCAGCGCCCCCCCCCATGGGCCCTGCTCTGTGTGTGATGGGGTAGAGCCATAACCTCCCCATCGGCCCTGCCCTGAGTGTGAGAGTGGCGGCGCCCCAACCCCCTGATTGGCCCTACTCTGTGCATGACAGGGTACAGAGCCCCAACCCCCCTAATGGGCCCTGCTCTGTGAGTGACAGGGGGCAGTGCCCCAACCTCCTGATTGGCCCTGCTCTGTGCGTGACAGGGGGTGGCACCGCAACCTCCCCATCGACCCTGCCTTGAGTGTGACAGGGGGTGGTGCCCCAACCCCCCAATCGGCCCTACCCTGAGCGTGACTGAGGGTGGCATCACAACCTCCCGATCGCCCTGCTCTGTGCATGACAGGGGGCAGCGCCCCAACTCCCCAATCAGCCCTGCTCTGAGCCCGACCAGGGGCTGCACCTAGGGATTGGGCCTGCCCTCTGCCACCCAGGAGCAGGCCTAAGCCAGCAGGTCGTTATCTCCCGAGGGGTCCCAGACTGCGAGAGGGCACAGGCCGGGCTGAGGGACCCCCCTTCCCCTGAGTGCACAAATTTTTGTGCACCTGGCCTCTAGTATTCTATAACCTATAATATCCAAAGTCAGGAATCAAGTGAGAAAATTAAAAATTGTACCAGCAGATTATTTTTCCACGCTGCTCTAATAAGTTTCACCCTGGGATTTAGGAAACCAGAGCCAACAAGCCTTCATTTTAATATGGTTCTGTTGAGTTAACATAAATTCACTTTGACCCAAGCTAATGGTGGTATGAAAAGTTCCATAAAGATCCTTAGAGTCTAATCAAGAAGACATGGTTGGTAGAACAGTGAAGGTAAATCCCTAGGTACGTTTCCCTGAACCCCAATTTCTCACTACAATCCCGGTAAATTTCACATCTCACCAATTAAAGAAATCTCAATCCTTTGAGAAGGAAATGTTGATAAGGAAAAAAAGTTATTTTCACTACTAAGGTATAAGAGGAGAAAGCCAAATCTGAGTTTCTAAACGAGTCATAACTTTTTAAGAATTAACATGTAGCCGAACCGGTTTGGCTCAGTTGATAGAGCGTCAGCCTGCAGACTCAAGGGTCCCAGGTTCGATTCCGGTAAAGGGCATGAACCTTGGTTGCGGGCACATCCCCACTGGGGGGCGTGCAGGAGGCAGCTGGTCGATCTCTCTCATCGATGTTTCTAACTCTCTATCCCTCTCCCTTCTTCTCTGTAAAAAATCAATAAAATATATTAATAAAAAAAAGAATTAACATGTATATTACTAGTTTTTGGTTGCTACCTGTTCCCCTAAGCCTTAACAGTGGTCAGCAAACCGCGGCTCGTGAGCCACATGCGGCTCTTTGGCCCCTTGAGTGTGGCTCTTCCACAAAATACTGACTTCTGTGCATGGGCCACGAAGTTTCAATCTCACTGTACGTGCGCGCCCACACGTGGTATTTTGTGGAAGAGCCTCACTCAAGGGGCCAAAGAGCCACATGTGGCTCGCGAGCCGCGGTTTGCCGACCACGGCCCTAAGAAATTGTGAAATGAAACAAGATTTGTAATGAGTCTCCAAATTGAGGTAATTAAAAAATTTTTAAAGATTCTTTTCTGAAGGGGTTACCTCACAGAAGTACAAAAGGTAACCTTATAGATTTGAGCTTTGAGATAGTCCATTAGATTTAAAGCTGCATTTCATTCTGCAATTCTACACTTGCTTAATGCATTTAATAAGACTGCATTTAATGAAGCTGCCAAAGCTCCAAGCCGGTACTAAGAGCCAATTTTTTTCAAAAACAAAATTTTTTCCAGTCTAGCCAGTGTGGCTCAGTGGTTGAGCATTGACTATGAACCAGGCGGTCACATTTCAATTCCCAGTCAGGGCACATGCCCGGGTTACAGGCTCAATCTCCTATATGGGATGTGGAGGAGGCAATCGACCCATGACTCTATCTTATTGATATTTCTATACCTCTCAGAAATCAATAAAAATACTTTTTTTTTAAATTTTCCCCTCAGACCTGGCCTCTTGCTCAGAGCTATTAATACCTGTTAATCTGAGAATATTCTTTCTATAAACCCATTATAGTTCTAGGAAAATGAGTGAACATATGACCTATGGTTTTATATTTGTTGACTGGTACAAACACAGGAAGAGGGTTTAGTCATAGGTCAATGTGTTTCCAGGTAACCAATTTGCCTACCAGCTTTAAAAGGGTTGGAGAGGGGTAATTTGTTTTAATCGCTGTGTCTTTCCACCTGAGCAATTAAACATTTTATTATAACCTACCCTACCTTTTGTCTCCCAGACACACACAAAAGTGAAGCAAGGAAATAGTTGAAACTATTTTTTTTTAATAAATACTTCAATTATTTGGAGCTTGTATCCTAAAGAGAAACACTGTCTTAAACCAACCAATTACTAAGTACAGAGCAGAACTGATTCTCTTTGTCTCCCTCCCTTCCTTCCAGCCTCTGAGGCCTGCAGGTTAAGCAAAGAGATGTGCTGTTGCTAGAAGCGGAACCTGTGAACCTTTAAAGTTATACTATATAAGGGAGCTTGAGAGAATCTCTTTAGGGAGATCTCTCTGATTATTGCCTTGACAATAACAGTGGTCAGGTTTGAGTAATACACGTGTGAATCCAATCATAAAATGATGTTCTGGGTTAGGGCTTCCTTTATGATCAAGATTGGGGGTGGGGGTCGGCCCTAGCCGGTTTGGCTCAGTGCCTGCCGATGGAAGGGTCCCAGGTTCGAGTCTGATCAAGGGCACATGCCAGGGTTGCTGGTTCCATGCCCAGTGGAAGGCATGCAGGAGGCAGCCGATCAAGGATTCTCATCATTTTTCTGTGAAACTATTCTTCTCTTTCAATGTGTTTGATTTTGGAGTGATATTTTTCTTGTGACAGAGTTGCAAGGTCTTATTTATTAACTAGATATGAAGTGTAAACCCATTTTGGTGCAATGTTCCTGACTCCTTGGTGCTAAAAAAAAAAATCATTAAATTCAGTGCTTGATTGTTACAAGGTGTTGTTAAGACACAAAATGAATAAAAATGAGAGTAGTCAGAACCAGAAAGTTAAATTTGCTGTTTACAAATGAAGTATTTCATGTAATGTAAATGAACAACTAGAAATCCACTAAGAAAGAGAAGTTGTACAGTGTCTTATTGCATAGGTCAAATTGTTAGGGGTGTTGCACAGGAATCATTACGGGAAGAGAAAATGTAACCCCCCCCCCCAATCAAAAAACAAAAAAAACGAAAAAACGAAAGCATGAATCTTTCTAAGCATCTCAAGATGTCAAAACTGCATGTGCAGGATGTATGCTGTTTGTGCAGACCAACTATTTCAGAAGATTTGTAAACTATAAAATATTTATTGTGCATTAAAATTACATACTTTCCCCCCAAAAGGTATGCAGTCATGAAAATTATAGAAAATTTGCAACAAATATAGTTGTTTGGTCTAAGAGGATTCAGCACCTGTGTTTTTGCTGCTCAGTGTGTAATGACTAGAGATTTGTAAATCTTTGTGAATATTCTGTACTGGTTCCCCAGAGCTATTCGTTCCCTGCTACCTGATTTCAGCACAATAAATATACTGCTGTGGGAAAAATGAAAAAAAAAAAAGTTTCTATCCTTCTCCTCCCTTCCTGTCTGAAATCAATTTAAAAAATTAAAACAAAAAGAGTGGGGGAGGGGAATTTTTAATAGATCATCACAGATAAACAAGTCCTTGCCTTTGTTTCCCTAATCCCATTTCTCTCCTCTGAGATAAACACCATCATAAATTTGGAGGGTATCTTTCCAGTATATCCTTTTACAGTTTTACGACCTGTGCTGGTCTCCATGAAAAATACATGGTTGTATTTTCTGTGTTTTTGGTTTCACTTGGCTTGTCTCCACTTTTTTTTTTTTTAACAACTTTCTTTTTTTTTTTTAATATATTTTATTGATTTTTTACAGAGAGGAAGGGAGAGAGATAGAGAGTTAGAAACTTCGACGAGAGAGAAACATCGACCAGCCGCCTCCTGCACATCTCCCACTGGGGATATGCCCGCAACCCAGGTACATGCCCCTGACCGGAATCGAACCTGGGACCTTTCAGTCCGCAGGCCGACGCTCTATCCACTGAGCCAAACCGGTTTCGGCGTCTCCACTTATTTTTGAGATCTCTCCAGGTGACCACTTCCAGATCTATATTTCCTCACGCTTCATTGTCTCACCACTGGGCTGGAAGGCTAACTAACAACGTTTTGTTACTATAGACAGTGGTGCAGTGAACAGCACCCCCCTGTGCGTGTTTCCTGGCACACAGGAGGCAGGTGCAATGTGGTGGAAGCAGGATGTCGATTGTGGCTCTGCCAGTTAATAGCTCTGTGACCTTATGGCAAGTTATCCGACAGTTCTGTGCCTGATTTCCTCATTTGTAAATTGGGGAGAAATACCGGTACCTACTATTATAACACAGCAGTACAGTGATGTCAGCGCCTGGCACATCATGGGAACAAAATAAATGTTAACCGCCGTCATCATCAAATGAACACACCTGGACGCATCTTTGCTGGCCCCAGTATGTGCACAGCTTAAACGTTGCTGCCCGGTTCCCCTCCCAAATCATCTTTATGCTCCCACCAGTGATGTCTGAAATTTCCTGCTTTCCCACACATTCATTAACGAGAAGTTTAAGACTTTTGTTTGCCAACATGATGGGGTGAAAACAGTTCGTTTTTACTTTTTGTGTTGAACAGCATTATCGCTTGGATGAAATCTGCATGATTTTGGGGGATTGCCACCTAGTGGTGGGAGAAGTAGACTGCACTTAGCGGGCAGAAGCCAAATACAGTAGGGATGGACCTATCTGGAGGAACTGGGGCATCTCAGTTCCTAACACAGGTCAGGTTTGATTTAAAGTAACTGTGTGAGAGGTTTTCTCTCCGTTTTGAGGCAGCTTCATGATTTCCTTCTCACTTTTCCTAGTATGGCGACATGGAGACCTGTCTGCACAGCCCTGTGAGGCTTCCTACAGCTGAATGAATCGGGGTCACTGGCTCCGAAAAGAGAAGTGAGATAAATTAGGAACAAGGCTATTTACAAACTGGCAGGAGACTGTGGCTCTAAGCAGGGCAGGATTTTCATGGAGAGATGGCCAAATGCAGGCATCGGGGCTGCTCCCTCAAACCGCCTCAGAGGGCCGAGCTGAGAGTCTCCGTTAACTTCTTTCCAGATCAGGGGCTGGTCCTGTCTACTGCAAAGACTCCTAAAGTCATAATCTAAAAAGATTTCAGGGTGCATGAAAATGTTAGCTATTAATTATCAAAGAGATAAAATACATTTTAAAAGATCTATACAAAAATGTTCCATGAAAGCAAGGAAGTAAAAGAAAAGTTGCTGAGCCTGGCTGGTGTGGCTCAGTGATTGAGCGTCGACCTATGAACCAGGAGGTCATGGTTCGATTCCCAGTCAGGGCACATGCCCGGGTTGTGAACTCAGTCCCCAGTGTGGAGTGTGCAGGAGGCAGCCAATCAATGATTCGCTCTCATCATTGATGTTCCTATCTCTCCCTCTCCCTTCCTCTCTGAAATCAATAATAAAAAATATATTTTTTAAAGTTTTTTAAAAAATTGCTGAACTGTTATGTTACATGTCTTTAAATAAGTACAATCACTAAATTAATGGGATATGAAAAGTTAAGAAAAGGAAACAGAGTCCAAACAACGAGCAAAGGTCAGCTGTGATTAGAAATATCCATTCAGACAGATCTCGACTGTCCCACAGCCCCAGGTTCATGCCCATTTCTAAGCTCTTGTTTGTGATGATACTTTTGCCTAAAATAATTTCCCTTCATCCCTTTGTTCAGCCAAATCTTAATTTTCTTAGTGTTTGGACCTGAACCCCAGTCCTACCTGAGGTCCAGCACAAGTCTTCCTAACTCTGTAGGAAAGAAGATGGTGTATGTGCAGAAAGTAGGAGCCTCAGAATCAGGCAGACAAGGGTTTAAATCCCAGCCCTGCGGCGTTAGGTGAATCACTTTACCTACTTCCTCATCAGTAATTTGGAGATAGCACTGACCCCAGTGTTGTCGGAGCAGGCACTGGGCAAATACTTGTTCCTTCCTCCTTGGAACTGACTCCAAACAGCACGTGATGACTGTACCCTTCACTGAACTCCTAAGGGGCCATTATTTTTACCACTTGCGTTGATTCTTGTTTGTATTCTGCCTTTTTCTGTCACTTAACCATTTCAGATGTGTGTATCATCTCCCCAGTCATTGGAACACATCAACAGCACTGGACAAATGTGCTGGACAAATTCACTACATATATTCTGCTTGTTGCACAAACGGTCCTACTTTTCCATTACCCTAATCAGCAGTTACACATAAGGAGTGGGTGCGGTTTAGAAAAAAAAAAAAAAGACTTGGGTAATAACTACAGAACATGATTGAGGCTTCAGATGGTCACAGGTTAGGAGATCTGGGTACATCTTGAATTCAAAATCAGGAAAGTGAAAGAAGTAGACAAAAGACACACAGAACAGTTTTAAGAGAGATTAAGTGAGGGGACAAACAACAAAAGGAAAGTGGCCTGCCCCAGAACAACAGAAAAAGAGCTGGGGGCCAGACTGGCCCACCAGAGACATTGTGGTTAGTTCTAGCCCGTTGCTAAGAGGCTGTGGGTTCTGTGAGCTCAGTGATTTGAAAGTAGATGCAGAACTAGAGGAGCCAGACGGTGAAATAAGAGTTGTAAAATGGGATGTGTGCAGCAGTACAGAGATGGACAGGGTGGGACAGAAAGCACAGGGCTGCAAGTAAGAGGTTAATTCATCCCTTCACCCCACAAATTGAGTGTTTGTTTTGTGCCAGCTTATGCAAGACACTGAGGATCAAGACAGACGACATGGAGTTTATAATCTAGAGGAAGGGCGGGCAATTAACAAGTGAAAAAAGTAGTATGAAAATTACAGATTGAGAGGCATGAAGAACCAGAATCACTAGCCAGCAAGGGGATTGAAAGTTTGGATTGGGTGATCAGAGAGGGTTCCCCTCAGGGATGACCTAAGATGAAACCTGAAAGATGAAAAGTAGCCAACATAAAGAGCCACAGGAGCCCTAGCCGGTTTGGTTCAGTGGATAGAGTGTTGGCCTGCGAACTAAAGGGTCCCAGGGTCCCAAGTTCGATTCCAGCCAAGGGCACATGCCCAGGTTGCGGGCTCCAGCCCCAGTCAGGGGTGTGCAGGAGGCAGCCGATCAATTATTCTATCTCATCATTGATGTTTCTATTTCTCTCTCCCTGAAATCAATAAAAATATATTTAAAGAGAGAGAGAGAGCCACAGGAAGAGTATCCTCAAAGCCTAGAAGTAAGAAAGAGAGCTTACAGTCTGGAGGAGGGACATCTGAAGACAGGGGTGGTCAGGAAGCAGTGAAGAAAGGGAAGGAATTGCAGACCAGGGACAGGTGGGCATCCGGGCGATGCCAAATTCAATAGGCCATGAGAGGACATTGGAGTAATTCTAAGGAAGATGAAAAGGAAGGCTAAGCAGGGGAATAAAGTCACCCCATCCCCTTTCAAAAAGATCAGTCTTATTTAGAGAGCGAAAAACGGGGACAGGAGCTGAGTCAGAGACCAGCTGGACAGCTATTGCAATAGTCTTGCTCATGAGTCAGTGAACCATGGCCCACAGACCAAATCCAGTCTGCTGCCTACTTTAGCACAGTCAATGTGCTAAGAATTGTTTTCACGTATCACATGGAATTAACTGAGAAGTCTCCACCCCCTCCTGGTGTAGCTTGCTTTCTGAATGCCTGGGATCATTATCGTGGTTAGGAATTCTAGCTGTCCAACATCAGACGGCAGCTACCACATGAGTGCAGAGACTCTGAACTGTTTGGGTTTTTTTAAAATATGTTTTTTAATTGATTGATTTGAGAGACATCGACTTGTTCCACTTATTTATGCATTCATTGGTTGATTCTTGTATGTGCTCTGACTGGGGATGGAACCCAAAACCTTGGCGTATCAGGACAGTCTAACCAACTGAGCTACCCGGCCAGGGCGAGACTCTGAACTATTAATGACACATATTTGATCCTCAACTGGTATCTGGCTCTCAAGACTCAGCTTTTGTGCCGGGAGCCGGTCCATCCTTGCTGTTTCAAGGGACCTGGCATATATGGCATACTGTTCTTAATATGTTTGCTCACCTTCTTGGCACTATGTGTTTTAACCAAGGTCACCTCTCTGAGAAAGGTTGTTTCCCCAGGTAGGTATTTTCCCCTGAAGTTAGGGAGGGAATAAAACCCCTTAACTAAGTGCGAGGCGGGTAATTAATCACTTTAACTATGAACAATCATGCTTAAGCTACATAATCTTTACTCCCTGGAATGGAGATAAGAAATGCCCTAACCGGCGGGGGGATAAAATGGATACATATGTAATACCCCTTGTAATACTTTAAGCAATAAAAAAAAAAAAAAAAAAAAAAAAAAAAGAAATGCCCTAACCTTTGGAATAGAGATTGATAGGATTGGAATCAACTGGTATAAATACAGATGTAACAAGACAATAGGACACAGAACCTACACATAGAACCTACACACAGAACCTACACAGAACCTAGAGACAAAAGAACTTCGCTGGAGAGAACATGGCAAAAGATCCTGGACAGAAACTGGCCACGCAACCTAGAGACAGAACCTAGTGAGAGAACCTGGCTGAAGAACCTAGAGACAGAACCTGGCTACAGAACCTGGATAGAACATGGCAAGAGAACCTGACTAGAACCTGGTGACTGAACTTGGCAAAAGATCCTGGACAGGACCTGGCTACAGAACTTGGTTGGAGAACCTAGCCAGAACCTGGCTGAAGAACCTGGCTACAGAATCTGGTGACCGAACCTGGCTGGGGAACCTGGGGAACCTGGCTGGAGAACCTAGCAAGAGAACATGGACACAGAACCTAGCTGGAGATCCTAACCAGAACTTCGCTGGAGATCCTGGACAGAACTTGGCTGGAGATCCTGGATAGAACCTGGCTGGAGAACCCAACTATGCTGATCAACTGAACGCTGCCTCCGTGTCCTTCCTTCTTTGCTGACTCCGTCCACACCTTTGGGGACCCCTGGACCTGCTGGGGTCGGACCCCAGCACTTTTGTTCCCTGTTCTGTGAGCTTCCTGGCCCCTTCAGTGGTGATCTACCTCCCACAGCATTTGACATGGGCCTCTGTGTTAGTGGTCACTTCTACTTGTACATCCATCTCCCCCACTAGACAATGAACAAGGATCTGGTTTTTTATTTCCTCTGCACCCAGTGCTAGCACGGGGCTGACTTGTGGCAGACAGGCCATGCTGGTCCATGTAGCAACACCATTTTGCCCTGTCCATATCCCCTCAGCACTCACTGTTCCGCATGATGGTGCAATGAATTTTGGGGGACGCAAAATTCATAGGTTGAAGCCCCAATCCCAATGTGATGGTATTTGGAGGTGGGGCCTTTGGGAGGTGATTAGGTCATGAGGTTGGAGCCCTTGGGAATGGGGTTAGAGCCCTTATAGGAAGAAGCCAGAGACCTTGTGCTCTTTTCACCACATGTGGGGACACAAAGAGAATCAGTGGTAGTCTGCAACCCGGAAGAGGGCCCTTGCTAGAACCCAACCATGCTGGCTCTCTGATCTCAGACTTCCAGCCCGTGAGAAAGAAATGTCTATTGTTTACAAGCTTCCCAGTCAATGGTACTTGGTTACAGCAGCCCAAGCTAAGACAGATGGCTTCTTATAAAAAACCTTAGAACTGCGTGAAGCTTTTGTCTGGCTGCAGGGAAGGCCAAAGTTCCATGGAGTTCATTCCCTTGGAGGCAACCCTGGGCCAATGAAACACAGGAAATAGCCCAGCTTACTCATCCCTCAGGTGGTACAGCTCTAGGGCATATTCTACTGTATAGCTGCCCAGACCTCCCCAGCTGACTGAGGCCCAGCGGCAACCTGCTGTATTGGCTTTCTTCTCTTCCCTGTTTCACTTCCCCAGGACAATGTCAGTAATAAGCCACTGTCTCAGGGTCTACTTCCGGGACAGTTGATGAGATGGTTCATTGGATGTATGGATGAGGTTGTTTAGCAGCAAAGACAGAAATGGAAGCCAGTTTGTCTGCTATCCCCTGGTACATGCTGTTGCTTCCCCAGTGAGTCTTAGACTATATTGGAGCACGTGCCTAGCCAACAGTTCTGACACAGGAAAAAGCACTTCCTAGCTGTCCTTACCACCCTGCTATTTGTCATCCCATCCATCTGCTGTCCCCACGAAATACTCGCCCACGTGAGCTAAAATGGTACACTGGGCTTGGAATTAGTTGAGAAAACGTCAGGCCTAGAGAACAGGAGAGAACCCAAATAGCAACTGTGTGGACCATGGTGGTGGCCATGCCAATCTGCCCCTTTACATAGAAAGCAGGACTCTTGGAGCCCAGGAGGCCTCTCTAAAGGAATTAGTAGATAGCCGGGGGTGCAGGGCAAGCCTGGGAGTCATTAGAAGCTGGGCCAGTGCCCTCCATCATGTCCTCCCTGGTACGTGGTGCTTTTCACCCCTTCTTCCAGCTGGCTTTGCATCAGCTACTTCTTCTTGCCCCCTCTTTGGGAACACAGGCGAGCCTCCAAACACAGAGCTGGATTTGTTTAAAGTTGCCAGTTATTTTCAAATGTTTATCTGTTAGCTCTCCAATCAGTCTTCCATGTAGCAGGAGTTCAATTAAAGTGTGTGGATGTTGATGCCTACGGTCAGTTGCAGGGTGTTCCTTACAAAAAGAACAGTGTGTGCCCTGAGAGCTGGGGATTAAATTACTTTTCTCAGAGGGAAAGGATCATTCTATCACCAAGGCTATTTTGATCTTAGAAGAGTGGATATCTCTATATTTGCTCATTGAGTGTTTATTAGGCACTGTCCTAAGATCCGGGGATAAAGCAGTGAGCAGAACTAATAAATTTCCTCATCTCACAGAGATCACAGTCCAGTGGGAGAGATGGACAGTAAATTTAATGCATGTTAAATGTCAGGGAAGTTTAAGTTATGTGAAGAAAGACAAAACAAAGCAAAGAAAACAGAGAAGAGGGTATAGTCTGCGCTGGTCAGGGAAAGCATTCCAGTGATGTACTGCTGCATGAGAAAACACCTCTAAACTAGTTGATTAAAACAATTGCTTTATTGTCTCTCAAATTCCAGTACTGTCTGGGCTCATCTAGGTGGTTCTTCTGCTCTTCACAGATTTCTGCGGGGCTGCAGGGTCCCGTAGCCTGACTAGGCCGGAGTGTCCAGGATGACTCATCCACACGCCTGGTGTGCTGGCAGGGAGGGTGAGGAGGCTGGGCTCCTCTCTCCAAGTCGTCCCGGGACCTTTCCCTCTCCAGGCGGCCTGTCCATGTGGCTTCTCCCATGGCCTTTCCAGCAGAGCAGTCAGACTGAGACAGGCCAGTAAGCCAGGAAAAGCGGAATCGGGAAACTGAGACCAAATAGTTAAACAGCAGCTTGCAGCCAAATAGAAAATCAAGATGCCAAGTGGGTTCAGCCATCTTCCCTAAACCAGGGACACTTAAGAATAAATGGTTTGCACTTCCCCTCCCCAACCAGAGGGTAAATAGCTTAAATCACCCTACTCAGGGAGACCCCAGAAATCCAATTAGTGCCATTTGCCAACCACACCCAAGGACAGATAAGAGAATAAGCCTCATTTTGATACATCAGCATAACACTGATGAATATTCTATTGATATCCTCCCCCAAGATCCCCCTAAATGCCCAGCCTTTACTTTATTTACTCTTTATTATTATTATTAATCCTCACCCAAAGATATTTTTCCATTGATTTTTAGAGAGAGGGAAAGACAGAGAGAAGGACACATGGGTGTGAAAGACACATATTGGCTGGTTGCCTCATACACGCACCCTGGGACCCTTCAGTCCGTGGGCAGAAGCTCTATCCACTGAGCCAAACTGGCTAGGGCAGCCGTGGGCAAACTACGGCCCGCGGGCCGGATCC